>NW_027468598.1:33681834-33704334 GCF_046254945.1 Alosa pseudoharengus
GTCTGAGAAGAGGGAATGCCATGGCAGTTTTTTTCTGGGCTGACAGCGAGGCTTTAGTTCACTGCCTTCAGTAACAAACTACAGTTTCATCCTGATTTATTTATAGTTATGGCTTTTAGTGTGGATGTTATATAGGGAAGACACAGGTTCCCCTCTGTGTTTTTAGTAGGGATGTATTATTAAATACCCCACCCGAGCTATGTTGTTCTTCATAAGTTCAGCTCGAAAGTTCAATAGGATGGATCTCTGGAAGTGTGGTTGGCTAACCGTCATCCACTTGAGGAATATTTTTGTTTTGGTTAAGCCTACATCTCATGGTGCATTTTTAATACATAGATTTAGCATGCAAGTTAAAATAATATTGTAACCAGCAAGTCTAGAGATACTTGTCATCTTACAGAAAAACAGCGATTTGGTTCACTGCCCTTCCTGACAAACAGGTGCAGGCGGTAACGCGGGACTCAACAGAAAGCACAATTTTATAAAGTGTCTGTAATTCCAGAAGGTGAAGTGATCGAGCCTTTCTCTCACTGCGGTCCTTATCAATACCTCCTATTCCAGTCTTGACCATCAGCTGCGTCCATAGGGGCCTGATGTGGCCGTCAGGGATGAATGCTACTCTCACTCAGACTATCAACAGAACTCTGATTGACTCTCTGATTTTTGCCAGGGAATGAATTGTTCTCCCCGGTGCTCTCTTTGTTGGGCAGGATTGCAGTGTCTCCATTTATAGCCACCTCCATGTTCTTAGTCCAGTGAAAAAAAAAATCCTGTCTCTGAATCGATAGAAAGGGAGCTTAAGCTGACTGAGGCGCTCACTCTTGTCTGTCTCCCTCGAAACACTATATGTCAGTGATTTCTGAGCTAGTGAGGTCTCTTTAGTTCATCCGACGGCTGAACATTGGGGATGGGGAGAAGAACAGTCAGTCCAGAGCCTCTGACTCATCCCTCTGCTGTCTAGACCCTGAAGCACCACCCTTTGAAGCTCAGTGGTTTGATGACCTGTACAAATTGTAATTGCTTAAAGTATTTTCTCTAAAGGAAACAAAATGATTTTTTTTTGTTTGGTCGGTTGGTTTGTTTCTGCTGTTACATTTAAGGAAACGGTGGGTTTTAACAATTTTAAAATACCAATGGGGGAATTTTATTTGTAAAAAAAAAGTAATAAGAGTGGTGGATGACAATGCAAACCATGATGAATTGGGTGGAAAGTTGCATGAATTACATAGTCCTTACTATGATACAGCTCTGCATGTCTAATCGTCTCATCCCTTTGCTTACAATCACTGTACAAGGGTGACACAAGTTCAAGGAAATGGCGAATGAATGAAATGAACGAACGAACGAACAAATGAATGATGTATAAAGCAGATCCAAACGTACAATCTTTGACTCTGTACAGTCGTTTCCTCTATAAATACAAATTGTGATATGTCAGTGTCCTTGTGGTTCTTTAACATCTTCAGATTTGATTTGACTTAATTGACACAATACACACTGAAACAAATTCATGAAAAGATAAGTGATTATATGTCTCCACTAAAGGGCCCCTTAAATGGGCAAGGTAAATGACCACTGCATGGTGACTCCCCTACTTTTTCTATTTCACTGTTGATACAGTACAATAGCAGGTGAGACCCACCAGGATGGACAGCAAGCTCTCCACAGTTTATTGTTTATTAATATAAACAACACATTCTAGGAGGTGACAAGAGTTAAATAATTTGAGCTCTTTAGAATATGTGATGTTTTATATCCCCATAGGCTATGATTAGTAGCCTAGCCTCTTGAAGGACTTATATGAAATAAAACCATAGCCTATAAATTATATATGCCAATAGAGACCTATATTTTAGACCTATCATTTAACCCAATATGGATGATGGAAACGTCACACAAAATCAGTTCCTAGCTAACTTTTGAAATGTTTCACATTTGCATAACAGTAGTAGTAGAGGTAGGTGTTGAAACTACAACAATCACCCAATCAATAGGCCTATGACATTAAACAAAAAATGTTGATTCTAATTGTCTGTGAATGACTGGTTCATCCACTAGTGAATGGTACAATCTATCACTAGATGGCGTTCGTTGACTTTCTTCTAGTTGGCACTTTAAAACATGGTCTGTCAGATGACGTGGCAGGATACGTCACTTCCTACGTTCTGCAACTGACGTGTCTAAAACAGTTGTGGGAAAACCCTGGCAGGGAAATATTTGGTCAGGAGAAGTGACTGATTGTTTTCCCTGTAGACGAAATCAACTACAGAAGTTGACGTCGGATTTATAATTTATTAACTATATATTTTATTTCTATGTTTTGAGAGTGTTATCTATCCTTGTTGTGATTAACTTGAGTCCTTGTCGGCAAGATGTTGGATTTCTTCGCCATCTTCAGTAAAGGGGGTATAGTGTTGTGGTGTTTTCAGGGAGCTGGGGTTGCTGAGTCTTTTGCTGGACCTGTCAACGCTCTCATCCGATCTGTCATCCTACAGGTAAATCTAGTGGCACATGTGATGATACAAGTAGAAATCAGGTCGTCATCACCCGGTCTGCCGCCGCCGCTAACCAAAACGTGCTAACAGCTAATCTGCTTACTTGCTAACTAGCTAGCGTGCAAAGTTCGTGTTGCAATCACTGCAATTTAACTAGCTAGCAAACAAACTAGCAGGTGCTGCCACATTACCCACTGCAATAGTTAGCCATCAAAAGGAATAAGTGATTATATAAGTTAGTGCCTTTCATAGACTTGACGTTAGTTTGACTCTATTAAGCGACCAAACATATGTAGGCGTCCAGTCGTAAACTGTATTATTGACGTTGACGCAAAATAACAGGCAACTACTATACTATACCTACTTATATACGATAAGTGCCTGGCTTGTGTTGTTGCTCAGTCTTCGTTTGGCAGCTTAGCTTACAACATGAACGTGAGCCTTCGTGCCAGCTCGCTGCATGCTGTCCATGTTGCGCAATTCTTGCTTGTAATGGGTTCTACGCCACAAGTCAACCAACGTTAGTTTATACCGGTAGAGCGATCAGCTGAACCTACGATGATGGGGTTTAAAAAGCACTTTTTTTCTTTTACACATAACTTTGACTGTGAAATAGGGTTTAAATCTCATTGTTTTCGTGGGGGCTACTGGGCAGTGATTCACGACTTCACGGTTAGCTCTTACACATCACAGACACATTCTGAACAACTTCCAAATGCTAATGAAGACAAAGTGTACTACATGAATCTACTCATCAAACGTTACTAGTTACAGTCTCAGTCGCTTTGGTGCTTTTCTCAGATCAGAATGAAAATTCTCATAACTAATAGTTCAACCTCCACAACATTTAGTCGTTTGTGCACATCATAGTAGCAATTTCTCCTTCCTCTGAACAAATTGCAAATGCTTTTGAACATGTATCAGTTGCTTTCGTACAATTCTCTGCTGTTTTATAACATTATCATTTGCTTATGTCATGTCAGTCAAAATTAACTATACTTATGGATGCTGAATAGTCATTCCCAATGAAACTAATAGTCTTCATTTCATTGCTTGAGTCATTACATACAAAATTGTTGAACTAGTTATCAAATTCTGTCACAATGCTGTAGAATTGCAAAGAGCATACAGTAAAAATGAGTGAAACGTACGTGTCTTGTACTCACTTACTCCCCTAACTACAGCAGTGTGTAACTTTACTGTAGTTTCAAATGGCTGTACACGTAGTGTATATAGTGCTGTCTTGAGCATGTTCAGGTAGTGTCACCGAGTTCTGACCCTTTTTTTGCATTGGAAAACACTGAGAGAATAAACAGTTATAATGAAAACATGACAAAGCCATTTGACTATATTGTTCAAAAACGATGGTGTCAAGACTTCTCATTTTGATGACAATGGCAGTTTCATTGACATGAAGACTTGCTTTTGATGAATGGACTATCCCAGGGGTCTCCAACCTTTTTGGGAATGAGGGCTACCTGAAGACCCGAAATCATATGGAGGGCTACTCATTTGAAACAAACAGACCCTCACCCCTTTTTTGCGAGGGTAGTCCTCCTAAATAATAGGCCTATGTGATTTTTACTTTTAAATTATCAATATTGTGTAGGCCTATAAGTCTTTATATATTAGGCAACTGTACATAATGGGGGTAAGAAAAAGCTTAGGCAAAAAAATCTACCTCAGTGAATTAATAATTCATGCATGAAAGGGTTAAAATCAATATGCAACACTTCCAACATTTTTGTCCAGTTTATTCATTTCAAAGTTTGCATGGGGAATCTAATCTATTTTTTTTAACAAAAAAAAAAACAATCTTTTTGTGCAATTAATAATGTGGGTTACAATTTGTACCCAATTTATACCCACCCACCATTATGAATGCAGGGGTTGTTTAAATTCTGATTTCATTGGACAATTCGGTTTTAACATTTCAATAGTAATCGCCCACACCACCCTAACATAATGAAGACTCCTTTTAAAGTTATTGCACACCTGAAATCTCCTCATGATCTGACAAAAAAGCTAATACACAGTCCTGCTCAGTCATGCATGTCACAAAATTTGCAGCGCTATAATATATGGCCGTAGCCTACGGAGGAGAAAAGGCCTGTGAGCTAAAGCAATTGTTTTTCAGTCCTTGCACAATCATGCAAGAACCGTATTTGACGAACATTGAATGGACACAGAACTTTTGCAAAGATATGCTTCCATTGGCTACACCAGACGAGCAAGTTTTTCCCCCTTTACTGTCTATGCGTACGAGCAGCGTGTATGCGCTCCGCTTCCGTTGTTGTTTAAAGATTGAATTGGAAACGGATTTGGAGCCAAAGGTTAAAATTTAACGCAGCTACAATTTGTAAGGTATCACCAATATCGATTTAATGTTACAGATGTATGGCTACATACATTCTTAAAATGTTCTGGTCTAGACTTAAATATCTATTGAAAACTTCACAATGGAGCGTGTTTTTAGAGTGTGATCTGGAGGCGACCAGTTGGCTATTTTTAGAAGGTGCGCTGGGGGCGCCTAGTAGCCGTCCCGCGGGCTACCTGGTGCCCGCGGGCACCGTGTTGGAGACCACTGGACTATCCATTTCTTTTGCAGTTTTCACTAGTTGTTTAGAGAAATGCACTAACTGCTGTACAAATGTTAATAGTGATGTGAGAAAAGCAGCAAAGCGACTGAGAAAAACTGTAAAAAATCGTCTTCATATTTCATGGCCTTCAATTGTTTGTTGTAGTTGGATTCAGTTGTGTAATTGATTTAAAGCAAGTCCTACACTGTGTTCTATCATCCCCGTATTCTCATTTTAGGAGCGCAGCGGAAACAATTCCTTCAACCACAATGCATTGACTCTAAAATACAAGCTGGACAATGAGTTTGAGCTTGTGTTTGTGGTAGGTTTGTCTTTTATATATATATATATATATATATATCCTCATTTATTTGGTTTGATAGCAGTGGTATGCTATCTACACTGCTTACTGTTATTATGACAGAGTCCAGTGAGGACATGCTTATACAACTAGGTTGATTTACTTATCTGTTGTTACAGGTGGGTTTTCAAAAAATCCTCATGCTGACCTATGTGGACAAGTTAATAGACGATATCCAACTTCACTTCAGGGATCGTTATAAGAATGAACTCGAGCAAAAGGGTGCCATTAAATATTTGATCAACGATTTTGAATTTGGAGATGATTTTGACCAGCTTCTCCGGTGAGTTCCCTAGGCCTCTTCTCTCTTTTCTCTTGTCTCAAAGCAATGAAGTAATCTGGCTACATCACTTAAACACCTGGTGAAGACAAGAGCTCAGAGGAACCATGCTGATACGTTTCTGACTCAAAACATAGCACCACATGAGGTCAAGTTGTAGAATGAGAAAGTCTTGTTGTTTGTGCAATATCTCTCTGTGCATCTAAAGCTAAACGTGTGTGTGTGTGTGTGTGTGTGTGTGTGTGTGTGTGTGTGTGTGTGTGTGTGTGTGTGTGTGTGTGTGTGTGTGTGTGTGTGTGTGTGTGTGTGTGTGTGTGTGTGTGTGTGTGTGTGTGTGTGTGTGTGTGTGTGTGTGTGTGTGTGTGTGTGTGTGTGTGTGTGTGTGTGTGTGTGTGTGTGTGTGTGATACAGCGAGGCAGAGGAGAGCAGCAGGGTGAAGGACCCTGTGGTCATGAGGACCTTCACACAGTCCCAGAAGTCCCAGAAAACTGTGAAGTCCATGATCGAGACAAAGGGAGGGGACAAGGGCAAAGAACAGGGTGGCAAGAAGAATAAAAATGCCAAAAAAGAAGGTAATGACCAGGATGCATGCACGCACAGATAATACAGTAGCCAGATGAACGTCTTCTGCATAACAACTGGAATGTTGCTAGCCATGTTCAGCTACTACATACATGTACTCAGTCATGGGAAGTTATGACAAAACACAAGAAGACACTTTAGCTAATGCTCACTTCAAACAGTGACATGGTTTACTTGTGGAGATGTTATGCACACCCACACAATTTGCTATTCAATTATGTCGTCAGATGGCACTACATACACAACCGGGCAAAAGTTTGGGGTCACTTAGAATTTTCCATTCCACTCTATAATAGACAGAATAGCTGCTGAGATCAGTAGCATTGTTTTTTTTGATCAGGGCAGCAGTTTTCAGATTTTAGATTCAGATCAGCGTGCATAATTGCAAACAAGTTCTCAACTGTAGTAGAAAGAAATGGCTGATCTGTAATGCAATGTCTACATTGCCCATTATCAGCAACCATTCACCCAATGCTCAAAAGGCACATTCTGTTTACTAATAATCTGATATCATTTTAAAAGGCTAACTGAGAAAACATTGGACACCCCTTTTGCAATTACGTAAGCACATGATGTAATCTGAAAACTGCTGCCCAATACTACTGATCTTAGCTGGTATTCTGTCTATAATGGAGTGGAATGGAAATTTCTAAGTGACCCCAAACTTTTAAACGGTAGTGTACATACACACACAACCCACCCACACATACAGTATAGTTCACATAGACATAGATAGATAGATAGATAGATAGATACTTTATTGATCCCCAAGGGGAAATTCAAGGGTCTCAGTAGCATACAGACATCACACACAACATGCACTTACAGCAGAAATGGTAAACATAAGTATAAGTATGAACATATAACTAAACTCCACTGTACAATAAAGACAGTAGAAGATAAGAAAGATAAGAAAACTAACACAACTAAATACTAAATACACTATATAAGTTAAAGTCCAATGTGCTTGAGGGTGATCAAGCATAAGACGCTTGTAGTGACAGGGCCGGGACTGGTAAGGTGCTAAAGGGAGTGAGTGTCATGGTGAAGGTGCACATCCATATTCAGACTCACAAAGTGGGCTAAGAACTTCTCGTTCTTTCTGGAAACTGTGACAGTTTACAATTTCTAATTGACCCCAAACTTTTGACCGGTAGTGTAGATGGCAAACGTTAGGTGACTGCTGCAGTCCCGTAGCTTTGCGTGCGTGCGGCTGGTGGTGTTATTGGTGCGCGTGTCACATCTGGGCTCTTCTGTAGCAGAGGAAGGCGCGGGAGCTGCACCAAGCAAGTCCCCGCCCGCTTCCAAGAAGGCGGTTGTCAACGGCAACCAGGAGCTGACTAAAGAGGAAATCCTTCAGAGGAACCGGGAGGAGATGTTCCGCAGGGCGGCGGCGAAGAGTGGCAGTGCCACCAGGTATGACGTGGGGGCCATTAGTGCCACGTGTACTGATGCATGAGTCTCACACACACACACACACACCATGCACAGAGGCAAGCACACACACTCACAAGTATAACTATACAAAATATACAAAGGCACATGTACTGATGCACGTAGATATATGAACCTGATTCACACACACACACACACGCACATCGAGTATGTTTTGCACATGTAGTGATGCGTGCTGATGCTGCGAGATCAGAGTTCCAACACATGCACACAAATGCACAGAGACCAACACACTGTAGTAGACGCACACACACACACACACACACACACATTCACACAGAAACCCTCTCATGTCTGAAATCTTCTCTGGCCAACCTCATGGACACTGCTGGTCATCTCCCACAGATCCCCCAAGCCTCTGAAGGAGAAGGAGAAGGAGAAGACCAAGAAGGCCAAGGTGAACCGCGTGTGGGACAACTGTGGCACCAACACCAAGGAGCTGGACCACAGCAAGAGCAACGGCTCCCAGGAGGCAGGCGATATGGCCAGGGAGCAAGCTGAGCCGGTACGTACGTCAGCTTAGGAGTGAGGGGACTGTGAGGGTCTGCATCTAACTTGGGCAGTGGCTTGGTCAGCCTCTAGTAGACTTTTGCCTTGTGGTTTAGTGATGCTGGGGCGCGTTTCCCAAAACCATAGTAGCTAACTAAGTTAGAAACTTTGTTGGTTGCAATGCAATTTCCCATTGCCAAACAAACTAAGTTGCTAACAGGTTAGCAACTATAGTTTTGCCAAACGCGCCCCTGATTGGCTTGTGGTTTTTAGTGATGCTGATTGAGTTGCCCATGATGCTTTGCCCTTCAGGAAATGCAGCTGGAGTCCATGGTTGGTGACTTGAGGGACGTGGATTATGAGTCCAGCGAACCGGATGAAGAAGAGGAGGAGGAGGAAGAGGAGGAGAAAGTGGTCGTCACTGAAGCCAGCAAGAAAGGGTGAGGAGCAGGTGTTATTGTTTTGTTTTGTGCTAATAACATCTTACTCTCCATTTGCACCACTTGTCCCCCAATTTGTGTAGTTTTGTACCATTCAACTCAGAAGAAGCGTTCTGTACTTCAATTCAATTCAAAAAACTTTATTTATCCCCGAGGGGCAATTTTCTCTATGCAGGCATAGTGACATATAAGACATAACACAACATATAAGACAGGACAAAAGAAAGAACAGGACAGAGAAAGAAAGAACAGGACAGAGAAAGAAAGAACAGGACAGAGAAAGAAAGAACAGGACAGACAGGAGTGTAAGGGATTAGTCCCAGGAGAAGATGGAGGAGGGTGCTTGGAGCATATTCAAGTTCAAAAGGCGAATAGCCTCAAAAGTAAAGGTGGCCTTCCTCCTACTTGTCTGTACCTGTTCCTCCTTGTCTGTAAACCTGTGTCTGAGTGTGGTGCGTGGTGGTGATGTCTGAGTGTGGTGTGTGGTGGTGATGTCTGAGTGTGGTGCGTGGTGGTGATGTCTGAGTGTGGTGTGTGGTGGTGATGTCTGAGTGTGGTGCGTGGTGGTGATGTCTGAGTGTGGTGCGTGGTGGTGATGTCTGAGTGTGGTGCGTGGTGGTGATGTCTGAGTGTGGTGCGTGGTGGTGATGTCTGAGTGTGGTATGTGGTGGTGATGTCTGAGTGTGGTGGTGATGTCTGAGTGTGGTATGTGGTGGTGATGTCTGAGTGTGGTGGTGATGTCTGAGTGTGGTATGTGGTGGTGATGTCTGAGTGTGGTGGTGATGTCTGAGTGTGGTGGTGATGTCTGAGTGTGGTGGTGATGTCTGAGTGTGGTGCGTGGTGGTGATGTCTGAGTGTGGTGTGTGGTGGTGATGTCTGAGTGTGGTGCGTGGTGGTGATGTCTGAGTGTGGTGCGTGGTGGTGATGTCTGAGTGTGGTGCGTGGTGGTGATGTCTGAGTGTGGTGGTGATGTCTGAGTGTGGTATGTGGTGGTGATGTCTGAGTGTGGTATGTGGTGGTGATGTCTGAGTGTGGTGCGTGGTGGTGATGTCTGAGTGTGGTGGTGATGTCTGAGTGTGGTATGTGGTGGTGATGTCTGAGTGTGGTATGTGGTGGTGATGTCTGAGTGTGGTGCGTGGTGGTGATGTCCGAGTGTGGTGCGTGGTGGTGATGTCCGAGTGTGGTGCGTGGTGGTGATGTCCGATTGTGGTGCGTGGTGGTGATGTCCGAGTGTGGTGCGTGGTGGTGATGTCCGATTGTGGTGCGTGGTGGTGATGTCCTTCCTGTCTCCTGCGCAGGGCCAAGCGCGGTGGCTTCGGCGGGATGTTCGGGATGCTCAAGGGCCTGGTGGGCTCCAAGAGTCTGAGCCAAGAGGACATGGAGCCTGTCCTGGACAAGATGAAGGACCACCTCATCGGTACGCTCACCTACGCCATACTCCGGATTCGCTCCACAGAGTGGTCACATTTGTCCACTGACTGATCAGCTTACATAGCGTGCTTGTCTTGTTTTGTTGCTACCAATTTAAGGTTTGAGTTTACAGAAGAACAGTCAATCAAGTAGAATACAAAAATAGATTATCCTAGTCAGCTGATGAGTAGTATTTTCCTATATGAAACCAATCAAGATACGAATCAGTATGTGATAAATAACTTCGAGTTTATACTGTATTAGTTGTAATGACTGTTTTGGTGTGTCTGTGCTATGTCTGACTGTTTTATTGATAAGATAAGATTTGGGTTTATTGGGTTTATTTGTATTTTTTCTGTCACCAGCTAAGAATGTAGCAGCTGACATTGCCGTTCAGCTTTGTGACTCAGTGGCCAAGAAGCTGGAGGGCAAAGTCATGGGCACCTTCACCAGTAAGTACACAGTGTACACACACACACACACACACACACGCACACACACGCACGCGCACGAACACGAACACACACACGCACACACACAAAGACATACACCCACACGCACACACACAGAGACATACACACACACGCACACACACAGAGACATACACACACAGAGACATATGCACGCACGCACTCACACACATGCACATACACATACATGTGTATCTTACATTTTAATTCTTTATTTAAATCCACCAATCAAATCAAAACACACACTACACCTGCACCTAAAATCTGAAATGTTGGATGTTTAGCTTTGTTCAGTGTTCTGTGTGTATCGGCTCATAATTCCCTGCCACGTGCTAGCATTTTCCTTACATCTGAGAATTCACTCGCCTGAGTACACACACACACACACACACACACACACACACACACACACACACACACACACACACACACACACACACACACACACACACGTTCCCAACCACATGCTAGCATTGACCTCACATCTGAGAGTCCGCTCGCATGTGGGGAACAACTGGCCTTTCCCTCAGTGATAACACACAGATAAACTGTGCTTATCGAGGCCCTTGACCAGCGCAGCACCAGACGGCCTGCAAAACAACCTGATGTAGAAATAAGATGGCTCTAGAGCATGCGGCTCTCTCCTGCAAAACAACCTGATGTAGAAATAAGATGGCTCTAGAGCATGCGGCTCTCTCCTGCAAAACAACCTGATGTGGAAATAAGATGGCTCTAGAGCATGCGGCTCTCTCCTGCAAAACAACCTGATGTGGAAATAAGATGGCTCTAGAGCATGCGGCTCTCTCCTGCAAAACAACCTGATGTGGAAATAAGATGGCTCTAGAGCATGCGGCTCTCTCCTGCAAAACAACCTGATGTAGAAATAAGATGGCTCTAGAGCATGCGGCTCTCTCCTGCAAAACAACCTGATGTAGAAATAAGATGGCTCTAGAGCATGCGGCTCTCTCCTGCAAAACAACCTGATGTAGAAATAAGATGGCTCTAGAGCATGCGGCTCTCCTGCAAAACAACCTGATGTAGAAATAAGATGGCTCTAGAGCATGCGGCTCTCTCCTGCAGGCCAGCTCAGTAGCTGACTTGTCCATGGAAATGTTAGACGTGGTCGAAATTCTTTTTTAACGTCTCCCTGCATTTGGCAGAGGTCTTCACATCGAGCTAAAACATTGATCTTTCAGACTTTAAAATTTAATCCGAGGCTGCAGACCAAATGAATGAGTTGTCCACCCTAGACAGTGTCCTGAGAGTAAAGGCACCCAGACACAAACAGTAGTAAACACCGTTGGTCATTCTGCGGTTTCCCAGCAGGCCCTTGCGCTAGCCGACTGTGATATTTGTGTGTGTATTTCAGTAAGGCCTGACGTGGCATACCACTGTTTTGTATCCATCTGGCTTCGACAGTACTGTTCATCATTTATGTGTCTGTGTGTGGCAGCCAGTCTCTTTGGATGTGTCTGTGTGTATCTGTGTCTGTGTGTTTGTTTTGTGTGTCTGTATCTGTGTGGCAGCCAGTCTCTGTGTGTGTGTGTGTGTGTGTGTGTGTGTGTGTGTGTGTGTGTGTTTTGTGTGCATCTTCACGTAACCCGTAATCACATAATTTGTACATCTGTCCTTTTTGAGGCAGCCTGAGCAGTAAAGCAGGCCATGTCTGCTGCGGGTTGTGTGTATGTTGCGCGTCTAGCCTGTGTGTATGTGTTTGTGCATGCTCCTAAAGCTGTGGCCTCAACTGTGTGTGTGTGTGTGTTTTATTATGCTTGTCTAACCCGTGTGTGTGTGTGTGTGTGTGTGTGTGTGTGTGTGTGTGTGTGTGTGTGTGTGTGTGTGTGTGCGCTGAAGCGGTGGCCTGGAAACTAAACCAGGCTGTGTGTGTTTTTTGGTGTATTGGTTGCTTGTCTAGTGTGTGTGTGTGTGTGTGTGTGTGTGTGTGTGTGTGTGCTGAAGCGGTGGCCTCGAAACTAAACCAGACTGTGTGTGTTTTTTGGTGTATTGGTTGCTTGTCTAACGTGTGTGTGTGTGTGTGTGTGTGTGCTCCTGCAGCTGTGGCCTCGACCGTAAAGCAGGCTCTGCAGGAGTCTCTGGTGCAGATCCTGCAGCCCAAGCGGCGGGTGGACATCCTGAGGGACGTGCTGGAGGCCCGCTCCCAGCGCAAGCCCTTCGTCATCACCTTCTGTGGCGTCAACGGCGTGGGCAAGTCCACCAACCTCGCCAAGGTCAGACACCTCCACCAACACCACCTGTCCCAGCCATCCTCCGCCCTCCCTGCCTTTTCAGAGGCCTCCATTCATCCAGAACAGACGCTCTGACCGGGCGATACACACAGTTGCGTGCGTTGCATTGCTGGAGACGCATCCCGTTCACTTTACATGGGCTTACGTCATCCGTTGCCGAACTGCATTGTGGGTCCGTCCCGTTGCTCCCGTCGCTTGCGATGAGAAGTTCAGCTGTTGCTGCACCGACGGACGGCACCAGCCAATCAAATTACGGTTATACTTCAAGTCATTTGCATAGCTACCGTCGGGAACATCCACTGGCATGCGTTGACGGAACACAACTGTGTGTAGAAGCCTTAAGCAAACACAGTCTTGTAATGAGCATTTATGACGTACCGTTCCAGTTACATTATCCCCTCAGCAGCAGCAGAGCAGAGGAATCCGAATCATTGAAATGGAACCCAAAAGGCATTGGCACAGTTCTCCATCTAGAGCCGTTGGTTCTTCCATGTTCTGAACTCCATGGTTATCAATGGGTGCCATTCATCTGCATTACAAAAGGCCCCTGGAAGTCCCCATAGTTTCACTTCCTCTTCCCTCTTTGACAATAACTGAAATGTGGGCTATACAAACGTATGGTTGTGTGTACACATACAAGGTACATACTGCAGTCTTTTGTACCTCAGTTAATGATTTATGTTTATGGTTACTTGATGCGTTTATCCAAAGCCGCTTTCAACATAGTACGGTAATAATGATAAACAGACAGTGAATGGTACACTATCAGTCATTATGTTAATTAGAGTTGAATGGAAATGTGAAGTTTTAATTGATCTTGTTATTGCTGTAGATCTCGTACTGGCTGATCGAGAACGGCTTCAGCGTGCTGATCGCGGCGTGCGACACGTTCCGAGCGGGGGCAGTTGAGCAGCTGCGGACCCACCAGCGGCGCCTCAACTCGCTGCACCCTCCGGAGAAGCACGGCGGCCGCCACGCCGTGCAGCTGTTTGAGAAGGGCTACGGCAAGGACGCCGCCGGCATCGCCATGGAGGCCATCGCCTTTGGTAAACACCCACCGGCTACATACCCCACCTAGCCTTACTGCCCCTCTCTCCCCCACCCCACCCCACCTAGCCTTACTGCCTCTCTTTCCCCCACCCCACCTAGCCTTACTGCCCCTCTCTCCCCCACCCCACCTAGCCTTACTGCCCCTCTCTCCCCCACCCCACCCTACCCAGTACTACTGCCCCTCTCTACCCCACCCCACCCTACCCAGTTCTACTCCCCCACCCCACCCTACCCAGTACTACTGCCCCTCTCTCCCCCACCCCACCTAGCCTTACTGCCCCTCTCTCCCCCACCCCACCCTACCCAGTACTACTGCCCCTCTCTACCCCACCCCACCCTACCCAGTTCTACTCCCCCACCCCACCCTACCCAGTACTACTGCCCCTCTCTCCCCCACCCCACCTAGCCTTACTGCCCCTCTCTCCCCCACCCCACCTAGCCTTACTGCCCCTCTCTACCCCACCCCACCCTACCCAGTTCTACTCCCCCACCCCACCCTACCCAGTTCTACTGCCCCTCTCTACCCCTACCCAGTACTACTGCCCCTCTCTCCCCTACCCAGTTCTACTGCCCCTCTCTACCCTATCCTACCCAGTACTACTGCCCCTCTCTACCCTACCCAGTTCTACTGCCCCTCTCTACCCTATCCTACCCAGTTCTACTGCCCCTCTCTACTCTACCCTACCCAGTACTACTGCCACTCTACCCTTTGCTCACATAATCGGTATAATGATATTTTGTTGTTAGTTTGACTATCTGCAACTAGTTATGTCATGGCACTTCATCTTATGTACTGATGTGTCTAGTCGTGTGTGTGTGTGTGTGTGTGTGTGTGTGTGTGTGTGTGTGTGTGTGTGTGTGTGTGTGTGTGTGTGTGTGTGTGTGTGTGTGTGTGTGTGTGTGTGTGTGTGTGTGTGTGTGTGTGTGTGTGTGTGTGTGTGTGTGTGTGTGTGTGTGTGTGTGTCCGTGTCCGTGTCCGTGTCCGTGTAGCTGCTGTCCCAAAATGAGATGTCAGGTTCACCTTGTCGTGCAGCCTTTGCACCTTGGCAGGGGAGCTGTCCTAATTAGTCTAAGCTTCAGAGGGTTCTGCTGGCCCTGTTTCCAGACACAGACTAGGCACTCAGTGTGTGTGTGTGTGGTAACAATGCTATAGTACAGTTTCTGTGAATCACTGGAAATGCCTCAAGCAACAACCCAACTATGTAACCAAAACACATCAATACATGTTTTATCAATGTGTGTGTGTGTGTGTTTGGCTCTGGTTATTTACCTGGTAATCTGTAAGTAAAAGCATATTTTTCTAATACTGTCTGTCTCTGTGTGTGTGTGTGTGCGTGCGTGCGTGCGTGCGTGTGTGTGTGTGTGTGTGTGTGTGTGTGTGTGTACCCTTGGCCCAGCTCGTAACCAGGGCTTTGACGTGGTGCTGGTGGACACGGCGGGACGCATGCAGGACAACGCTCCGCTGATGACCGCTCTGGCTAAGCTCATCGCCGTCAACACCCCTGACCTGGTGCTGTTCGTGGGCGAGGCCTTGGTGGGCAACGAGGCCGTGGACCAGCTGGTGAGTGAGCTCTGTGCTACGATCTGTGTTACGATCCGTGTTCCGATCTGTGTTACGATCCGTGCTACGATCCGTGTTACAATCCGTGTTACGATCTGTGTTACGATCCGTGCTACGATCTGTGCTACTTTTACTTTGTGCTACGATCTGTGCTACTTTTACTTTGTGCTACTAGTGCAGTCGGTTTGATCATGAAACAAGTTATTTCCAGAGATCTCCTGCAGATGGCGCTGTGTAACTACATGCTGCTGGAGTTTGTATTGACCACCATAGACCAGGCAGTCTTTAGACCCGAGAAAAGTTTGCATTCAAAGCCAAATGCCATTGTGTGACAGTGAGATCCTATTTAATTTTATTTTTGCTTATCCATGACTTACTGTTTATCTTTAATATATAATATTTCTATAGTAGTTCTGTGGTAGTTTGTAACACCTATATGGTGTTCTGTAATACCTCTATAATATCCTGTTCCTATGGAATGGAATATTTATTTAAAACAGGGACAATGCACAAATAAACATTAATCTTGTAATACAAGAGAATATGTCTTGAGCCAGGTTATAGCAACAATTGCTCATTTCTACCTGTAGTCCCTATAGTACAGCCTTATAGTGCTTCTGTCTATATATCCCAAAACATTTTAAGATTCCTGTAATACGGATAGTATTCCTATAAGATCACTATAATATTTTGTCCCAAGGGGTGATGGGTGGTGTGGATTATCAGTGTGCTCATGGGGTGATGGGTGGTGTGGATTATCAGTGTGCTCATGGGGTGATGGGTGGTGTGGATTATCAGTGTGTTCATGGGGTGATGGGTGGTGTGGATTATCAGTGTGTTCATGGGGTGATGGGTGGTGTGGATTATCAGTGTGTGTTCATGGGGTGATGGGTGGTGTGGTTGATCAGTGCATCTGTTCTGTCCTCCTCCAGGTGAAGTTTAATCAGGCACTGGCTGACCACTCCATGTCTGATAGGCCCCGCCTTATCGATGGCATCGTCCTCACCAAGTTCGACACCATTGATGACAAGGTGAAGCTACAGGGCAGGGGTGGGGGGTGCAGGGGTGATACTTGACTGCCTTTCCTATCTTATTTCCTGTGAAGCACTTGTGGCCCTTGACTGTAAAAAGTGCTATGAATAAAGTTGACTTACTTAATATAGCCTTACCCTTCTGGTTACATCTACAAAGCCATCAATACACACTCACTACAGACATCCTCATTGTATTGAGTCAGTGTTTCCCATACATTGACATATTTGTTGCGGCCCACCACAATATCAACATTGACCACCACACAATGATTTTCCAGGTTGTACTAAATTGTGCTTAAATCTGGTTAGCATCATAACCAGCTGTGCTAATCTGTTAAAAACTGTTGCATTCAAGTTAATTCGGCAAACCAACCACCACAAATGGAATTCCGTTGTCTGGGAAACACTGATTGTGTCAATATGTGTTTAGTGTTTTTGAGGTCAAAATGGCTGACCTATCTCTTCCTCTCTTCTGCTCAGGTTGGCGCCGCTATCTCCATGACCTACATCACCGGTCAGCCAATTGTGTTTGTGGGCACTGGGCAGACCTACCACGACCTGCGCAGCCTCAACGCCCGCGCCGTGGTCAGCGCCCTCATGAAGGCCTAAGAGACGCCCACCGCCCTAGCAGGACCTCCCGCCCCACCCCACCCTCATGTCCGTCCCTGGTGCTCTGAATCCAGATCTTGGAGGGCCACCATGTGTAGAGGATTTCTCAATTTCTCATGAGTCAAGCCAACCACCTGATTTAATCTGATTTATCCAAACATGGTCTTAAGAGTACCACAATGATGAAGTGAATACCATAAAGCGATGTTTGTCATTCTCCCTCCAACAAGAACATCTGGATTTAGAAATGAATACATAGCTATATTTATTTTTATTTTATTCCCTCTTACTTGTAGTATCAAAATTTAATTGAAAAGTCTTATTTTTTTGTCCAGACAACAAGCCCATTAGAATAGGTGAGCATCCATATTTAGGTGCATCCTGAATTTGAAAACATGGTGGCCCTCCCTATCTTCCTCCTGCAAGATGTAGTAGTCCCTGATACTCAATGACTGAACCCCCAACCCCCCTGGAAACCACCCAAACCAACCAATCCACCAGCCGCAGTCCCGATGGCGGCCAGTGTGAGGCGCTATGCCCTGCCCTGCCCAGAGGCCATGCCAGATCTCAGTGGCCCCTGCGGACCCTGAGACCACTCTTCTCCATCGGTCTGATGCCCCGCCTCATCGCTCGGACGCTTCTCATGCATAGCAGCTTTCACCCAGCCGCCATGGAGGAGGAGGAGGGCATGAGGACTTTCAGCAAGCAACCATGTCACACACACACACACACTTTTGTTTCCCTCCCTCCTGGTTATGATGTGGGGCCAAAGAAGTATATGTGCAGTTTTGATAGCTCTTTATGAACAAAAAAATACAAAAGAACGAGTAAAACATGAATACCTGGATATAAAAAAAAAATAAAAATAAAACAAAGGGTAATATATTCCGCATTTTATTTTGATTATTTTGTCTGAGTTATTTGGATATTAGCAGGAAGTCAATGTGTTACAGGCCTCCGTATATGACCAAGCAAAACCTATTCAGATGTAACGAGAACGCACATTTAGGTTAAGATGTGACTATTGCACATGGCGTCGTCCCCCAGTGTTCATCACACCTGTGCCTGTTACTGGCTTGTTCGGGGTCAGCAGCAGGTCAGTCTTGCTGAATACTCCTCATTCAGTCTGCCCCCTCCAGCGAGCTGCTGAAAACTGCCCATTTGACCATAGTGCCTAAGCTCCCACAGCCCCATGATGCATCTGACACTGCATGGGCATCTCTACTGTCTGTTTTCTTTCCTTGTTGTGTTCATTTGAGTCTGGGGGGAAAAAGAAAGCAAGACTTCCACTACTCTTTCCAAAGCCCTCCCATCTCAGAAGAACCCCCTCTCTCTCACTCAGCCACTCAATCTCGTCTGTCCTCTTCCTGGTCTCCGTTCTGTGCTCGATGGCCTGGATGGGGAGACATTCCTATTCTAGAATGTTCTGGATAGGGAGACATTCCTATTCTAGAATGTTCTGGATGGGAAGAGATTCCAATTCTAGAATGCTCTGGATGGGAAGAGATTCCAATTCTAGAATGCTCTGGATGGGAAGAGATTCCAATTCTAGAATGTTCTGGATGGGGAGACATTCCTATTCTAGAATGCTCTGGATGGGGAGAGATTCCTATTGTAGAATGTTCTGGATGGGGAGACATTCCTATTCTAGAATGCTCTCTCCTCCATTCATGTCTGTCAGGTCACAGGTGACGAGAAGAGAAAAGGCTGATTTGGACCTGATCTACTGACTCGACTCACAAAGACAATTTGACTTGGAAATGTATGACAATGACAATGCAAAAGCAACAACCCAAACCTCCACAGCCCAGGTCATTTGATGGTGAGACTTCTGGGACATCTCAAACCATCGGTCTTAACCCCTTTCCTCTCGTGCTGTCCAGCCTCGTCTCGTTTTCTCACTCATTTCACTTCCCAAGCTGTTACTGCAGATTCCATATTAATTACTGGCGGCCCTTCTCTTGCTTTAAGTTCTTACTTTCTCTTCACCCCCCATACACGTCTGTTTTCCTTTAAGGCATGTTGTGCAACTGAAACATTAATCAAGAGTCTAGTTTTGGCAGGGATCAAAAATTAATGTACCTCTTCTGTTCTTCAGTATATTGTAGTTGATGTGATGGAATAGAATGGAAACCCATTGATGTTGAAAGCTTGCCTGGTGAAAATTCATGCCCGGCAGCGAAAGCAGCAAAATAAGTTAGGTAAATTCTTTGAATGAAAATTATTTGGGGGGGACAAAAAGTTGTGGTTCTGACATTGTAATTTCGTTCATGTACTAACTGGAAGATGTTTCAAACAGTATTATGACTCAAATCATGAGGAACACTGATGTTGTGGCATTACCCTTTCATTTTTTTTTCTTGTCCATTTTGACCCCTGACCTGACTGTCCCACTTTGATTTGCAGTAGTGCAACATGCACAGAGAGCAACATAAAGAACATTTTGTCATAATTTATGAGAATGTACAAACACTTCTTAAATAAAGCTGCTGTTATAACCCATGAGTGCCGGTGTCATTTGATGCCCATCCAAAGTGTCATTTTCAAAGTACGTAAGTTACATTACACAGCTATTTCCACTAGTAGAAAGTACAATCCATGCAGAGTACATACATAAAAATGTCTTCTATAATTACCTCCTTGCACCACTGACATTAAATGTCACTGAACTATAAGTATATATATTAGTGAAACACACTCAGCACACAGTGAGGTGAAGCACACACTAATCCCGGCGCAGTGAGCTGCCTGCATCAACAGCGGCGCTCGGGGAGCAGTGAGGGGTTAGGTGCCTTGCTCAAGGGCACTTCAGCCGTGCATACTGGTCGGGGTTCCAACCGGCAACCCTCCGGTTACAAGTCCGAAGCGCTAACCAGTAGGCCACGGCTGCCCACAAAGAGGACAAGGAGGTGTTTTACTATATATTAAATAATTTGTGTATATACTAGTCTGGAAATCCAGACCCAAATCTAGAAAGATTTAGAGTCTAGCTATGAATAATGAAAATGCCCCAACTCGAGGGGTGGCACCAAGCATGCATTTGAAAATATCACTGTACACAATTGGATAACACTATGACCAATGTTTACTGACTGATTCTGAGTTCAATTGAATGATTGCCAGAGTGACTCGCTGAGCAAATTCAAATTGTGCTCTCGCGATAACTCTGGATTTCTAGGATATATCTATTCAGCTCTGGAAAAAATAACAGACCGCTGCACATTTTTCATACATCATCCTATGGTTGCTGAGTGACATTCGAATGAGTTGACAGTCATATTCAAAATGAAGAGATGACTGCAAATTTGAATTAGAAGCAACACAGCACATCCATATTTTCAATTTCTTTATTCTAAAATAGAGCTTATAAATACCTAATGATAACAGTATTGACAAAAGGAACACATGCAGTAGCTCTTTCTTTTTTCTTTTTTTTTTTTTACAAAATACAAAAAGTCAGCCATTAAGAAATTCACCAGTGTTTTTTTTTTCTTTGTTTTTTTATGCTCGAAGTGAAAGCTTCAACTCCGTAATGCCTTCTACATCACATTCTCTTGGAGCGACAGACAGACTGACAGTCACAGCCTGTTGTAGTGTAATGTCTGAGTACTGACAGAGTACTGACAGCACTGAGTTCCAGTCTCTAATCGGCTATGGCTCTTAATCGTCCTCCTGGTTTCAGTCCTCAGAACAGCTGATGCTTTAAGGCACAGGGCATAGACCAAGAATGAGGGGGGGGGGTGTTGAAGTCCGTAGCATCCCAGGAAACACACACACACACGCCACAAAATACAAAAAAATACAAAAACTACTGGAGGACAAATCAAGGTGTGTTGAAACAGTCTTCTTACTTGCGTGTTTGGCTTTATCACTTGATCACTGTGTGCTTCAGCACAGTCAGTCTGTGATGGGGCAATGGTCAGGACTGTCAGTGCTGTGATGGGGCAATGGTCAGGTGTTGTGAGTGGGGATACAGGGGGGGTTAGGATGTTATGGGATTTCTTCTGCCATCCATCCGTGTACGGTAGACCTGAGGAGGAAGTACGGCTACTCTACGGGGACACACTGTGCAGGGAAAAACCTGAGACTCCCCACTCCTGTGCATGTCAAGAGTGCTCGTCTGGACAAAGAGAAGAAGCACAGCTGTGGTGAACAATGTTTTCTCTCCCTCTCTCTCTCTCTCTACATTCATATTCATAACAGTTATGTGTGTTTAAACAGACGAGAAACAAACACAAGTATTACACAAACACATTAGACACTTATAACACCTGAAGCCATAATCCAGTGAGACTACCAATGCTTGCTGAAAGTAGCAAATAGGGACTTTTTGGGACTTTTGTGCCTCTTGTGGACAGGTGTATTGGAGAAGACCAGATGTTGACAACCATGCAGCTAGAAAGACTCCCGCACACCCATTTCATTTACAAAGTTACATTTATTGTAAACTACAGCTAAGATAACCTGAGGAAGATAAGATAACCTGACAAAGGTCTAAGGACCAAAATGTAGTTTACAATAAATGTGACAATGCATTGGGAGTCTTTCTAGTTCCATGGCTGACTGATCATACCATGACACTGACAGTCACATATACGCACTATACAAGAATGCCAGTATACGTAGTCAAATTAGCCGCACATCTCTTCGATTTGAGGTTTTATATGTCATATGCATACACATGTCAAATAGCCTGTACCCTGCACCTGTCTGTAGGGTTGCCATTCAGGCAGCATGCACGGAGAGAAAGACATTTACGCAGACACACATCCAGAGGGTGCACAGTCATGCAAAGCAGATCCTTTGGGTGGAGAGGCCACAGGCATGCGGGGCACTAGGCCTAACCTTGCAGGAGACTCTTCTGTGAGCTGAAGCCATTTTGAGATTCCTCCTCGTTGTAGGGAGACCCTGCCGAGACACAGAAGACAACGGTTATAAAGTAGTATAGTATAGTAGTATAGTATATATACTCTTTTGATCCCGTGAGGGAAATTTGGTCTCTGCATTTATCCCAATCTGTGAATTAGTGAAACACACAGTGAACACACAGTGAGGTGAAGCACACACTAATCCAGACGCAGTGAGTTGCCTGCTACAGCGGCGCTCGGGGAGCAGTGAGGGGTTAGGTGCCTTGCTCAAGGGCACTTCAGCCATTCCTACTGGTCGGGGTTCAAACCGGCAACCCTCTGGTTACAAGTCCGAAGCGCTAACCAGTAGGCCACGGCTGCCCCGTATGGTGTGTATGACGAGCAATTCCACACACCTACAGTACACCGATAAATCACAGCTGTACACTTCCTCTAAGAACACACTGGGAGCCCGTCTGTCTATGTGGCATAGGAGGTCTGTGGTGCCAGAGTCAGCAATGGTCCAATCAATGATTTCATCTTGTAATGTTAAATCAAACAGTATTACTGTAACATTTCTGTAAGGCATAAA
>NW_027468598.1:33709334-33964334 GCF_046254945.1 Alosa pseudoharengus
ATGGCTACAATGGAGACCAGACACTTACCGGCTATCACAGCTACCAATGGAGACCACAGACACTTACCGGCTATCGCGGCTACCAATGGAGACCACAGACATTTACCGGCTATCACAGCTACGAATGGCTACAATGGGAAAGAGAGGAGAAGTGATGCTGGGTTTCTGTGATCAGTGGTTCTGCTGACGCTATCGCAGCTACGAATGGCTACAATTGGAAAGAGAGAAGTGATGCTGGGTTTCTGTGATCAGTGGTTCTGCTGACGATGACCTCTGAGTAGCAGCGGAACACCTTTCCGAATCTTTTCCTGCATTATTACAATATTACATACATGTAGTAATAAAAGATCTATTTTGGGGAGATATCACAGCTACCTGTGTTCACAAAGATGCAAAACCAATATTTGTGTCATTACAAACTGCCGATGTCCTTGAGCACCTGTTCCAACATTTCCATTGAGTTCCATTAACAACCTTCTCATCAGTGATGGCTCTATTTAAACTGGGTGTCCAGTCCCTGCCTCCACACACACACACACACACACACACACACACACACACACACACACACACACACACACACACACACACACACACACACACACACACACACACACACACACACACACACACACACACACACACACACACACACACACACACACACACACACACACACACACACAAGTTTCATTAGGAATCAAATCTTCTGAATAATCCAGTAAATTAAAGCAGTTCAGCAATCTATAATGAGTTTACAGATTCAGGGGTATAGGAAGCATCGTCTCTTCCAAATAAACATGCTTCCTATAATTGCTGATATAGAACAGTACTTCACTAGCAGCTTGGCCTTAATTTTATATAGTCCCCCAAAGCAAAGTCCACGGACCTCCAACCTATGTACAGTACATGACCTAGGCTACCAAACACTAACACAATGAGCTGGCATTTGTATCCTAGGTTCTCAATGGCAGAAATCAAAGGCTGGTATTTGAGAGTTTTTGTACAGTATGAGTCCTCCATAAATAGGTCACACACACACACACACACACACACACACACACACACACACAGAGATGACCTCAAGTTCCACATAAAAGGCCTGCATGTCATGGTCTAATAGTGAGACATGGCTATGTAGCGGTACATCTTGTTCTGAGACTGTGCTGTCCCAAAACCCCTTACAGCAGCTACACATTAGCAGCACCCTGCTGTTCTGATGTTCTGCACTCATGCAATATCTCTAAAGAGAAAATAAAAACAATGAAAAAAACGCTCACACACATTAGCCCACAGCATGCTAACTGAAAAAGCCATACAGTGTGTGTGTGTGTATGTGTGTGTGCGTGTGCGTGTGTGTGTTTGTGTATGTGTGTGTGTGTGTGTGAGTGTGTGTGTGTATACGTGTACATGTGTACATGTGTCTGTCTCTGGTACCTTGTTCTCGTTGGTGAGGTTGTGTGAATCGAAGCGCGTACCCTGATGTGTGTGTATATGTGTGTGTGTGTGTGTGTGTGTGTGTGTGTGTGTCTCTCTCTCTCTGTCTCTCTGGTACCTTGTTCTCGTCAGTTAGGATGTGTGAATTGAGGCGCGTGCCGTGCCCTGGCGTGTGTGTATATGTGTGTGTGTGTGTATATGTGTGTGTGTGTGTATATGTGTGTGTGTGTGTATATGTGTGTGTGTGTGTGTCTCTGGTACCTTCTTCTCGTCGGTGAGGTCGAGCGACTCGAGGCGCGTGCCCTGGCGTGTGTGTATATGTGTGTGTGTGTGTGTCTCTGGTACCTTCTTCTCGTCGGTGAGGTCGAGCGACTCGAGGCGCGTGCCCTGGTGTGTGTGTGTATATGTGTGTGTGTGTGTGTCTCTGGTACCTTCTTCTCGTCGGTGAGGTCGAGCGACTCGAGGCGCGTGCCCTGGTGGGCGGCGTAGATCTCCAGCAGGTTGTCGAAGTTGGTGGTGAGCACGAGCGCGCCGCTCTCCATCAGCTGCAGCACCGAGCGCAGCAGGTGCTTCCCCGCGTCCTCCATCTTACTCTCCAGGCTGTCGAACACCTCGTACAGGCAGTCCTTGAAGAACGTGGAGCGCACATTCCCTGTCCGCTACGGCCCCGAGGGAGGGAGAGGGAGAGGAGGGAGAAAGAGGGGGAGAAGAGGAGGAAGAGAGAAGGAGAAGACAGAGGATAAGTGTTGATGCTGATGTCGGGTTCCGGTTCCGGCGCCGACAAGAGTGGCAGCATGTCGAGGTAGCTCTGTGTCTTTGTGTTTCTTTTGAATTTCCCCTAGGGATCAATAAAGTATCTATCTATCTATCTATCTATCTATGCAGACATATTCTTTCATCATATTGACAGCACTCTTGCGTGTAACCTCTTGTGTCCAATAACTATTTACACACAGCAACATTCCGAATGCTTATTTTCATGACAGAAGAGCCTGTGTGAGACAGTGACTTTCCTTTGGCCACAATGATACATGGTAAAACTTGACATTTTGGAAACGGTTTGAATCCCTCCCTCCACACACTTAAAATGCAATATACACATCACTCTCGCACTTATGAACTGAAAGATTAAACATATAGGGTCCACTTCAGATATCTCAGCTAAATTTGTTTTGTGATAGATTTGTCTACAACCCCAAATCAAGAAAAGTTGGGGCGTTGTGTAAAATGTGAATAAAAACAGAATGTAATCATCATTCAAATGAAGGAGGTGAAGCAGGCAACACAGTGGTGAACATCCCCTGGCCCAGCTTTTTCTTTTAAACACATTGCTGGTATGAAATTCAAAATTATCATATATTTTCCATGAAATAGTCAAAAGTTTCATTTTCAACATTTGATATGGTGTCTACTGTATGTCCTTTTAGCTGCTAAATATGAGTTCACAAGACTATATTATCACATTCTGTTTTTATTTGCATTTTACACAACGTCCCAACTTTTTCTGATTTGTGGTTGCAAAACAAAACACTCTAATCTTTAGAAAAAGCACCCACTACAACACAGCATTATAATTCAATCACATTATTAGCTAAACTAAAGAGGCCTTGTCAACACTCTTTTGGATTAAAGATCCAGAGTGAGGTCAGTGTTTTCCTCCAGACAGGTGGGCCTTGCGTCACGTTTGACCCAGGGGCGAGCTCCAAGCCGCGGTAAAAGAGGGGATTGTTGTGTGAGTGAGAAAAGGAGAGGGCAGGAATGTGAGGGTGTGGAGGGTGAGGAGTGGACCGCTGGGGAGATTACTGGACGTCTGTGCGGCTCAAACCTCTTCACACTGAGCGGGCCTTGGATGAATCTTCTCTTTAAGAAGCTATGCTCTGAATTATGGTGCTTACATGCTTGGAGGGAGAGAGAGAGAGAGAGAAAGAGAAAGAGAGTGAGCAAGAGAGAGAGAGAGAGAGAGAGAGAGAAAGAGAGTGAGCAAGAGAGAGAGGGAGAGAGAGAGAGAGAGAGAAAGAGAGTGAGCAACAGAGAGAGAGAGAGAGGGAGAGAGAGAGAGAGAGAGAGAGAGAGAGGGAGAGGGAGAGGGAGAGGGAGAAAGAAAATGAGAAGAGAAGAGCTAGCGGCTCCGTTGATTCTAAATATGCCCAGCTGGAGGCCAGGATCTTCTTCCTCAGGAAGGAAGTTATCCAGCGCTCACCCTGCACACACCCCTACTGAACTCCTCACACGCCCACTGCGCGCTTCTCCTCAGGGCCCACGAGGCAGCTGCCGAGGGTCAGAGAGTCCGGCTTAGACCTGGGCCGGATCAAACCCAGATGTCAGCCAGAACCAAGCCAAGACTAAAAAAAGTTATGCATCCTCCATAAAAGCCACATGCTCAGAAAAAGGATAATAGAACAGAAAAGCGAAACACAAGACACTAGCACGCTGCTCGTTCCTTTGGAAATGTTACTGGTCGCACCAAAGGGTGACGTTTTTTGAGCCAAAGTGCTCTTCATCAGGCAAGGCCAGAACGAAACTGCCACCTGGATGGGCCCCTGACCTTCACATGGAGGTCAAGAGCAAGCTGGAGAGTATCACAAGGAGAAACTGGACTCACCAAGCACAGCCACTCAGACACTGTGTAGCAAAATCCACCACAAACTGAGATAGCGTTTAATACGATAATTTAATACAATAATTCACTGTTTACAGTGCAGTATCACCAATGCAAACAAAGCATTTATTAGTCTCTGTTATTAATATTACCTCCGTCAGGAATGGTACCATTCATTGTTACTTTTACCTAAAGGCTTAACTTGTGATACTGGACTGGTATGGCAATCATATGAACCACGCATGTGGACTTATGACTGTGTTGTGGACCTGGGCTGCCTGGCTCTACCTGGCTCCCTCCACCCCCATCCACCCTAACCCCATAACCCCCCCCCCCCCCCCCCCCCCCCCCCCCCCCGCCAAGCTAAGCTCTAGTGTTTTACCGCACGACACCTTCAACCAGGCAAACAGGGTCAGCCAAATCCACCATGCCATGGCTTTCCTTGACTGACCCAGTGGCACACAAAAGTGGGTTAAACACTAAGCACTAAGCACAGCGTCCTTCACAGGCTCTCACTATGTCCCAGAACAAGGCTAAGGACTCATTACTGCTGTCTACACAGGTGGTCAGTTGAATGACCACGCAAAAGTCCTGAGAGAAGAGCAGCATTCATGCCTATTAGTGAAACAGGCCTTTGAGTTACATACAGAGGCATACATGCATTAGAGTTGCATTTGTATTCTGAATACCAAGGCTACACTAGAGAGGGTAGAAGCAGTGTCAGTAATCAAGGTCAGTAATCAAGGTCAGTAATCAACCCAGTGTTTCCCATACATTGACTTATTTGTGGCGGCCCACCACAATATCAACAATGACCACCACACAATGATGTACTACATTGTGCTTAAATCTGGTTAGCATCATAATTTGTTAAAAACTGTTGCATTCAAGTTAATTCTGCAAACCTACCACCACAAATAGAATTCAATTCTGTGGGAAACACTGCAACCCCACTTCTCATCCACACCTAAAGGCCTCCACACAGATTAATGTGAAGCGCTGTGGGTGATTCAGTTGCACTGCATCTTCTCAGCCTGTGAAGGAATGCTGTCGCTACGGTTGAGTATGCGCTCTGTCTGCCATACTAATGAGCCTGGTTCGTTGCGATCAAGCTGCAAGTTTGTTAGCCCAGGGATGCGGGTTCGAGGCCAGGGTGGGGGGGTGGTGGGGGTGCCCTCACCCTTCGCTACACAGCCAAACTTCCAGGCCAGCTGTTTCGCTGCTTAGCAGGGCACACTGTAGGCCTTGTGACAGACCCTGTGTTGTTTTCAAAACAATACTCAAAACAAAATGGCAATTCCTTCCTGTTTTTAAATAGAAGAAACAGAAACATAAGAAAATAAAAGAAGAAGAAACAGTCATTCATTGACCGATTTAGGAAAAAGGCAGCCAGCAAATATAGACAATAGATCATGTCAAATATAAACTAAAGGTTAAAACGGAACATAGAGGTTACTTAAAATATGAATAAGTATAAAAATAAATGTATCAAACACATCCAAATCTCCTATGATATGACATAGGACAACCTTTACTCTAAGATATGTGACCATTACAGTTAAACAATGATAAAAACGATAACCACCTAGGCAGCGTCGGTTTGCATGACGTTTTGTTTAGCTTTTTTCTGTCTGGATGAGCGCTGTTATTGAATTCCTGGTAATGTGTCATTCAGTCTCAGCCGATTCTGGACCCTGTTCAACAGCCCTATCACTGCATGGTATCATGTCACGTCATGTGCTGAAGCTCGCTCTGCCGATTTCAACTTGCAGGAAGGCAGGAGATAAGGTCATGTAAGATCATCAAGTGACTAAACAGAGCAAGCATGCCTTAAGAATAGGAAAGCTAGGAAGGCAACAACAGACTCTGTTGCAACTATAACTTTAACTACAGCTTCAGCAAATCAAGACTCTACATTGAATCAGTAGTTATCTACACTTGCAATGAAAACGTTCACATGATTGCCTGGGCTTTGAGCACTCTATGAAACAGGTCTCATCATACACCTGCCTGCCTGTCTCCACAATTATAACTACAGTACAGCTTCAAGTACAAGACTCTACTTGACTTGCACCAAGTTGCCAAATAACTTAATAGCTGAATCACTTCTAGCTGTTTTGTGCCTTCCCAGAATTCCCTGTGTTTTAAGCACTCTTTATAAAACAGCATGAGATCACATCACTGCCTTACTCTGTCAGCCAAGATAAAGGCAGTTGCAGGCTTTCATGTGAATCACCAGGAAAAGCTTCAGGTCGTGGGCCACTACCATAAATACTACTGGTATCACAGTTCAAGTTATGGATTCTAAAAGCATGTTGTAATTTCCTCTTGACATAAAGCGCAATCTATGGGCTGTACTCAGTGAAAACAAAACCATGTGGTTGCATTCGTTCATTGTATAGGTCATACAACTATTCCACTGAGCTAGATAAAACAGCAAAAGTGCAAACAGTCTGTTAATGACAGCTTGATTGAATGAGTGCCCCTACAAACTACCAGCTGGCTCATGGAAAAATGATCCAACTAAGAGGTTGAATATTTGGTGCCATTTTTAATTCACATCAGTTGTCCATGCGCTTGCTTTCACCGAGTTGTCCCAAACCGGAAGTGGCTGCAATCTCCCCCAGTCTGTGCTTCCCACCCCTACTCACCGGCGACAGTTTCTGGATGAGGTCGTGGGCCACGTGCACCAGGTTCTTGTCCTCCTGCAGGCTCTTCTGGAAGCGGCGGCTCTCCTCCTCCTCCAGCAGGTCGAAGTCGTTGGCCGCGTCCAGTAGCGCCTGGATCAGGCCCTTCCAGGAGCGCAGAGCGGGCACCTGCGGCGCTACCGCCGAGCTCACGCCCGTGCCAATCACCAGCACCAGCTCCGGCGCCCGCTTCGTCTTCAGGCTGGGCAGCAGCTTCCTGCCAGGGACGATGGAACAGGAAGAGGGCACACAATTTCCTATAAGTAAAGGTGTGTGTGCGTGTGTGTGTGTGTGTGTGTGTATGTGACGCATTGAGGGAATGCACACACATATTTCAACGGAAGCCGGATAATACTTTGATCCCAAAGGTGATTTAATTGTACAATGTTTCAGCCACTCTGGTCTTCCTCGGGTACATCAAGTATCTCGTCAGGTACTGTATCTTAATGTACCTAATGAAAACCAGAGTTGAAACGTTGTAAAATAAAATCACTTTTGGGAGCAAATACAGTGTGTAGATATTTTCCTTTCCCCTGTGTGTGTATGTGGGATTTTTTTGTTAATTTGATCTATGTGAACACAGTTCTATTTGTGCATACATAGCCCTAAATTGGTGCGCTCTTACATGTAAGCAAGGTAAATATGACCCGCAAGGCTACACACACACACACACACACACACACACACACACACACACACACACATCACAAATAATGTGTTTAATGGTGTGTCTGTGCACAAATTTCAAACCAACCAACAACTTTTTGGCAACCATTACAGCCATGCCAATCTTCAACACTGTGTGACTTCAATGTTTGGACAGGTTTCAGGAACAATGTGCTGGTGTGCTCGGAGCAGCAGTACAAAGGCACGAGATTCCCTGTTCCATGTCGTCCTGATGATACCGCTAGCGCATTAGCACGTTTTTGTGACTGAGGGAGGTCACGCTCATACAAGGCTATGTCAGGTGTGTGTTGGGGGAGGTCACGCTCATACAAGGCTATGTCAGGTGTGTGTTGGGGGAGGTCACGCTCATACAAGGCTATGTCAGGTGTGTGTTGGGGGAGGTCACGCTCATACAAGGCTATGTCAGGTGTGTGTTGAGGGTACCTGGCTTTTTTGGGGCTTGTGTGGACATCCTCTGTATCAGGAGCCGGGCGCTTCTCTATCTTCACAGTCACACCAGAGGCCATTCGACTCCTACAATTCAGACCACAGGCAATAAACACACAAACACAAACACAGGCATACAATCAGGTATGCTTAAATGCTGAATATTTATTTTAGTTTTTAGGTAATAGCAGAAAGCATAATATATAATAGCATGAGGCATAAACCAAACTACAGATGGTCTGAGTCACGATTAAACAGAGAGAGAGAGAGAGAGCACAAGACCCTAAAAAGACAAACTGCAACCCTACTTTGTGTGTGCCTTGTTAACCTTCCTTATTAGGAATCCCCTGACCCTTCACCTATGTATTTTCCATTATCGAGAGGTTTTGTATCAATCGACTAACTTCCTTCGGGGTCAACCTCTATATAACTAGGTATCAGCAAAAAAGGAAATTGATTTCTTCCTTCCGTGCACCACGATGACATATTGTGTACACAAAGATGTCCGTTTCCAAACGGAGGTTATAGTAGTGGTAAACATGTCGAAGTAAAATCGACTTCCTTAATAGGATGGGGGTCTACAACATCTGCTATTTGACCAGGGACCATTTGAAGAAGCAATGGTAGACATTATGAAAACAACTTCCCCTCCTAAATCCTGATGGATAATAATGCGTACAATGAATGCTAACTTAAAGTGTTTATCAGCAAAGTCTTCGGCTTGCAGATGTGGTCCTTTAATTTGAACACACTACAAGATACCTATTCTTTATTTAATCAACAATTGCAAAGTAACCCTAAACACCTGTCACGTTAACAACGTTGACAGTGGTTAACACTGAATGAATGACACAAAATAGTAATTCATTTCTCATTTACTTGTAATCTTCAAGAAACTTTGCTCAGTAGCTAGCTATCGTAAACGTACTAATTACCAACCATTTCATTTTAAAACAATGATGTTTTTTAATACTTCAAAATAACATTTGATAAATGAACCGTACATTTTTCAGTACCCATAGGTGTGGTGATTTGATCAAAATGTAGTTTGGTTCTTACCGGGGCTTTTACTGCCTGAAATGTCCGATTTTGTTTACCATGCTCGGTCGGAGTTTAGTGCTGGGCTGGTGGGTGCCTATTCCCAACCTTTCTCACGGCACATCAACGGTTAGCCCGAGAATTCTCGTCGCAATTCAAAATTCCACTGGAGCTCCAAGCGGATTTGTACACGCAGCCTTACGAGACTATTTACAGCTCTTCGAGTCACGGTATAATGTATTTTTTGGCACATAGCTAATTTAGATACACTTATGGTGTGGGTGCTTACGTTTCTGTAGGAATCCGCCGTCTTGGTTTGTATAGAAATTAATAGTAGGACTTAGTGACACATACACGTAAGAGGTTGGAAATACGGGAGGGTTGGTAATATGTGACGTTCCGATAGCTAGATATAGCATTGCTTCGTCAACATCAAAATGAGCTGGCTAACGAACGGTAAGCATACGAAAAGAGAGACCTATAGCTAACTAACGTCACTGCTGTTTGTGTCTGAATGAGTTAGCTATCAGATGGTAATGAATTCGCCCAAAGACACGTTGTTAGTAGAGGTTTGTCAGGCAGTGAATTAAAAAGTGCTGGTTAACTAACTCACTGTAGCTGACATTATTGTTAGCGGTTATAACTAGCTCGCTAGTTGATCTCACACAACTTACAAACTCAGTAGCTACAGTCGTTTGTATGACTCGAGCTATTCAGCCCTTGAGTCAAAGTTAGTGCTAAACATCAAAAAGCCAAGGCATAGGATGAAAGATATGGCATCTTGTGTAAACGTGGCTAGCTGATAAATGCTAATCAGACTTACCTTGGATGACAAACTCTCCCAACTGTAAACTCAAGGGTCAAGTAAGTAATTTCAGCGAGTTAAAATATGGCAGTGGAATTCCGAAAACGAGAGGCGGAACATAATCCGCTCAAAAATGCCACAACTGGGATTAATTCAACAACCTAATAGTATAGATGGCCAGCAGTTAAATGACTTGGCAGCGAGACTGATTTAGTCGAAACTTTTTGTGTAAACACTGCTGCCAGCTCACACACATGTAGAATGAAAAATCCCATTGGCTCGCTTCAGCAGGAAGTATAGCGATACTGTTGCCACCTCAATTTGTTACATTGCAGATACAGTAGCCTAGCGCTTATCATTCATCTTGAAGATTATGGTGGCCTATCAACACCTACCATAGCTAGAGTGATTATATGATTATAACAAGAGTTATAAATGTGTTGATTTAAAATAAAAAAGTGAAAAAAAAAACATTTTTTAAAAGAAAATAAGCATGGCAGACTAACTGAAGTATGGTGAGAATTGTGTAAAGTGTGTGCCATCAACATTGTTTGAAACCATGTTAGTCATGGCATTAGCCTTCACTAATACAACAGAGCTGACAGAACTGGCCACTCCAGACACCTCAGATTTGGAGACATAGAGGCAATGCAATGCAGTAAAGGCCCAAATGAAATAGCCAGAATGGGGTTTGGGAATATGGGGTTTTGTTGTTTGTGCAGGATTTAACATAGATTATAAATTAAGAAACAGTCATCTTTATACAGACTATCCTTTATACAGACTAAACTAAAAAACACCCTTCCTGTTTCCACTGAACAATTTGTCAGTGCCTAAGTGAGGACCTTATGGCTGTAGGAGGATTAGGTTACTTGTCAAACTGATTGGCAGACTTCCAGGATTCACACATAGGTTCCAAAAGGTGCATGCAGCATGGTGGAGAAATGAGAAAGTGCCACGTGCCTGTCAGACATAGCTGCTGCTGAGACGGACAGATTTGGCTCAAATCTCGGGTAGACTCTGTGCAGCAGCGATGGATTACACTCCAAGTCAGCTGCCAACTGCCCTCTGCCTGTAAGAATGAAAAGAAAAATCTGAGAGAGTCAATGGTAGTTGCGGTGTTCAGTTGTGGCAGGAATCACTATGTGTGTTTGGGTGACAGATTTGGATCCTTTGTGATCTTTTCCAATTGTTGATGCTATGCAGATTCACTGTGAACAGCCAACAGCTGAATTGTTATGTTTGTGCTCATAACTAACTCCTAATCGTACCAAATTCCGTCTGTGGATTTGATCTACTTAATCTTGTTCTTGTTAGGTATGACTAAAAAAAATCGGTAGGTCTGTTCCCAGTTTAACCTAACCAGGTCAAAACTACACAAAGATGTCTTTACTAGGATATATTGAGTGCACTAATCTTTTTTCTCCAAATTGCTTGTCTCTTCCATGTGTTATTCATGAAGCCTCACCTGTATGCTTTGGTTGACGGCACGTCTTGCTGGGGGATTGTGGGTGAGACAATGCACATGGCCCAATAGGTGAGGAGGCTTTGAGAGCCATTGTAGGGGGTGCAGTTGCAGGATCTAGTGTACATTTGGGGAAAAGAGAACAAACAATAAAGGAAATGATTAAGACGTGTTACCATGTTCTTTAGGAGAGATCGTTTAGATCAAGAGTAAGAAGACCTGAGAGCCTATGTAGAAAGGGCAGTATCATACAGCACATTATGCATTCAAACATATACTAATCTTGTCTGAATCTATATTATTATCTGTTGTCTCTTCTGGATTCAACATTAATATATAAAGAACAAATGGGACACACACAGAGATAAGGTGAAGAGAATATCCATGTAGTCCTTCTTACCACAAGAGAAGTTCCCATCATCCTTCATGGCTTCAAGATTCCCTGACATCTCTACAGGGTCTCTCTGTCCTTCTGGGACCACCGGAGAGGACGACTGGGCCTCTCTCTGTCTTTCAAACATCTCTGTTTGAGGAGTTATCTTAGTGAAAATCGTACTTATTACAATAATACACAGTATCTTCCTTGTATTTCATAGAATATATGTTAACTAAATCATAGGTATACTACTACTACTACTACTACTACTACTACTACTAATAATAATAATAATAATAACAACAACAACAACACATTGTATCATACCCCAACGAAACTTCACAAATACCCCAAAAATGATAGACATTTTTAGAAAGTAGTATATTAGCACAAATAAAACATTGTGCGGACTAACTTTTTAAGAGATCCCCATACTGACTGCGTATGACTTTGATTGCTTCATTTTCTTTGTCTGTAACTGACTCCAAGCCATCGATGTAGTCACAGACAATGGTATTCTTTTTTGCACATCCAAACAAAATAATTGGGTTTAAACCCACCATCTTGAACTTGTGAATCTGCAAATTAATAAATTAGAAACATTGTCAACATGGATGAACTAATGAATGAAAAATGTATGCTGTAGATGGCTCACAACAGGGTAAATCCCTGAAATCCTCTAAATCTGTGGCACCTATTATATTGACCATTTATCCCTCCTGATGTGGTCAAACAGTTTGACCAAGTGACTCATGTGACTCTATTAAGGGCGGGGGCTCAACAATATGGAAGTCAATATGTATGGGGCTCAACAATATGGAGGTCAATATGTATGCCACAGATACAGCTAATTGAGAATCAAATGACTTAGGAGGGAAAGGAATAGTGTTTCTGGAGAAATACAACCTTTGTCAGAATACAGGGCTTAAAGCAAGGAAACTTTACATGCCTGTAGTTATCAGTTTTTTTTTCTGTCAGTCATTATATATAATTATCTCTTTTTTTCAAATCTCACATGGCCTGGGCCACACTTAAAATCACTGCAGTGCCTAGGGACATTAGGCCTCGACTAACAATAGCACCACCCAGAGGCCAAATGACTCAAACTTCACTAAACTTGGTTTAACTTGTGTGAAACATCTGTAAACTGACAGGTGCAACAATATTGAGATACAACTTACCAGAATATGGGCAGCATCTACAAGTTTATTGGTATTCCTCCCCTTTTGAATTTTTTCCCCCCATTCCTTGTTGATCTTCTCCTTTGCTTTTTGGACTTTCTTTTTCATTGGTTGTTGGGTCCCACACAATTTGCATTTCTTGCATGCAACATTTATGCGTTGCATGCAAGACTTGCACAGCTTTGTTGTAGAGCCCGGCATTCCAACTGAGAAGGAAGAAAAAAGGGGGGGGGGGGGTATCTTACATCAATGGAGGTCGCCATTCCATCCTAAGAAATTTAAATCAATATTCAACAATTACTTTTTGTATTGTTCACACGTTGATTCATGATGCAATTTGACATGTAGGAATAGCATTACCTTCTGGATGAAGTGTGTAGTTAGCTATCTGAGGGGGAAATTACAAATTATAAAGTTGATATTAAACCATGTTGTTTACTGGATCGTATCAGCCTAGTTCAACTAATACCATTGGAATGTACAGTGGACCAGCTTACTCTAGGAATATACATGCCCCCATAATACATTTTGCTGACTATAGGTTTGCATTCTCGCAATCAATGAATTTGTAAGATCTTAATTGACCAACTGTGTGTTACTCGATTGATTGCTTATAATGTTTGTGTTCCCATCGTCATCTATACACATAGACCTATCTCTGATAAACAATGGAGAGCTACTTGTATTACTACATGATTGCATAATATGGGAAACCATTACAGCTTTCTCAATAAGATCAACAAATTACCATTACTTACTGTCCCTCATAACAAATGACTATTACTTACTGTCCCTGATAACAAATTACTTTTACTTACTGTCCCTGATAACAAATGACTATTACTTACTGTCCCTGACTCATTGCCCCTTCCTGGATTTTAAAAATTTCTTTTTGCTGGACAAGGATGGGCTGAGCAGAGATGTTAGGCGTTCCCATAGATATGGTAGTATGTCATCAAATTGAGCCAACATTTTAAAATTATGTTAGAATATGCATAGAGGGATGCCTGGGATTTCATACATTTTGATGCAAACTAAACATGATGCAACCAAGCGGCAACATTCTAATCTGAACAATGAAGCCTACCCGGAAGAGAACAGAAAATCTATGGCTGACGTCACAGACGCGTTGTCCATATTTTTTACAGTCTACCCTTTTGTTTACACTCCCGTTTTTCATTAATTGAGGTAAAATATATGTGTTATATGAAAAAGGCTGTTCCTCTCAGGTTTTGTACACATTTGTTCACAAATTTGTTCCATTTTAACAGGCACTTCTACTTTGCCTTTGCCAAGATACTCCATCTAGTGTGATACTGGCATATCAATATATTGATCCATCTAGTGTGATACTGGCATATCAAAAGATTCTGATTAAAAAGCATGAATGCTGTACAGATGCGCCCTCGGACAGTTGACAATTAAAGGCCAGTGTACAGTTGACACAATACAGTGCCACTGAGAGAATTTGACAGAGCTTGCAGTTGGCATGCTGACAGCAAGAATGTCATGCAGAGCTGTTGCTTGTCTTACCTGTTGCGCTCAAGTCACTACTATGGACAAAGATTGTTAAGGTGGATTTAACCAAATTTCTGAACAGAAATGTGAAATAAACCTTTTGTGTGCATGGAAGCATTGAACTTTCACTTAAACTTCTGAAAGATCTATGATGTGATCTGTGTTGCATCTATATGTTCATATGTAAACATTACTGTGTTATGCTCTAGAATTGTGGCCAAAACAGCTACATTACTAAACTGTTGTAGGCCTTCAATGCACTTTGGCTGAATTGACATTCTAATGTTAATGTTAGCCTATGGCAATTAGGCTACTTGTTAATGCCATCTTGATTTTACCAATATTGCCTAACTGTGCCAATAATTTACGACACTATGAGTTTTAAACACCTGTTCGGATAGACACACTTCGAGATGTCTGAACATTGTTGTAGCCTAAACGTTTTTCCATGACCTGATTAACCTAATGGTAACGTTAATGTTAGCTTTGTGTCATAGGCTACTTCAGCCAAGTCAGAATTTGCAGCAATCCTAATTGGTCTTCCACTGTTGCATGAACAAATGATCCAAATCATGCAGACTTTCCTATTGACCAAAGAGGGTTCCAAATCCACTGTTCCGAGTGCAATTCGTTTAGTGATCATTCTTGTAGAAGATGATTGGAAGTTCGTCTACTTACGTGCCAAAGATGAAACGACTTGTTTGCAGACGAGTAGGCCAAGTGCATTTTCAGGCATCAGCCCCATGAACTCAACAGCTCCACCCTGTGGCTTTTTGACATACCAACCTCAGTGGATTTCTGAGTAGAGGGACCCATGCGTCTTTGTAAAGGCTCATGAAATAGAATAAGGGGTATTTATAAATGCATCAATGTCACGACTTCTTAATTGAAAGCGAAAAAAAATGTTTAAGTGGTCAGAGATTCACAACTTTTTTTTTTTTAAAGCTTTTAAAGTCTTTCATAGGCCACCATTCTGATATGTTGCCTGATTTAGCAACTTTTTCACCTTCCTGTTCCAGCAACAAAAACGAGAAAAAATATGGGCATGTATAAGAATGAATACTCCTGGTGATAGCCTATAATTATGTGGGTGTCATAGGCTATTCATGGTAATAAGTACGTGTTTTGATTTGAACTTTGATGTGCCTTAGATCCAAAAAGGTTGAGAGCTTCTAAGACAATGCAAAAGTCTCTACAAAAATGACCAAGCACATTTCACAGACAATGTTCACCTTAAGAACCTGTATCATAAACAAGCAACTGGTCATGATTATCCAATCACATTATGAAGTCAAAATCCAACTGTCAAAAATCCAACATTTCACCTGGGTATACCAGTGGGAACTAGCAGGGCGGGATCAGCCAAGTGTTATGATCCCGTCACCTGATTTCACCTGATTTCTTAAGACAACTCATTCCAGTGCCCCAGGGACATGGCAGCAAATGATCTGTCCCCATACTTTTAGCTGGGCTTCATGGAACAGTTTGAAACCTCAAATCTGCCCGAAGACCTTAATGTACATACAGGTGCATATGGCACTAACAAAACTAGCTGAATATTATTATTTCAGTCTGCTGCAGAAAAATGCAAATTGTCATGTCTTATATTATTAGGTGATTTAAAGTATTTTTAGCCACAATATATTTCCTCATGACATAGTCATAACCATTTAATTAACATCACAGGCAAAGCTTGCTACTGGATGGTCAAGGTATGGGCATGCACACAACAGAAAGGAAAAGATAAACTTTCATTAACACTTACTGACTAATAAATGCAATTTACTCAAATAAAAATGCACGTCCACGCATGTTAATATTGATGCCGTCAGCACAGCCATTGGATGCGTTCAAAAGCTGTGCCAACTGACCACCTCTGTCTGTCATTGTATAAAGTCTGCATGCCAGAGAAGTGGTTGCGATTGGTTCCTGGGATTTCAGCGATATATACTGTTAGAAATGTAATATCAGTTCATACATAACTCATTAGTATAACTTTAATCTTTCTATACTGCATTAAGTGAGACATAGAATGACTTATCTCACAATGGCTTGTGAGAACTAAAAATGTGTGAAGTTAATCACAACTACATTCTCATTAAATAATTCGTTGTAGTTTTAACCCTTTGCATGCCGATTAAAGATTAGCAATTTACAGGGCGTAAATAACTTGTGAAGTATTTTAAAAGCTATGCTAATACCTATTTTATACAGTCTATGGCTAATACATTTACATGTTCATAAATGCCTGTATGACACACCAAGAAGTTTGTTCAGACTTCTCGCTATTCACAATAGATGACGGAGCAGTCGTGGTGGCTTTCCTGGGCATGCAGTCAAGTGGTGGCTTTTCCTGTTTTTGAGGCAGTCATCTTGTCCGTATTTTGTGCAGGTGCAGGGGTTTCTGTCACATGGTTTACAACAAACATGGCAGTAGGGACAGAGTTTTTGGTGTTTGACTGTCAAATTTAATTATTCAAAAATTGTAATTTCACTTATTTTAGAAGTATATCTTTACATTCCTTTTGGTTAACCCCATAGTTAGGGAAAGTTAGACTTTTTTTCCGCCAATCTGCAAAAAAAATTCTTACCAATAGCTTTTTTTACTATGTGTTCCTATAGGTGTCTAGTAACACCTCCCAATTTATCCACGGCCAAATCCTCAGGGAAACACCTGGAGAGCCCATCAAGTTTGGGGTGCCCAGAGGGACTGGGCGAAAATAATGAAAACATTTTGTTGACCAATATTAGCTTTTGAGATGTCTAACTAGGGGTTTTTAGGGGTGCTGAATCTATCCCAGCCGTAAGTTTTGAGTACAAATTACTCCAAGTCCATAAAAAATCCATAACAAGTGGTTTTATTGAACAATTACAAAACAAAACTTTCTTAATCAGTTTAAAATTCAACAAACCTCATCCCTCAACTCCCCTGCACTTCCTCACTCCTGTTATCTTCTGGCTGGTTGATGTTCTGGCAAGAGTTACCATGACAGTTCCAACAAGCAGAAATACACTTGACTCCTTGCTTTTTACAGCAGCACCTGAGAGTGTCACAGACGCCTGCACAGTTGCAGCTGACAAACTTCAGAAGGTAGTGTTCTCATGTTCTCCTTGTTTCTATCCCCACTCAAGGACATCTAGTGATGGATTTTGTAGCAGTAGCCAATCTCTGGTCTGGAGATATGCCCGCAGAGAGTGCTATGCTGCACTTCCTGTAGTCGGAGGTAGTTTCTAAGGCTTGACACTAGTTATGTTGTCCTCATGAGTTTTACATGTTGCTCACTGTCCACCCTCAACGTTGGACACTCTTTTCTCTCTCTATCTCTCACACACATTTATGCATATTGACTCTCACAAACACATTCACAACCACACACCCACACATCTATGCACTGACTCTCTCACAAACACATTCACAACCACCCACCCATCCACACAAACACATATGCACACACTTACAAATAAAGTTCACACCTTCACTGATACTGTCTCTGTCTCTGTCTCTCTCTCACACACACACACATGCACAAATACACAGACATGCAAAATGTCCTCTCACACACACCATGTTTAGACAAAACTATCTGTGATTATAGTACCAGTGTGTTACACTTTTTTTTTGGGGCAGCCGTGGCCCACTGGTTAGCACTCTGGACTTGTAACCGGAGGGTTGCCGGTTCGAGCCCCGACCAGTGGGCTGCGGCTGAAGTGCCCTTGAGCAAGGCACCTAACCCCTCACTGCTCCCCGAGCGCCGCCGTTGTAGCAGGCAGCTCACTGCGCCGGGATTAGTGTGTGCTTCACCTCACTGTGTGTTCACTGTGTGCTGTTTGTGTTTCACTAATTCACCGATTGGGTTAAATGCAGAGACCAAATTTCCCTCACGGGATCAAAAAAGTATATATACTATACTATACTACTATACTATACACGCAAAGTGTGTGTGTGTGAGAGAGAGAGAGAGAGAGAGAGTCCAATGCGGAGAGTGGATGGTGATCAACAAAATGTAAAACTCATGAGGATTAACTGAGTTAATATTTTTGTAAATATTTTATTATATCTTTTCATGGGACAACACTGAAGAAATAACACTTTGCTACAATGTAAAGTAGTGAGTGTACAGCTTGTATAACAGTGTACATGTGCTGTCCCCTCAAAATAACTCAACACACAGCCATTAATGTCTAAACTGCTGGCACCAAAAGTGAGTACACCCCTAAGTGAAAATGTCCAAATTGTGCCTAAAGTGTTAATATTTTGTGTGGCCACCATTATTTTCCAGCAGTGCCTTAACCCTCTTGGCCATGGAATTCACCAGAGCTTCACAGGTTGGAATCCTCTTCCACTCCATGGCGAAATCATGGAGCTGGTGGATGTTAGAGACCTTGCACTCCTCCACCTTCCATTTGAGGATGCCCCACAGATGCTCAATAGGGTTTAGGTCTGGAATAATGCTTGGCCAGTCCATCACCTTTACCCTCAGCTTCTTTAGCGAGGCAGTGGTCGTCTTGGAGGTGTGTTTGGGGTCGTTATCATTCTGGAATACTGCCCTACGGCCCAGTTTCTAATGGAGGGGATCATGTTCTGCTTCAGTATGTCACAGTGCATGTTGGCATTCATGGTTCCCTCAATGAACCGTAGCTCCCCAGTGCAGCACTAATGCAGCCCCAGACCATGACACTCCCACCACCATTCATGACTGTAGGCAAGACACACTTGTCTTTGTACTCCTCACCTGGTTCCCGCCACACACACTTGACACCATCTGAATCAAATAAGTTTATCTTGGTCTCATCAGACCACAGGACATGGTTACAGTTATCCATGTCCTTAGTCTCCTTGTCTTCAGCAAACTGTTTGCGGGCTTTTTTGTGCATCATCTTTAGACGACGTCTGGGACGACAGACCAATTTGATGCAGTGTGCGGTGTATGATCTGAGCACTGACAGGCTGACCCCCACCCCTTCAACCTCTGCAGCAATGCTGGCATCACTCATACGTCTATTTTCCAAAGACAACATCTGGATATGACGCCGAGCATGTGCACTCAGCTTCTTTGGTCGGCCATGGCGGGGCCTGTTCTGAGTGGAACCTGTCCTGTTAAACCGCTGTATGGTCTTGGCCACCGTGCTGCAGCTCAGCTTCAGGGTGTTGGCAATCTTCTTATAGCCATCTTTATGTAGAGCAACAATTATTTTTTTCAGAACCTCAAAGAGTTCTTTGCCATGAGGTGCCATGTTGAATTTCCAGTGACCAGTATGAGAGTGTGAGAGCGATAACACCACATTTAACACACCTGCTCCCCATTCACACCTGAGAACTAACGAGTCACATGACACCGGGGAGGGAAAATGGCTAATTGGGCCCAATTTGGACATTTTCACTTTCACTTCAGGGGTGTACTCACAAGCTGTTTAGACATTAATGGCTGCTTGTTGTGTTATTTTGAAGGGACAGTAAATTTACACTGTTATACAAGCTGTACACTGACTACTTTACATTCTAGCAAAGCGTCATCTCTTCAGTGTTGTCCCATGAAAAGATATAATAACATATTTACAAAAATATTAACTCAGTTAATCCTCATGAGTACATTTTGTTGATCACCGTCCACTCTCCACATTGGACTCTCTCTCTCTCACACACACACACACTTTGCGTGTAACACACTGGTACTATAATCACAGATAGTTTTGTCTCAACATGGTGTGTGTGAGAAAGGACATTTTGCATGTGTGTATATTTGTGCGTGTGTGTGTGTGTGAGAGAGAGAGAGACAGAGAGAGACAGTATCAGTGGAGGTGTGAACTTTATTTGTAAGTGTGTGCATATGTGTTTGTGTGGGTGTGGGTGGGTGGGTGGTTGTGAATGTGTTTGTGAGAGTCAATGTGCATAGATGTGTGGGTGTGGGTGTGTGGGTGGTTGTGAATGTGTTTGTGAGAGAGTCCAGTGTTTCCCATACATTGACTTATTTGTGGCGGCCCACCACAATATCAACATTGACCACCACACAATGATTTTCCTGGTTGTACTAAATTGTGTTAAATCTGGTTAGAATCATAACCACACTGCACTAATTTGTTAAAAACTGTTGCATTCAGGTTAATTCTGCAAACCTACCACCACAAATATAATTCAATTCTGTGGGAAACACTGGAGTCAATGTGCATAAATGTGTGTGTGTGAGAGAGAGAGATAGATAGAGAGAGAAAAGAGTGTCCAACGTTGAGGGTGGACAGTGAGCAACATGTAAAACTCATGAGGACAACATAACTAGTGTCAAGCCTTAGAAACTACCTCCGACTACAGGAGGTGCAGCATAGCACTCTCTGCGGGCATATCTCCAGACCAGAGATTGGCTATACTGCTACAAAATCCATCACTAGATGTCCTTGAGTGGGGATAGAAACAAGGAGAACATGATTATGCACCAGTCACACCAGATCCCATTGCACCAGACTACCTTCTGAAGTTTGTCAGCTGCAACTGTACAGGCATCTGTGACACTCTCAGGTGCTGCTGTAAAAAGCAAGGAGTCAAGTGTATTTCTGCTTGTTGGAACTCTCATGGTAACTCTTGCCAGAACATCAACCAGCCAGAAGATAACAGGAGTGAGGAAGTGCAGGGGAGTTGAGGGATGAGGTTTGTTAAATTTTAAACTGATTAAGAAAGTTTTGTTTTGTAATTGTTACAAAAAAAAACACTTGTTATGGATTTTTTATGGACTTGGAGTCATTTTTACTCAAAACGAATGGCTGGGATAGATTCAGCACCCCTAAAAACCCCTAGTTAGACATCTCAAAAGCTAATATTGGTCAACAAAATGTTTTCATTATTTTCACCCAGTCCCTCTGGGCACCCCAAACTTGATGGGCTCTCCAGGTGTTTCCCCGAGGATTTGGCCGTGGATAAATTGGGAGGTGTTACTAGACACCTATAGGAACACATGGTAAAAAAATCTATTGGTAAGAATTTTTTTTGCAGATTGGCGGAAAAAAAGCCTAACTTTCCCTAACTACCATGCTAAACAGCTCACACCCTTCTGTGCAGAATTTTCAAAATGATTGTTGGCTTCTTCAGTGAACTTGAACTAATTACACAAAGTGTGGTGTTGGATTTGTCAGTATGACTGACAAGCCGTTTTTCTTATGGATTTTTTATGGACTTGGAGTCATTTTTACTCAAAATGAATGGCTGGGATAGATTCAGCACCCCTAAAAACCCCTAGTTAGACATCTCAAAAGCTAATATTGGTCAACAAAATGTTTTCATTATTTTCACCCAGTCCCTCTGGGCACCCCAAACTTGATGGGCTCTCCAGGTGTTTCCCCGAGGATTTGGCCGTGGATAAATTGGGAGGTGTTACTAGACACCTATAGGAACACATGGTAAAAAAATCTATTGGTAAGAATTTTTTTTGCAGATTGGCGGAAAAAAAGCCTAACTTTCCCTAACTACCATGCTAAACAGCTCACACCCTTCTGTGCAGAATTTTCAAAATGATTGTTGGCTTCTTCAGTGAACTTGAACTAATTACACAAAGTGTGGTGTTGGATTTGTCAGTATGACTGACAAGCCGTTTTTCTTAACATAAACAACTATCCTAAATCTACTTCCCATAAGTTATTTATGGCCACAAATTGATGTTGCCAGATCAATACAACACACATCAAAGCCTCAATGCAGTTTAGCCTTCTGAACAAAGTGTGGGAGTCAAAGTTGTTGAGTGCCAAGATGCCATTGTTGTACAGTGGGCTATGCTAAATAATTGCAATAAATTGGAAGCATGACATATATTCTCAATCTATAATATCATAAAGAATCTGTCTCTTTCACACTTGCTCCACAGATCTTTGTCTCAGTAATGTGGAATGCCTCAGACTCCTCCACATGTGGGTAATACCATGCTGAGCATTCCAAACTTTGTTTCCATACTGTACAACCGTTGAGTAGTCTAGTTGTGGGCGTACAGGGGACTGAGGGCAGCACCCTGAGGGGCTCCAGTGTTGGTGGTGATGACTAATGTAAAACGGAGTTATTTCTGCAGCTTGGTCTTCTGCTGAGGAAACTGCACATTGTGAATTGAGGGGATGAGAAGAGGTGGCATGTTAAGTGGAGTGTCCTGTCAGTAAATTCTAATGTTATAGACTTTACTTTCAAGAGATTATCAAATGTATTCATTATATATGTCCTGTTACATGGCTAAATGTAAATGTTAAGTCTATGAAGTTGAGGATACGCTTTTATAGATTTAAGCATTCTTCCTAGAGATTATGTTGAGAAAATCTAACTTGGACAGTAGGAAACCAGGCAGGCCCTACATGGACATGGTCAGCGTGAGAAGACGTGCTGAAGGTGGGCTGAGCTCAACGTTGCACTCCGCCCCACATTGAGCCCAGCCATGATATGTAGCTGCAGCCAGACTGAGCCAGGGGCTTCTCCAAAACGTGACGCTGATGTCACAACACTGCTTGCCACCGGGAGGCGCTGGCTCTCGATATGAATGATGACTTCCGCTCGTCAGGAGTTCACAGCTCGGTTTCGGTTTGCGAGCTGAACTTGTTGCTCCTTTAGCTTTTTTTGCTCACTTACAAGAGGGTACAAAGTTCCCTACTTTTCATCTGAAATATTTTGAAAAGTTTGCCTTTTGTCCTTGGTAAGTAATTCATTCAACGTTTCTTTGAAAACATTTCTGTCTTGAGTAAATTAACAGTGTTACCAAAACAGCTTTAACGCATATCGTTTTTAACGAAGACTTTGGCTTCTCTAATTCCAAATGTTATGTTGGATTTGTAATTGAAGATTCATTAGCCTCGGAATACCGATACAAACCTTTGGCCTTGGTTTCGTTGCTGCCCTAATGAATCTGAATCTGACCTGGGCTCATCGAAATATTTTAAGATTTACGTTAAGATGTGTTTCAGAGATAAAATGAATATGCAACATGTTTCAAGATTCTCAAAAGACCAAAAGGGAGAAAGCTTTGTTTTTTGCATAATTTACAAAATAGACAGCCCTTTTTCAAAAGATGCAATAGGCCTAGTGGTTATGTGAACCTAAGCTATGTCCCTTACAAAAAATAACTTATTACTTACTCCACATTTTGGAGGAAATATTTGCAGTTCTTTTTCAGGAAATGTAGTTTGGACACAAAAAACGTCATAGCATAGTACTGTACTTTACTGCAGAAATGCAGTATTTCGGACATGCAAACACTACTGTTATTAGTATAACTACAGTACAACTGCAGTTATTTTTTGTAAATCAGTGGTGTAAGTCCTAGAGGTGAGACATTTTAAAATGGGTGGACTACAGTGTAGGCTACATTAATATACCAAGCAACTATAAATATTCATACACTCATAGGCCCTAAATATCTACCACACGGAAGAAATTGCACACTGTCACACAATTAGTCTTTTAATTGTGTGTGTGTGTGTGGGAAGATGGGCGAAACCAATCACTTTGGTAAAATAAAAAAAAATACGTTATTGTGCTCACATGAATGGCCATAAATTAAGCTTTCCAACGATAGGTATATCGAGGGTATTGCAAAAAGTATCGCTAAGATAACCGCATCCAAAGTTGGCATGGTTCTCTCGACAGGATACACCAGAAGAGGAGAATATCACCCTTTATAGTGTGAAGGCACTGTTATTACAGAGAGGGTTAAACAGTCAAAAAGTTTGTTTTTCCGTGAACTTTGTTCACAATATGAAAGTGTAGACTGTATAATGTCGAATTATGCAAAAACGTGAAATTCTACATTTTAACCCGTATGTTTGTTTATCTTGGATTTTCTCAAAATGGCACCGTGCGCACACATTTTGCCAAGAAATGGTAGAATGGATATGGACATGTAGTTGTTTGGCATGGAAGGATCCCGGTTATTCTTTTTGAGTAGGGGTTTTACAACAGCTTTCATGGATATAGGAAACATGCATTTCAAATTTAGGAGTTGTTAGGAGGTGAAAAACATATTTGAAAAAGTTGGTTGGCAGAAAAAAGTTGTCGAAGTAGTCCAATATGAAAGAGTAGATAGAAATGTTTTTGAAGATTTTCATTCATTCATGTCCTTGACAGGTAACATCTGACCATGTTGAGTTTGCAATCTGGTCGCCACTGGCCCACCTTGACCCCTATGTAGCCTCCCCACTAGCCCACCTTGACCCTTGACCCCTATGTAGCCCACCTTGACCCTTCCCCACTGGCCCACCTTGACCCTTGACCCCTATGTAGCCCACCTTGACCCTTCCCCACTGGCCCACCTTGACCCCTATGTAGCCTCCCCACTGGCCCACCTTGACCCTTGACCCCTATGAAGTCTCCCCACTGGCCCACCTTGACCCTTGACCCCTATGTAGCCTCCCCACTGGCCCACCTTGACCCCTATGTAGCCTCCCCACTAGCCCACCTTGACCCCTATGAAGTCTCCCCACTAGCCCACCTCGACCCCTATGTTGCCTGGCCACTGGGCAACTGATAAGACCCCTTCCCTACGCCCTATTTTTGCACAGCATCACTGCTTCTTTCACATTTGCTCCACAGGTCTTTCACTCTGAAATCAACAATGTGGAGCAAATTGGGGAAGACCATCCTTCACGGAAGCACCATCACCCATGTGGCCAACGCCTCCGGTGCGCCCATCCGGTTGTACTACAGCACGGATAACATGCGGCTGACTGAAGCGGTGGTGACGCTTTCAAACAGGGGGGATGGCAGTGCTAAGTTGAAGTTTGAACCCGATTCCCGTGTCGGCTATGAATGGATTCCAAAAGACAATTTCGCAAAACTTGATATGGTTGGGCCAATTTACGTCAGCGTCTATGTGGAGAACGACAGCTCCAGGGATGATTATGTGAAGAAAATAGTTGAAAATAAAGAAATCCAAACCAACAGGTCCTTTATTGTGACCAGAGACTACAACTTCAAGTGGCAGAAATACGGGGCAAACATTTGGGTGGATGAGCAGGGCAACAATCACAGGCCACGCTGAAAAGAAAAGAGTGCAGTCAGTGTTCAGCGTTCTTTTGAGCCCACACACTGAATGGACATGAGGTCAGAGAGTCTGGTGCTGAGTGGAGATGCGGTGAACTCAGAGACTTCACAAATCATTGTAGACAATGGCGTGTCGATTTATATATTTTATAGAAATGTGTGGTCTTTTTTGGCCATATTCTTTATTCATGAATGTAAATGATTGAAAAGAAAGCCTTTTTGTTTTTATTAAGGATTTTGAACTTAAAAACAATCACCAAGTCCTCCGACTATAAACACAAATTTAAAATGTATAAACTCATATAATCTATGTAAAAACGAGTTTAAAATGTATGAACTCATGTAATGTATGTAAAAACGTTTGAAATGTATAAACTCATATAATCTATGTAAAAACGAGTTTAAAATGTATGAACTCATGTAATCTATGTAAACCCTGTTTGCTACAGCACCCTCCTAATATACATAGCGGTATTAAGCAAATAAAGATACTGGCAGGTGAAATACAGGATACGTGTGCTGGTAAGAAATAAAAGTGTACTGTAAATCTGATGATATAACCAAAGTCCTTTTAGGCAAGTCCCTCCACTCGGCGGCCATATTGCAACACTTTTTGGGCACTCATCGGGCATCCTATCAGGCAGAAATGCGCGTGAGCAAGGCTTCACGACACCAATCTTGCTCTAGCGGTAAGTTCACAACACATGATTGGCACGATGTCTTCACAACACATGATTGGCTCAATGTATTCACATCACACCACATGATTGGCTCAATGTATTCATATGTCGACATTTTGTCGAGGAAGGGGTGGGATATGTGTAGACAACGGCCATATTGGCGTTACAAACTAGCCCCATGCATTTCTATGGAGGATTTTTTGAGTGCTGTGTCTCCTCATTAGAAAGTCTCTGATATAGCCCAAAGAAAGCCAAAGAGTGATGCATGCTGGGAAGGAGAGAGGAAGCGCTGAACTCCAGCCCTTTTATTGCAGGAGGGGCAGCAATGTGCCTTAGCTCCACCCTACAAAACAGAGAGACTGACAAACACGGAAAGGCAGGCAAACACTAGGGCTGTAACAGGTGTATTAATTTGTTTGGCAGTTTGGAGGGAGGGATGGTTGGCAATATCAACAATGTCTTTCTCCCTCACCAGGACTGAGGACAACTTTAACATTTACTCAAAGAGGTAACTGTACAAAATGCACCACTGCTACCTACTGGTATTTTTTTTATTGTAAACTCGAGTACGACTACATACAGGCACAATCAGTCATAGTACATACTAAACAAGCAAACCGAAGGTTACAGCACCTGTACCACACCCAGATGAGTCCGACCCAGGGATCATTTCCCAATCCCAGTCTCTCCTCTCTCCCAACACGCTTCCTGTCACTCTCTCCACTGTCAGATCAAAGGCACCCCCCCCCCATGTAATAACAATATTTAATGACTAAATTATTATTTTTTTGTTAAACCTTTCTCCTATCTCACTCATGTTATCACAAAAAAACGAGCCTAGTGTGATTAACACAGCTCTCCCTTCAGCACTCTTGATAATGCAATTGTTCAGCCTTCCCATTGCCCTTTGCACCATTAATAAAGTGTATTTTACGGCTGTGCCACAGTGGATGGTTACATCAGGTTGTTGTCTTGGCACCAAGCTGCCACCTCTGCTCTGTAAGCAGACTCATCATCACTCGTGATACAGCCGATTATGGTGGTGTCATCAGCAAACTTAATGATGGTGTTTGAGGTGTGTGCTGCCATACAGTCATGAGTGTACAACGAGTACAGCAGGGTATGGCATGTCCAAAATTATTCACCCTTTTTAAGTAATCAATGGAAACATCTTTATTTGCATTCACAGCTTTCAAAAGGATTCGTATAATACCTTAGCCTAGAAATCTAGACGCACCCTAGCGGCGCCAAATTAATTTGCTCAGCCTGTACGTCTAGTATCAAACCATAGGAATTTCTATTGGCTGACGCCGTGGACGTCATCCAATCACAGCACTCTATTTTGTTAGAGAGTCTTAAGGCGGGCTTAACAGGATGATGACAGTCCTACGATGGTGAACAACAAGAAAGGTGGCTATGGCGAACGAAGAGCGGTTGTTTGAATCGGCGTTGGCGTCAACTTTGGAGGAGTTGGACTTGTGCTTTTCTTTGAAAGTTGAGCAACACAATGCACTTAAGTCATTCCTTTCGAAGAAGGATGTATTTGCCGTTTTTCCGACCGGATACGGATATGGTCGTAGCGCTGGCCTATTGCATGCCTAGGCAGTTTGAAAGACAATTCTCTGCCCGCCCCTTGGATTAAGCGAGGTGAATGGGTCGATTCCAGACTATACATTTCAATGATATAGGATGGCCCGCCAGGCCAAGGGGTCAGGCGAATTTCCGGAAGTAGAAGAATCAATGGTGGCTGGAGGGACCACTTCTCTGCTAACCCCATAGAAGCCCATTCATTGAAATACCATAACTTCATATAGCATATATCCTGTGCGGATATTGTAGCTTCTGTGTTATCTACATAAACAATAAAAGGCAAAACAAGACTCGACTACCTCGTACGTAACGTTAGGTTCCCGTAAAAAGAATGTTTAGCATGTCCGGTTGAAGGGGAGATAACTGTATTGTTTGGATAAGAAGTGTAGTCCAGCCAGCACGGAAACTCGCGAACAAAGCTATGTAGCCTACAATAGCATTGTATGTTAAGATAAAGAGGCAAGTAAACCTAATGAAAACTGTAGTTTTACCGTTAGGTAGTCTAACGATAATCATTTCAGAGGTTTTCGATGGATTGACCGTAGGTCAGAAAAGTGGAAAGAAGATTAGCTTAAGGCTTTAACTTTTTTTTGTTTTACCATGACTGTTTTTGAAGATGATCATGTGTGGTAGTTTCAACATTAACACGACTTGATATCGCTTGTGAGGATGATATTAATAATAATACATAAATAAATGTTTAACTTTGATGACTTTGAAGGCGAAGGAAGTGTGAGAAGAATTTCTGTAGGCTATCTATCATATGAATTACAAGATTCAGTTCGATGGCTAACGTCACGAAGTTAAGTGCGAGTCTGCGCAGTACTGGGGGGACCAACTGAAAAATCGTTCAATTTGACGCGGTGCCCTCCCATTGAAAACAACGTAGTCTATTCGTCCATTTCTTTTACTGTCTATGAGCCGGACACGCTGAGCTCTCAGGCTGTCAGCTACCGGTTTCGTCTCCTCGCAGAGCTGTTCTCCACTGCTCCCGGCCTGCTCCACTCCGTCATGGTCGCGACGAAGGCTTGACCCCCCTCTTCTGACTCGTGCTATCAACCCAACACAGGAGATTACTTTCACTTTGTAACTCCTTGTAGTTCCTGACTAATGTTGCTATCTCCTTAAACTGTAACCTGTTTCATATCTACACTATGTTAGCACTTATATGTGACATTATTTTGCCTTATTAGACCAAGGGCTAAGGAAGGGGGGTGCTGCAGCACCCCCTGCTGGCAGGAGATAGATTTTTAAAAATGATTATATATTTTTAATTCGCTGTCTGACATTATTTATATTTTTGTATGTGAAATGATGAGTCAAATAGCAAAAAAGGGTTATGGATAGGTTCGAATATAGGCTACTAAAAATTAACAGTTATAGAGATCAACGTGAACGTGAGTCAGTTATTGTAAGAACCGTAGCGTGGTTTCAGCTATGTGATAGCGATCAAGTGTGTAGCCTAGGCCTACGGTTGATATAGACCTACATATTCTATGCGATGCGTAACATGTCCGGGGGGGGGGAATCGTCGGACATCCATTATTTTTGTTATTCAGCACCCCTGGTCAAAAATAGGTTCCCGCGCGCCTGTATTAGACCCGTTTCTGACGATGTATGCCATGTGTAAAATGTGACGTGTTTGTAATTAGATTAGTGGCGTAGAATGTGGAAAATTCCAGAGCCCTAGCGTACAGTCTAATGGTAATTCAGCTGGCCACAAGGTGGCATTATTGTATTACATTTCAATGGTAATTACTGTTTCACATTAGCCTAGAAATCTATACGCGCCCTTAGCGGCAACAAATTACATTTGCTGCCAGGGCTAGTCTAGCAACTCTTGTGAGCTCCAGAAATCGAAACTTAATCAGGCCAATGAAATCGTGTATAGAGTCGTTAGGTGGGCTTAACATAATGATTGATGGCAGAGTTGCAACGGTTTGGCTTGAATTCCCTAGCCTGGAAACCAGACTCTCTGACTTCGCAGAGAGTCTGGCCTAGATCCATAGGCGTTCGTTTATTTCCGGGTGGGAGGGCACAGTTTTAGGTTTAAAATCATTGGAGTTCCTTTGAACCGCTTTGAACCAATCACTAACAACCGGCGTTTCGTCATACAGAGAAGTTTCTCTGCAGCACGCCCATAACAAGCACGGGTGCATCTTATCAGCAAACAATCACACGTTTCATCTGCGTAACTCTCGCCAAAATGCATCATATAGTGTTTTGTGAATGTACCCAAGTCAAACTTTCATAATGCATAAGTACGTCCAAAGCGCCACTTTTAAGCTTGTATGCGTTGTAGGGATGTAACGGTATGAAAATGTAACCTCACGGTTAAAGTGACCAAAATTATCACGGTTTTTGGTATTATCACGGTATTTTTAAAAGTGTGTTCAATATGTTCAGAAAGCACTGATAGGCCTACACAAGCTGAAATAGTTTCAAAAAGTTTCCCGTTCACTTTTTCATGTTTAATTGGCTATGTGCTTATAGCTTGACTTACCCTACCATGACTTGGAGTTTGCTATTTCTGTTATTTGGATCCAATGAGTGAGACCAAAGTAAGTGTTCAAAATAAAACTTTAGGCTACTGTGTTCTCCTGATAATGTGAGTGGAATGGATTTAATGAGCATAAAAAGACGCAGAGTGGCTAAATGATACAGTGCACGTTTTTGGTGAATGAATCGCAGTTCAAACCATCAATTAGATGACAGAATCAGTAGTTTTGTTTCATTGTAACAAGCCTACTGTATGTCAAAAGCAGGCTCGGATGAAGCTGGGAAGGATTAAACACGCGGTTTCAACACCGCGGTAATCAACCGTGATAATTATGATATTTCAAAAGAAAACGGTAATGGTTATCGTCAACATTTTTATCGCGGTTTACCATTATACCGGTAATCGTTACATCCCTAATGCGTTGTCGTTTTCGGGTGAAATGACCTTTTGAATGTGATTCCTAGGGCTACTACTTTTTTGATACAATCGCGTCAAAATCGCTATTTTTCAAATACTATGAAGGCTCGACACAACATGAAACTTTGATCGAAGTATCATCAGTGTCTCTACACATGAACTCGAGCATTGAGAACATTGTTGGTGTACACAGAGTTTACTAAAAGAGAGGTTTTGAACAACTCACTTTTTCTCATTTATAATTTTTCTGCTCTCTGCCATCTTGCCATCTTGCAAGGAGTGAGTTGTCCAAAATCTTTCTTTTTAGTAAACTATGTGTACACGAATAATGTTCTTAATGCTCGAGTTCATGATGCTTGATCAAAGTGATGCTTCGATCAAAGTTTCAAGTTATGTCGAGCCTTCTTAGTGTTTGAAAAATAGTGATTTTGACGCGACCATGTAGCCTACTAAACTAGAGTTTGACTCGGGTACGTTCGTAGCCTATTTTAAGTGACAAAATCTATGACTAAAGTTTAGCTGACGATATAACATCCTACTCCACTTCGTTCGTGACACTCCTGTTAATAGGCTAAACTATTATTCACATTTGCTCAAAGATTTCATAAATATAAGCCCTTTTCGCTCCCTACGTTGATGTATTCCAAGCGATGCTTCAGGGGCGGGGACGTAGCTAAACACCATGCCTGAGTACGTAATCGCTCTCAGGGACGCCCTCTGTTCGCTGGTTGGTCGGCTGCCCAACTGCCGAAGTAAATGAGTGTGAATCAACCTATTCCAGACGGAGTACTGTAGGGAAAAGAAATCGACCGGAAGTACGTAGACAGGCCAAGGCCAGGCTAGCTTTTCCATGAAATTGTGTCAAAAGTAAACATTTTTAGACCATAAGACCAGGGCCAAAAAGATGCATCTAAGTATAGAGATTAATATTATGATATTTTGAGTCTAGGTCAATCTGGTAAGGAGAAATTAGCATATTTAACTTTTTTTTCCAATAGCGCCACCTTTGGGTGCAGTACCCCAAATTTTGGGTTATGGGTAGAGGGGGGTACTAGTAACCATACCTGAAAATTTGAAGAGTTTTGGAGTTACGGTTTAGGCTACAGAATTTTGGCCAAAAATGAACGGTACAGAAACAATAGTAGCTAAGCTGCTCGGACCCCTAATAAGAACAAAGAGAAACACAATGGTTGCCTCGCAGCTTCGCTGCTTGGCCCCCAATAAGCTACTGAAGGTAGGGGCAAGCTTAATTTGGTTCCTTGGTTAACATAATGCAGGCTACGTTTTTTTGTACAAAATTGCATCTGCTAATAAACTTAAACATAAACACAAACAAGCATGATCTCCTGTGGAATCCCTGATTGCGCCTTCAACGTTAGCCTACTATTATTTGTTGACATCAAACCTGAACGAACGGCAGCTGTTCCTGAAGTTCACTTGCGTGTTTTTTTTTTTTTTTTTTTAATTAGGTAACTTTTTTTGCAGTGGCGCTTGAATTCCAGGAGCGGCGCTGCGCCGCTGATGATTACATTGTAGGGGAAACACTGCATTGGAACATAACAACCAGTGTACCTTATTGTGCTTGCTGTGCTGTGTAAATCATTCAACACCTCAAGTAAAGTGCTGTATTGAATTGCATCGACTCTTTTGTGTTCTGATCGACACCCCAGTGAGACACCCATCTTAAATACATCATTCCTCATACAGTCCTACCATTATTTATAAGTATAAGTATATATAAGTAGGCCTATATATACTCTTTTGATCCCGTGAGGGAAATTTGGTCTCTGCATTTATCCCAATCCGTGAATTAGTGAAACACACACAGCACACAGTAGCCTACACACAGTGAGGTGAAGCACACACTAATCCCGGCGCAGTGAGCTGCCTGCATCAACAGCGGCGCTCGGGGAGCAGTGAGGGGTTAGGTGCCTTGCTCAAGGGCACTTCAGCCGTGCCTACTGGTCGGGGTTCGAACCGGGAACAGGTCCGAAGTCCGGTTACAGGTCCAAAGTGCTAACCAGTAGGCCACGGCTGCCCCCCCATTTACCAACCCAACACCCAGTTAACAGTTAATATTGAGATTGGATGTCAGTTGTCAATAAAAGACTGTGTCGTTACATTCCTTGTGTCACTGATTCCTTGTGTCTTTGTCTTCTGCCTCACACATTCTTTATACATACATAGCACCGAACGCTCATTATAGCCCCAAAATGAACACGGAATTCTACTAAACATAGAATTCTACCTTTTTTGAAGGGACTGGTAGTTTTTGAATGGTCTGGCACTTGCCTAAAGCTAGCCTCTAGCGTGAATTTGGTGAGGTTTCACATGTACTCTTCAATTTTGAGATTGAGGTGTCTGATGCACTGTGTTTCCGTGTGATAGCTAATTTCCTTACACTCCTGGAGCAAATTGACAGATTCACATTGTCAGATTCAGATGTTGTTCACGAGTGAAGTGAACTGAGTAATACTACTTGACTTGACTTACTTACTTAGTATAACTTCATCTAGATAAGTTCCTTTACTTGTCTTTTCCAGGCAATCAGTTTCCAGATTTTTTAAAGTAGTTGTATAGTTAACACATCAGATTTTACAGTGTACATTACTGTGTGTACATGATTCAAGTGTAATCAGATCATTTGCTGTGTTTGTGATTTGACAACAAAATAGAGTTTCATTTTAAAAGAAGTGTTTCATTTTGTAAAAGATCCGAGGGATTCTGTTATTTGGCTCTGGCGGCTGTGTGTTAATTGTGTTTTTCGAAAAAAAAAAAAAATTTGAAATTTCAAAATTCTGCTCAAGCAATGGAAGGAAAAAACTGTAACAACAGTTCGCCTCACACCTTTCTCTAACCATTTGCTCCATGATCTTACGAAGCCCCCTTTAGTCAAATAAATCTCCTCAGGTTGTTCTCTTTTGACAACTCATGTATTCTCTTTAGAATCCGCTGCGCGTCGGGGAGTTTTTTGCCCCTCGCCCTCGTCCATTAATTCCGTATAACAGGACACCTCGCCGGCCGTTATCCCTTAAGAGACTTATAAGGTCTTTTACACGATCTAACATACATTTCTCATGCAACCCCTTAAGGCTAACTCCAACATCACCTTCTGCACAAACTACAAATGTGTATTAACCCATTTACTCCTAAAATGCCTGCTAAAAACGCCTATAGAATCCTATGGCATCTATCTATAAAGCAAGAAGCGTCTGTGTGTCCGTGTGTGTGTGTGTGTGTGTCTGTGGCACGCATATCTCGCTGACCGTTTGTCAGACTGATTACAAACTTGGCAGGTGTCTTGCTACAGGCATGAGTAAGTGCACTGCCGAATTTGACGTTGTTTGGATAAGAAATGCAAAAATATCGTTAAATAGCCTATATCGGTAAAAGAAGCACGCATTGGCTTTCGCCGCTAGCCACTCCCCCTCCCACACAGCACTGTAGGACTGTAAGCTAAAGCTACCAGTGAGGATATAAGCAGGGCTTTGGCAGAATTGGATCAGTGTAGGTTACACGGGTAAAAACTTAAGCGAGTGCAAGATAACTCCACGGATTTTGCAACAACACGCCAACATGCCAACACACACAGGTAGGCTATATGCAGTGGCTCTTCAAAATGACGTAAAAAATGATGTGCAATAAGCGGACACTTCGAATAGCCCAGGCTACTTTGGACTGTCTTTAGACTTTGAATAAACAAACGACAATTCCAACTGCAAGGTCCTAAATTGAAACGAGCGATAATGGTCCCGAATCAAAGAACGTCCCAGAATGCCACACATGCAAAGCATAACCAGCGACAAGCAACAAGTAGCAGACAGTGTGATGTCACTTATGAATAGCCCAGGTTACTGATGCTAAAGACTGTTTTTGAGTCACATCATTGCAAATTTCAAACAATGATGCATCATTCCACAAAATGGTTTGTCTTCAGTATTAGGAAGTTATTCAGTAGGCCTAAGCTTAATAGCCTTAACTCAAAACAATTGTTAGGCTTATGTGATTCTGATCTGTAGAAATGTCACATGCAGCCATGCGTAAATTTATTAGCTGCTACACATGTATTAGAGGCCACATTAATTATAGGCTATATTATAATATTCAGTATTCATTATTGAATGCTTAGCTGGAATGATGTTTCCCTATCATCCTATTTTTAAAGCAGGCATGTGGGCATGTAATTGGGCTACGGGTTTTCTTCAGGAATGGCATGTTTGAACGGGCACTGCACTAGTTCTAGACTAAATAACCTTATTTCCTGAGGGTTTTCTGAAAACATACTAAAAATTGTCAACGTCCACCAAAATTTTATATCTAAGCCTCTGTAGCAACTAGAAACATGGAATAAAAAGCATGCTGCGCTACGCAGCATCCAGCGGGAGGGTCAATGTTGCGCTACGCAGCATCCAGCGGGAGGGTCAATGTTGCGTCATGCAGCATCCAGCGCAAATGGGTTAAAAGCCTGAGTTTCATACATGCAGTGTGCACACTCTGTAATGTTTGTGGTAAATGTCATTATTTGAATGAAAACAGATTAGCATTACATTCTATGTCAATGCAAAAAGCAGTTATTGTGGAAGTTAATGTGCAATATAAGTTGTATTAACAACTGGAATAATTACTTAATAATTAAGTAAGCTAGTTAGTTAGTTTGAATGACTACAAAAGTTAGTTTGAAGCTCAAGTTAGTTTGAATGACTACATCTTGTTGAATGTGTGTGTGTCTGTATACATGTACATATGGATGTGTGTGTGTGTGTGAGAGTAACAACAACTTTCGTATGAACTTACAACTCAGAATATTATATACAATATACAGTACAACAAACTTTACCAAGTTAATTTACTCACTTTTTCTAAGGCAACGGGTTTCCAGTTTATTAAGTAAAGTGAACTAATCACAATTTACAGTGTAGCCTTCTCCTCATCCTCACCCACTTGCCGAGAGAGTGTAATGAAAAACGAAGGGGGTTCATTCTTTAGGCAGCAAAAAAAAACGTATATAGACTTTGTCAATATCTGTAGGCACCGTGCACCACATTGCAGAAATACTCTCATTCCCAGGCATTTTACTTTTGATGCAGTTACTGACGATCTCTTGACACATTTTCCAATCGTAAGATCTCAAAGTCATGACGGTGTCGGGAGGAACTCCCACCGTCAGTTCGGTCTCAGTAGTCTATAGGCCTACAGACCCAGTTGACCCAAATGAAAATAAAAAGTCGTACCCTAAAATTAGATTACACCATCTCTCTTTTCCTCCTAACTCGTTGGGATGAGGTTCTTGACGTTCTTGATATCCTAAGAGTCTTTTTCTCCTAGGAGCGGCCGCCAAACGCTCGTCAGGTTCAGAAACAGCATTTTGAGGAGTGACGATTCTGTGGTTTGTAAAAACCTATGACTCCCCAGGGGATGCTCACACCTGGTGGGCTGGGTGGGTGTTCACATAGGGTGGGTGGCCGAAAGTAACCCCCACCCATGGGATGGGTGAGTATGACCTCTCTCGTGAACTTTAGGGGCAGTTAGGTCTACCCCCTGTGGTTAGTAAAAACTTTCCTTGATTTTATGGCTTGCAGGTGACTTTGCGGGGTGCTCCCTGTGACTCTGCAGGGAATGCCCAGGGTGGGTGGGTGGGTGACCGATAGTAACCCGGGGATGGGTGAGCATGACCGGTAGTTCAAGGAAGCTCATTGGTTAACAGACTGACCCCACCCAATGATACCATTGGTACAAGAAATACTAGTCTAAATCTGGTACAACCACGCCCTCTCAGCTTCTCATTTTCCACTCATTTCCAGTCATACGCTCGGAGGGGACAGACGTAGCCTACGACGCTGCGCTCCAGACTCTGGACTTTATCTCTCTCTCACGGACTCTGTCTCTCACGGACTTTGCCTTCAGAATCTCCTCAGGACTCTGTGTTTTTTTTTAATCATACACCCAAGGTATTTTTTTATCATACACTCCACTCATTCTACCATTTTACTGTGTGTGTGTGTGTGTGTGTGTGTGTGTGTGTAAGTGTCCTAAAAGCTGTGAAAGTGTGCCCCCAGCCCTAGCTGTGAGAGGGCGGCCTGACCATTGAGAGAGTATGCCCCACAGCCTGATTTTGTGAAATGTCACCAAACACTCTCACTGTCTATGTCCACAAGCATGAACAAAGAATTCTATTGAAATTCTCACAATTAAATTGTTACACTTAATTACAGATCTTTAACAAATCTCATCATCTGGAAAGTAACGCCTCCTCATGTGATGTCATAAGACACACCTACATCATGTGACCTTATTGGAATGTTCCAGAATCTTCTAGAATATACTGGACTGTACACGCCCACTGACTCATGAATGAACCTGACCTTTTTGACCTTTGGGCCATCCATCATTTTTTGACAGAAGGTGCCCCTTATCACTCTCTGTGGTGGCCTCTCTACAGCACGACGGTCAGTGTTCTGCTGACGGCTTCGATTGCTTCACGCTCAGCCGCCTCCTGGGAGCCACCAGACTCTGGGGTTTATGCTTCCACCAGCTGGTGGCGCTAGAGGGGTCTTTCTCTCACAGATGCCCATGTATATGGTTTGCTATGCTTTACAATGTTTTCTTCTTCCTCATTTGGTGCATAAACATTGCCATATTTGGAATAATTTCAGAGGTTTCCACTTTACTCATTTTTCTCCTGTTCACTGGCAGCATTGTTAAAGTGGCAGTTATGTCTGTGTGCTTTAAAACTTCATGCGAATGTGTCCCATTTTCACATGCCCCCAACAGACCAAGCTTAAGTGTGCTCGTTGTAGCCATTTTCACACTTGGGTTCCTCTATGGTCCCTTCATTGCATGGATGGTATGGTTTGTCTCGTCACATCACCTGGCAGATCGAGATTTTAGTGAGAGAGAGAGAGTTCACCGGAGCGACAAAGATGTGAAATTTAAGTATTTTTTATTATTTAAGGTGTCAACATAAGGACTAACGTTTCGACGTGTGCATAAGGACTAACGTTTCGACGTGTGCCACGTCTTCATTCATACTCTGATGAAGACGTGGCACATGTCGAAACGTTAGTCCTTATGTTGACACCTTAAATAATAAAAAATACTTAAATTTCACATCTTTGTTGCTCCGGTGAACTCTCTCTCTCTTACTGGATTTGGTCCTCTCCCGTCGATGCGCTAGATGTGACCCGCAGTAGCACGGAGGTACATTTGTTTTCTACGAGATTTTAGTGACTTCTTTCCCTTCGGCTCAATGTTTGCCTGCCTGGTGAGTTTTCGTGTAGTTGCAGACTCTCTGCTGTGTATACCAGTTTGCAGGGACATCGCCCAAAGGAAGCCAACACAGGCAGAAGAACAAGAAAGACATTACAGAGATACTCATTTGGAATCACAACTTAATCATAACTTTTGCAGATGGCATCCTGTGTTTTGGTTTTTCATTTGTTTTTATTTGCGTGCAGATTGTTGGGTCAGAAGTGTCAGTACTGAAGCATGATGTGTTATGTTGCCTGCTGTGCTGTGTGTGTGTGTGTGTGTGTGTGTGTGTGTGTGTGTGTGTGTGTGTGTGTGTGTGTGTGGTGGAGAGACTTTCGTTCACACTTCTTTTCTCTTGCAGCGCACGGCAGAAATCACATTTGTTTGTGTGTGTGTGCATGTTGCATGTGTGGTGTGTGTGTGGCGCGGGTCCTGCACTTTCCTCAAAGTGAAAAAAAAAGGGATCCACATAGTGAGTTGTTTGGTGTCTGTACGCTGTACATCAGGTGTAAATTGTTATGTTCAAACAAGTCAGCTAGGCTAAACGTGTAAATCTGAATATAAATGCAAGAAAAGCCAAGATCCTGTGTCATATGCAATTATTCTTACAGCTACTATTTAATTGGAGATATTCTGTATACAACAAAATTATTTTCCTTTTTCAAACAGTATATATGTCAAGTCCTGTCTTTCAACAGTATATGTCAAGTCCTGTCTTTCAAGTCCTAAATATGAACTGACTATTTTAAATATCAAATAGTCAGTTTATAACCATTTTACACTCTAGCTACCTAGCTTGAGTTGCTGCTGCCAACAGCTAGAGAAGCCAGGCAGCTGCAGTGCTACACCCCTAGAGTGTAGCACTGTAGCTGCCTGGCTGCCGGAGTTTTCCTTCAAGAGGAAAGATGAAACCATGCAATTATGACTCACAGAACGAACGGACAGTGAATGAATAGCAGTTTGACAAAACTCCCATGCAAGACAATATTTAACTGAAAAGCCACTCCACTGTGTGTTCATTACAATGTGTTTGGTGCAAACAGATATGCCAAGCTGTTTGGTGAAATCTAATACAAGCCCAATCAAAAAGGAAATCTTGCTTCGGCAATCATTAGTAACAGTGAGGGTGTAAGTTAACAGATGGATCATTGTGTAACAGAACAGAAGCAAAAAAAGAGAATGTTTTTTAGTTAATTACAACCCTTGATGAGGTTTTGTCATGATGTCCTGAAGGGTTTCAAACACTGGCCTATTTGACCTAAGAAGCCTACTTTGTATAGTATTTAAAAATGAAATGACATTAACTTTAATCATGTCATAAATGAAACAGCTCCTCACCAACCAAATCAAACACCCTCATTATATATCTTGTCCTGATAACAACCAGACTAACAAGCACTATCTAGAACTAATCGTATGATCTGTGAAAGTCTTCTAGGACATTACTGGTATAGTGAGAGAGAAAACATTTTATTTGTGAAAATGAGACATAACCCTTTAATGTTAGAGAGTTGGAGAGTGTTGCAGGTAGGCTTCACCCTTCTTTGTAACTCACCTGGTGGCTGGGTCTAGCTGAGAATGGGGAATTCAGTGAAGTCCTGCACCACAGCAACGCACACTTTGGCTCCGCATGCCACCTAGTGGTCAATTTGAATAACACACGGAGGAACACGGGAGAACCTGGACCTAGGCCTAGTTTCCGCTGGGAGACAGACAGACATGATAACGAATGAGAAAAAAGACAAAAACAAAATAAAAAAAACGCAACGAAAAACATCAGTAACCATAATACATATGTTAAAACAATAAAAAAAAATCATCACAGTAGTTGAAATATGGATACAGAATTATAAACATAATTTATTGTTTTGTTCCTTATATTCGGTTTTCTGAATGTTGCATTTTCTTTTAAGCTGTTTTTTCTTTTTTTAACTTTTTAATCTTAACTTTTTAAAATCCTAAGAAGCACATTGGCCGTTGGCGCGCACAGTAGGACAGGGTGCTGTTTAATGTGAATGAAATGGGAGTGTCTTTGGTGTTCAATTTCACACCGTGCCACCTCGAGGGCGAATGTTCTGGCACTTTTAAGCATCACCACAACACTTCCCACACATTCTCTGACAAGCCACACCACGGAGAGACTCGCCAAAGACAAGTGCAAAACACAAGTGTGCTCGTCCCAAAACTCGGACGAAATGGATGGAAGCAGTAGGCAACTCACCATGACCGGTCATGCCCCTTCTCTCTCAGTGGGTGGGCCTACAAATGCCAGCATCACGTCTCCGTCCGCCACCCCTCTTCCTCCGGGCGGCCGCGGCGGCAGCCTGCAACCCCTCGCTAGAGAGAGGCTATCCCCGGACTCCCAAGTGCGCCCGGTCTCGAAACCATGGCGTTGTGTCGGCGCTGAAAGGACACAAGCACTTCTGCCGCTGGAGGGAGTGCGTGTGCGCCAAGTGCACGCTCTTTACAGAGAGGCAGCGCGTGATGGCCGCGCAGGTGGCTCTTCGGCGGCAACAGGAGGAAAGTGAGGCGCGAGAGCTGCAGTTCATGTACACCGGTCCTGGGGCGACGGAGCCCGGAGTTACCCTCACCTCGACAGCCGTTGGTTCAGGTGCTCCAGGCCTGACCTCCGCAAGACCAACCTCATTTGATCCCTTTGGAAATGGAGACCATAAAGACGGTATGTTTCCCACCAAAACCATGCGTCATTGCGCATAAACATACGATTATATAATTCCATATACAACCCCAAAACAGAAAAAGTTGGGACGTTGTGTAAAATGCAAATAAAAACTAAATGTGATAATATTGTCTCGTCTCGTAAACCCATATTTAGCAGCAAAAAAGACACAGACAACATATCTAATGTTGAAAATGAAAATGTGCACAATTTCATGGAAAATATTTTGTTCTCTGTCGAATACAGCTGCATTTTGAGGTCTGAACAAAACCGTTCAGGAGTTATTTCAGACAAAGTTGAACGTGCGTTTTCTTTCATACTCTTTCCATACAACTTTGGCGTCTTACGTTAACATAAAATGTCATGCGGACAATTTGGTATTTGTCTTACTGTGGCAGTGGCCTGATACTTGATGCCTCATACTGATTAAAATGTCCTTGTGGATGAATAATTTACTTTAATAGTCCAGGGTTATTGAACAGAATTCTCGTCTGACATTAATGTTATGCGTGAAAATATTTTAAGAAGAAAATAAAAACTTTCCCGTTGCTTGCAGTGAATCCATGGTGGCTATAGAACAAGGGAATAAGCATGCTCAAAGAACAAAAAACCAAAAACACTCATATTCTGAGACACTCAAGCTTTATTTTCATCATGTCTTTTTGAAGGACATTTGACATAACCTGAATCTCGCCAGATGAATTTCGTTCCGCTTAGCTCCGCCTAGCTTCACTCACATCCGATGAGTGGAGCTAGGCGGAACGAAATTCATCTGGCGAGAGTCAGGTTACATTTGACAGGCCATGCAGTGAAAACTGAGCGGAGGCGAGCGGTGACTACTCGGAGGAGGTGAGCTGCCGCGTGCGCCACAGCTCCACTTCACTTGCTCCCCATGATATCTTAGATTGCAGTAGGCCAGTGCGGGGAAACAGCTGGTTCTCTCTGTCTGCGTCCAGGTGGAAGGACAGTTGATCTCGCCGCGTCGTTGCCGTTTGAAGAGAGAACAGTGGTGGGATGCCATCCTGGAGACGTCAGCCACCTAGCAGTTGCTCTTGGCCCGTGTCTCCTCTTCCAGGCATCATGGCAAAGCCCACATCTGAAATGAAATGGTCAAAATAGCCATACTTGAGAGACCATACTTGAGAGTATTAGGGCCACCACACAGGAAGAAAAATAATATTTTTGTCGTGACGAGAGTTAAACTCTGTCGACTTCGATATTAAGCTCGAAAATTCGAGAATAAAGGTGAAATATCTTATGGAATTTAGCTTTTTTTCTCAGTCGCTTTGTTGTAACCTATTTTTCGGATCATCATTAACATTTGCTCAACAGAACAGTTAGTTCATCTCTAAAAACAATTAGCGCAACTGCACCGCATAATGGAGCAAAACCACGTTGGCCTGCAGTATTTTGCTCAAAATGCTTTGTTTATGTCAAAGCAAGTATTTAGCCTAGATCAATGAAACTGTTAGTGCAATATAAGTTCTTACGCCATTGTTTATGCCAAGAAGATAGTCAAACTGTTTTGTCTTGTTGTCATTATGACCGTTTAGGCCTACTTATATTTTTTAATGAACAATATGAGAGGCACCACTATTTTCTATGTGACATAGTTATTTAAAAACTACAAAGATGTACATTATTGTGTGTGGAGGGGGTTGTAAGCAAGTGGTATGTTTCAAAGCTTTTCCTGTTGACAGACATTGTCGTGTATAAAGTATACAAAGTTTAAAGAAAACAAATTCTTTGATTTGCAGCATTGTACAACATGATCAATTTACAAAATCCCCCTTGGTCAGAGCTGTGCATAACTTTCTGTACATCCTGACATTCCTGAGATCACATGTAGCCTATTATAACATCTATGACTGCTAGTTCAGCACATTTGCAAGTAATGACACAAGCGATGAAGTAAGGGCGCTTTGTTGTATGGGTACTATTCAGCACGTGCATTTTGACCAACATGGCATCAGGAATTGAGAATGTGAAAAACAGCAGACATTTGTACAAAATCAGCGGCAAGGACGCACTAAAGCACTGCTGTTTGTTCAAGATAGAGAAACTTTTTCAATGTGGGGACAAGTGATAAGATGATATGGAGTTTGAACAAACAATTTTGAGCATTTCAATTCTGATCTGAGATTTGCGCCAAAGCGACTGCGAAAAACGAATATCGACGTGTCCATATTAAAGTTGAATTTTCAAAAATGAAGTCGATATATCATGTAGACTTTAATATCGACATTTCGTTTTTATTCTCGAGTCTCGACAATCAAAACTAATTACCAGTCCGTGTTTATGCGCTAAAAGAGCGAGGATTTCCTTGTTGCTAAACCCGATTATGAAGTAGCCTAAAATATCACCAAATCATGTAGCCTACACAAGGCATTTTGTTGAGTTGTCGGCCAACAAATCAGTCTGAGACCGACTGTCCGATTCAGTGCATCTATGGAGCGGTCGCTCTCTCTCCAAGCTTTTGATGCACATGTTAAGAATAAAGATGTCAACTTTATTTTCGACGTTTCTACTTTAATCACGACATGTCGACTATTATCTGGACTCGTCGAGATTAAAGTCGACATGATAGTTCAACTTTTTTCTCGAAATTTAGAGTTTAATGTCGACATGTCGACTGTAGCAATAAGAAAACAACACTGAATAGAAGGAAGGGAAATAGAAAAGAAACTCCGACTCCGATCCTACCTCTACGGTATAGTAAGTAATCCGTAAGCCCCAGAAGAGTGAGAGCGGGTCCTCGCCGGTCCGTCCTGCGTCCCAGCCCAACAGCACTGTAAATGTGCCTGCGCTGTAGGTCGCTTGCAAAGCCATCCGCTGTAGTACCCATTTGAGTGTGCGCACCAAAATGTCTCGGCAGAGGAAGAAAGCCATTGGGTAGCAATCGACAGCTGACGAGGTCCGTCCTGCCATCTTGTAGCGAAGATGTGAAGTGTGCCCCCTATATATAGTCAGCAGCTCCAAACTTTTTCCCGCGTAGCCTACCACCACGCCCTGACTCAGCTCGCATAGCCTACCCCCAACCCCGACACATAAACACGTAGCACATTCTATCGACGCATTCATCATGTTTACAGTAATTGATGATGATGATGATGATAACAGGATAACAAATAACACAAATCAAAATGTGCAACTTATGAGCTCTCACATAAAAAAAAAAACATTGTAGAGAACAACAAACACACAAAGAGCATAGAGAAACTAGGCTTACAGTTTTTTTGCAAATGCTTACACACTAAATCTTTGCTTGTCACACAATTTTCTAAACATGTCTTCCAAACATCATAACCCCACACCAAATCTGCAAAACCATACACTAGTTCTCAGTGTTTGACTCAGTTTGCAATTGACTAAAACACATTTTGCAAAACACCACACACAATATTCTACTTAACACACACAAATCGAACAGGAAGTAACTTGATATACCTTAACCCTAACCCTAACCCTAACCCAAACACAACCCATCAAAATGCCACACTAAATCACCAGTGCTTCACTCCCTCTCTTCACATGTGTAAACACTCATTACTTTATGCAACACCATCCAGTCATTGCCTTAGTATAGGCCTATAAATAGATACTCTATATGTAGGTATGGACCCTTTCAATTTGGCCCTAGAGGATTTCAGAACCAATGCAGATACTTTGAAAGGAATGTTCTACAAAATGTCGACTTTACTTTAGGTACAGTAAACTGGTCTTTTTTTACTATATTTTTGTGTCTCCCCAAGTTACCATTAGCTCAATAAACTTTTCTATAGACCTATGAATACATACCCCCCCCCCCCCCCCCCCCACACACACACACACACACACACACACACACATACAGACAAACACACACAGACACATACACTTTTCTTTGGAAAAAGCAAAGTAATTTGATAGTAGTCAGTCATTTCCATAGGCAAAATCAGCTTTTTCAGAACTCCATGTACATCTGGTGGTCATTGTATTTTGCTTTGCTTTGTTCTTGTTGGCTGTAAAATACTGTATTCGCAACAGCAAATTATTTGGGAAAAAACACTATTTTTTGGTTTCAATATTGCTTGCATTTTTACTGTGTATTTCAACTTCTCTCTGTAGATACCGTAACTTTCACTCTTGTATGGAAATACATAAAGCCTAGGAAAGACAGAAGAGCGTTAGGTTTTGAGCAACAGTGTGTACATAATGTATCCAAAATGTCATATGACAAAAGTGTTTGTAATGTGAGGCGAATGTTTGATTTAAAGATGTGTTTATGACATTTTGAATGTTGTTTTGAATTTTGCTGGAGATTTGAGGCATTTTGCATTTTGTGTGAGCAATTGTTGGTTTTGTGTGTGGAGTTTTGAAAAATAGACACAGAGTTTTGAAAACGTGTATAAACAGTTGTAAAAAACTGTAATATTTATTTATTTTTTGAAAAATGACACCTTTCCGATATAGGCTACCCTTTTCATCTCGCATACCCTTTAGAAGCTCGCGTAGCACCTTTAAGAAAAAGGTTTACAAGGTGTTGCAATTTTAACAAAGACAATCTCATATCTTGATGGAGTTTAGAGCGTACATACCAAACATAAATTTCACAAATCTCTCCATCTTGAACTTTGTCATTGGTTTAGTCATAACATCAGCCACCATATCAACTGTAGGACAATATTCAATTATCACTTTGCCATCATTAACTGCAGAACGAACAAAATGATACCTTATATCAATGTGCTCGCACCTCTGGCGGCACACTGGATCTTTTGATAAGGCTATTGTACCTTGATTATCCTCAAAAATCTTCACTGGTGCATATTGACAATCATTTTCCATTCCATTCATCAACTGTACAAGATACAAACTCTCTTGGGTGGTCGCAGCCAGCGCCATATATTCAGCTTCACATGTTGATAAAGCAACTGTGGCCTGTTTCTTAGATTTCCAAGAAATTAGTGGACCATCATTAGTTAAACTAAAGCAATACCCTGTAATGCTTCGTCTGTCAGTCAAATCTGAATCACTATATGCCACAAGTTTTAGATCTGTCTCACTTTTCCTGTAGCATAACTCGTGGTCAATTGTGCCTTTCAGGTACCTCATCACATGCTTAGCTGTTACCCAGTGTTGTTCATTTGGTTCTGACAAATGCTGTGATAGCTTACTCACAACAAAGCTTAAATCAGGCCTAGTACAGATCATTATGTAAATCAAGCTTCCTACAACCTCCCTGTATGTTCTGGGATCAACAGGGTCAGCATCACTGTTGTATTCTAGCTTCTGTTCACATGGGGTTGACCTTGGATTACAATCAGACATGCCAAATCTTTCTAGTACCTTGGATATGTACTTCTTTTGACTCATCTTTACAACTCTTTCTTTCTGATCAAAATCAATGGCTAGGAAGTGTTTCAGCTTTCCAAGATCTTTCATTTTAAATTTCATAGCAAGTGTCTTCTTCACATCATTCAACAAATCATCATTACTAGCAGCAATAATTAAATCATCAACCCATATTACCACTATTGCTCTTTCTTTTCCGATTTGTTTACTGTAGACACAGTGATCTGCAGGGTTTTGCACAAAATCGCTCTTCATCAAATAATCACTCAGCATTTTGTTCCAGTTTCTACCGGACTGCTTCAGACCATACCACAGTGATCTATTTAGTCTACAGACTAATTTTTCTCCTGTCTTGAATTGCACTTCAAATCCTTCTGGTTGCTCTATATACACTTCACAATCAATAGGAGCATGCAGATATGCTGTCTTGACATCCATCTGATGCAGGTCTAGATCATACTGTGCGGCCATCTGCAGAAGTGCACGTATTGATGTCAGATTTGCAGTTGGAGAGAAAGTCTCCTTGTAATCTATGCCCATCACTTGATTGTAACCTTTAGCAACATATCTAGCCTTGTAAGTTTCTGACTGATCTGCATTAGTTTTTACTGCATAAACCCATCTACCTCCTACTTCATGTTTACCTTCTGGTAGTGTAGTCAGTGTAAATGTATTATTCTCTCTAAGAGAATCAATTTCCTCTTTCATAGCATTAGCCCAAATATCTGCCTTGGTTGAGCTCATAGCTTCCTTGAAAGTTTGTGGTACATCACACATTCTGTAACAATAGTCAATAGTAATTGACACCTGATCTTTTGACTTTACTTCAGTAATGTACTCAGAGAGGTACTGTGGGGTTCTCCTATCTCTTTTTGGGTAGCGAGGCTCATTTCCCTCAATCTGAGTAGTATCATGGCTATCAGAAGTTTCCTGATATACCTCTGTCTGCCCTTGACTCTCATTGGTTACATCTGCACTTGATCTGGGGTCCACATATCTCTTCCCAAGAAAATCATCATCCAATATCATTGGGTCTGTCTGAGTTTCTCTCTCAACTATGTCTGTGTTTCATAACTTTCTTTGTGTCAGGGTAGTACACTAGATATGCAGGGCTATTTTTATCATATCCTACAAAAACTCCCTTATCGCATCGTGAGTCCAACTTCTTCCTGTCATGTTTGTATGCATAGCACACAGATCCAAAAACTCTCATTCTAGCTAGGTTAGGCTTCTTGCCCGTCAGCATATAACATGGAGTTTGCTTTGTTCTGCCATTAAAGCATCGGTTGCGTATCACTGCAGCTGTCATTACAGCATACGTCCACAACTCTTTTGGTAAGTTACTCTCAATCAACATGCATCTCGCCATATCAAATAGTGTGCGGCAATTCCTCCCAGCCATGCCATTTTGATGTGGCGAGTATGGTGCTGAGGACTCATGTCTTATGCTATTCCTGTTAAGCAAGGTCTGAAACTCTTGTCCTGTGAACTCAGTGCCATTGTCAGACCTAATGCACTTCACATCCCCATAGGTCGCTACATCTGCTAGAAATCTCTCAGCCTTCACTGTATCACTCTTAGCTTTCAGGAAATACACAAATACTGTACCTGAGTAGTCATCTGTAAAAGCTAAAGTATATCTGAATCCATCTTTTGCCATGGGGTCTATAGGACCGGCCAAATCTGTGTGTACAAGTTCAAGTGCTGCTTTTGCTCTTGTATCTGGTTCTCTGTTCCTGCTCTGAACAAATTTACCTTGTGTACATATCTCACAATTTAGTTTAGATTTATCAATTTTACCTTTAATCTGCATTCCCTCTACGACATTCTGCAATCTGGAAACGTCATCATAGTTACAATGCCCAAGTATTTCGTGCCAAGTTTGGATATCATAACAGCCGTTACAAAAATCCCCATTGTCATCACTTACAGTATTCAAGTAATAAAGTCTATTATGTTCTTTAATATCAAACTTGGTACCGCTCTTGTGGATGAGTTCATTATGGCCTTGTTGGAACTTGATTGAAGCTCCGTTGGCTGTCGCTGCTTTTACTGAAAAAATGTCCTGTGGATAAGACGGGATGTACAGCGCATTCATCAGCTTGGCCTTCACTCTTTTTCCTTCGCGGTTCACCAGACTCACCTCCGCGTCACCCCTCTTGAGCGCCACGCCGCTTTCTCTGGTGCCGTCGGCCAACTCGATGAAGTGCTTCTCTGGCTGGAACTTCTCGTCAAACGTCTTAAACTTTCCGATGTCCGTGATGTATGTGCGACGTTGCTCCCGTGTCGACCATCAGTCCTTTCTGTTTCAATCCGTTTAGCTGGATGTCGCTTGCATTGAAAGCATATTCGTGTTCATTACTTTATTCATCAGCTACTTGTTTTACGTTGTCTCTTCTTTTACGCCTGCAAGCTGTTTCGGAGTGTGTGGAGCTCTTGCAGTACCCGCACCATTGTGCTTGCCTTTTCTGCCGTTCGTTCGGACATGCCCAGGCCTTGTGTCCCTTCACACCGCAGTTGAAGCATACAACATCAGGGCCTACCGTCTTCTCTCTCCTTCTCCATTCAGGGGTCGAGGCACTCACTTTCATCACGTTGTCATCAGAGCTAGCACGAAACTTCTCAGTGTCCTCAAAACTTCTTAGCTTGGTCTTAAACTCTAAGCTAAATGTTCATCGCCCTGTGTAACGTGGATAACGAATGGTTTAAATGACTCTGGTACAGGGGCGGAGCTACGTGGTGGCCAGGGGGGGCCACGGCCACCACTGGTGAAAGCTTGGCCACCCTGCTGGCCCCCCCAGCTCCGTTCAGTGAAAAGTAAAAAAAAAAAATTGCTGCCGTTTTCGACGGCACTTTGCCAACACTTTGCAAAGCAGGGACTGAACCAATTACTGCACTCTATCTACGACCATTGGCCCAGTCAGGAAGTGTAGCCCACGGTTGTGATCAAATCGTGAGTATGCAGCAGCAGCGGGACAATTCAAGTCATCTGTTAAAAACACTTAGTAGACTAGCCTAGCCTACTACTTAACCTCAGTAACAACAGGTGAGTTGATGATGAGTTGGAACATTAATGCTAATAAGATGTTAGAATGTGTCACGAATCATAGCCAAGTGAGCTGCGTTGGGCTGAGCTGTTAGGCTCTGACATTGACGTGTGTGGCTGATCAGAAATAATCGGATGCCCGCGGTAACGCTGTTACAAAAATATTTCGATAAAATTCGGGTGAAATGCAAGCATATTAGGCACATATCTCCAGATGGCTCCAATAAAAGTAGGCTAATAGGGCCTAGGCTAGGCTACTTTATAAAAAACATAATTTGCTGACTGTAATTTGCTAATCAGCTGGTCAGGCAGAGGCAGGCTGCTTTGCCTGAGTTCTTTGTTACATTGCTCCAGAACTGTTCATTGCAGCGAGATGAAACCTTAATTGCGTGACAGAGCAGACGTGGGGCTTTCCAACGAGACTAAACTCTTGCATGTGCGATCAAGTATGAAAATAAAAAAAAATCATGAAATTAAATCAAATTTATTCATATTTATAGTTTACCTGCGCACCCATTACCCATTACTGAATTACTCGCGAACCCGTGATCGCATAGATATGGCAAGCATATCAGAAGAAAGAGGAGACACAGGGCTATCTATTGGTACCAAGTATATCGATGCTTCTGGGCTATAAAAACAGACAACGTGACTGCAAAATAACATCATGTACAAAAACCAACTTGAACTTTGAATTAGGCTACTCACGGACCCGTGATCGGATAGATATGCCACGCATGTCAGATGAAAGAGGAGATACAGAGCTATCATTTGATACCATCCTTATGGGTTATAAAACAGACGAAATGACATCAAAATAAACTTCATATAGCTCGACTTACCCCACGTTTTTGTGTGTTGTGGTGGCAAGGCATGTAGCCTACATAATCCAACGCTATCATGTGTTTCTCTATGGCAAAGTTCATAATGCGGTTTTGAGATCCCAGCAAATTCCTGCATGGCATCCAATTCGAGACTCACATTGCATCCCAATTTATTCGACAAAGAAACACCTTTTTGCCTTCACTTTGTTCATGACAATGCAATAAAGTTGTTTTAGAATCATCATGAGTGTACACACAGAACATGCAAACTCGGGTTCAGTCAGGTCAGATCAGTTCGTGTCACAGATATGGAGCGCAGAAAGGGCATTTTTCATTACTAAATAAAAAAAATGGCATTTATTTCTGTAAGGCGCACACCACATGTCTGTAAATTGCTCAGCCCCAAAGCCCCCCTACACCATGGTTCTTATATTGCCAGATTGAGGGCAGTCTGCCCTACACATACATGAAAGTCATGTCCAGCTGACAGAGATACATTTCAAAATAAGAATGGTATAATACAATTTTTGTCTTTGTAGCCTATTATTTAAAAATCAAAATGAAATCAATGCAAGTATTACTATGAATTGGTGCAGATCTGGGTAGCCTAGACTGTTCTGAAAAAATATAGCATATGTATATGGAACTTACAATGACCAGGATAAATGCTTATAACTAAGGTAGTGAGAATGGCCAAAAATAGAGTAGGGCTCATAGGGCTAAATCCCTCCACCATGGCAATGATATTGCCAGATTCAGGACAGTTTGCTCTACACACACATGTGCCAGCTGACAGCTTGCAGTGGTGAGATACATGTTAAAATATATTATTTAAAAATCTAAATTAAATCAATGCAAATATTAATACATGCAAGTGTGGTAGATCTGGGTAGCCTAGACTCTGCTGGGAAAAAACCCCAATGTATAGCATGTGTGTATGGCACTTACATTGACCAGGATAAATGCTTCCAACTAAAGGTAGTGAAAAGGCCCTTAAAACAGTCTAGGGTTCTAAGGGTTAATTTCTTAATTCAGAGCTATGTTACTTAAAGTCAAGTACTTGGAGTGGATATCAGAAAGAAATATAGTTTGGCCATCAGTATAAGATTAAATATCTGCATACAATATTTGTAGTATTTATTATTGTTCTTTAACATCATTTGAATAAGACTGATTAAGTAAGGTGCATTATCATAATGTACTTTTTTTTATAGCATTGGCCTATTTATGGAAAACGATTTGGAGTGGACAACAAACTGACCTGTGTATCAGTGTTGGCTTTACACAATTTATTGCCATTATTAAAATAGGCTATACTAATCTTCAAAACTTTTTGAGTAGTTTTCAAATGGTAGTTTTGATTCCCAAGTGCCACCCCAATAAAAAGTCTGGACCCAGCTGGCCCCCCCTATAAAATAATCCTGGCTACGCCCCTGCTCTGGTAATCCCTTCAGAATCATGGCAATCAAAAGTCCATCACTCAGCCTCTCTTCAGCATTTCGCAGTGCTGTAATGGCTGATTCTGCCCGAATAATGTAGTCCGTAACAGTCTCATTTGCAGTCTTTTGCAAGGACGTTAACTCTGTGTACAAGCTAATCACTCTGGGTTTACTAGCGTTAACACATTGACTACACGAGCCATGACCGCTGTATTCTTTACAAAGCCAATAGCCTAAGGGTACTTTCATACTCTGATTTTGTTTTACTGTGTTTTTCATAATTTAGTCCTCGATTTCTTCCACTTTTATGGATGTATGAGACTATGATGAGAGACTGTGATGTAGCCTTATCCTCACTCCTGAGGCTATGAACCAGTGGGAAGAACCGGGACATTTTTTAATTAAAGATAATTTACAAAGACATCGTTCCATAATGAAAATTAAAATGTTGTCACTATGAACATCTGTCCTCTGTCGAATACAGCTGCATTTTGAGCTCTGAACAAAACCGCTCAGGAGTTATTTCAGCCAAAGTCGAACGTGCGTTTTGTTTCATTCGTCTTTCCATACAACTTTGGCGTCTCACGTTAATGTAGCCTATTAAATATGTCATGAGGACCTTTTGGTATTTATGTTCCTGTGGCAGTGGCCTGATAGTTTATAACACTGGCAACACTGTATCTACAGATAAAGCAACCTTGAATTGAATCGAATTGAACTGAATTTAATTGAATTGATACCTGATTAAAATGTCCTTCAATAAAGTATCTATCTATTTACTTTAATAGTTCAGGGCTATTAATTTGTCTCGTCTGTCATTTATGTTACAGTAGGCCTAATATGTGAAAATGTTTTTAAAAGAAAAGAAAAAAATCAGTTTAGTTGGTCGCAGTGAATGCATAGTGGTTATAGAATGATTGTGCATATTATAAATGTATACTGTATTTGTCCTCCACCCAAAGAACAAGGCAATAAGCATGCTCTGGAAAGAACAGAAAACCAACACCCATATTCTGAGACACTCAAGCTTTATTTTCATCCTGTCTTTTTGAAGGACATTTGACAGGCCATGCAGTGAAAACTGAGCGGAAGTCAGTGGTGGTTAATAGGGTAGACTGATACAGGTGAGATATTTTTTGCTCACACAAAATCAACAAATAGGTACGGAAAAGAAGTATGAGACTGCCATTTTTTAATGATAGTTAATTAACCGTTCATTGCCAAATTGAATAAATAAAAACATAGCAATCGCAAAGTGTTTTAATTTAAATTCGTTAATTTCCTTATAGACTAAAATATCAATCAATAACACCCATATGTAGTTTATATTTTCAACAATTAGCTCATAAACATAAGGTGCATTTTTGTCTCGACTGCGTCTCAACATTTGGAATACAATTGAGACAGTACCTGGTACAGTTCAGACACCCATTTCTAATGATAGTTAACCGTTCATTGCCAAATTGAATAAATAAAAACAATAGCAAAGAATTTAAATTCGTTCATTTCATTTAAATTAGCATTGGTTAAAAGGAATAAAACATGAACAAAATATGTGACACAGGAACAGATATGGCGAACAATAACGTTTGTAATTAGCCTACCAGTTATGTTTAACAGTCATAAGGGTAAGCCGGTACAAGCTGGTATAAGCCGGTAGCCTACATGGTGAAGTGAACGTCTTTGCCGATATCTTTGGATTGGGGATACCTGTGTCGTTCAAATTTTCCATGATCAAAGAGGACACTTATCTTATACACATGTGCATATAGCAAAAATCAAAACTTGTTGCGCACGCAAGATAGGGCATATTTAAGGCGTCTTAACTGTATGTCCCAACTGTTGGCTACACAGTCTGGGAAGTGAGCTACCGCGTGCGCCACAGCTCCACTTCACTTGCTCCCAGGCTCGGACTGGTAATCTGTACAACCGGTGGGCCGGTCCACATGTGGGCCGGTGACCTCCGGGATTTTTTTTATTTTTTTATTTAGCCTATTTGCGGCCCGTCATGTATAGGCCTAGGCCGAGCCTATAAATGCAGTTGCATCCATTTGGCTTGGGGGGGGGGTGACAGGTCAATCATTTTGGTCTCTTCATGACAGGTTCAGTGTGTGTTACGATCGCGCCCCCCTGCCCCACCCCTCAAGTGGATTTGTCCAAGCAGCCGCTAGGTTTGTGGGGAAATATAGCTAGGAGCGCATGCCTGGGCTGCATAAGTGCCCTCCGCTGACTGGTGTTCACATCATCGCAGTTTAACCGTAAACAGCAATCAGAGGTATAGTTTTATTCCATAAATATATTGTTTTTATAGACGTTAGTTGCACGCGCTACCTTCCATTTACTGCACCATGTAGGCTGTAGTGCGGTTCTGTCAACATAAAGAAACTACGGGTAGCCTACAATTTTCGCACAACTTGGTGGAAAAGTGTAGCACAGGTTAAAGAAAACCCATTCATTTTTCATTTCATTTTTGGAGCTGATCCTACTCAAAAGGAACTTAAAAGTATTTCATATAGTAGGCATATAGCCTAACTTTTAGCTCACAAAGACAGTGAAAGTGAAACTTGGAAAGTGGAAGTCTCTCCACCGAGTGTTACATTAGATGCACAATCAATCGCGAGTCGATGCAGGTAAAAAGTATCAACTGGTAGGTTAGTAACGAAGGTAGCCTAATTTTGCAAAATGTGATGAAGGCACACAAACTTGGGCAAAAACGTTTAGTAGGCCGATACACTTGTGGTGATATAGCCTACGGTTAATGTGAATCGCGGACTAAGCCTATAGTAAAGGAGCACCAAATAAAGGCTGTGGTTGTGTTTCTACAAAATGTTGGCACAAAACGTAATTTCTGTCAACTATGACGATGTCCATGTTCAGTAGCCTATTTTTCATGTAGTCAAGCAGTGTTAATGCATGCGGTAACATGACGTGGGACAGACAGAAGATGAGCCTGTCTTTAGCATATCCCTGAATCCTGTCCCTCTCAAATCACTTTTTAAAATGGTGTGATTAGCAACCAGAATTAGAAAAAAAATGTCCAGTGGTGGGGGTCCATGAGAAAATTGCCAGGGCCGAATTTTGTTCCCAGTCCGACCCTGCTTGCTCCTCATCATTTCTGACATTGCAGTAGGCCAATGCGGGGAAACAGTTAGTTGTCTGCGTCCAGGTGGAAGGACCTTGCCAAGCGGATCTTGCCGTTTGAAGACAGAACAGTGGTGGGATATCATCCTGGAGACGTCAGCCATCCAGCAGTTGCTCTTGGCACGTGTCTCCTCTTCCAGAGAGCATTGGTATCATGGCAAAGCCCACATCTGAAATGAGATGGTCAAAATAGCCATACTTGAGAACAGTTAGTTCATCTCTAACAGCGCAACTGCACCGAATGGATTAACCACAAAAGCACGGAGGCCTAGCCTACAGTATAGCCTATTTTGCTCAAAATACTCACAGTGCAATATGATAAGTCCTTACGGTTACGTCATTGTTTGTCAGGTATACGACCAGACAGATTATGACAACTATGACAGCTAGTTTGCAAGTAATGACTCAAGCGATTAAATAAGGCCAATTTTGGGGTAGCCTGGCATCGAAACAGTATAATGCATCTATGTGACATAGTTATTTCAAAACTACAAAGGTGCACATTATTGTGTGGAGGGGGTTGTAAGCGAGTGATATGTTTCAAAGCTTTTACTGTTGACAGACATTGTCGTGTATAAAGTATACAAAATGAAAAGAAAACAAATGCTTGCATAGTTTGCATTTACAGCATAGTACAAAATGATCTATTTACAGTCAAATTCCCCTTGCTGTGCATAACTTTCTGTACATCCTGACATTCCTGAGATCACATAGCCTATTACAACATCTAAGACTGCTGGTTCAGCACATTTGCAAGTAATGACTCAAGCGATGACATAATGGCACTTGTATGGGGTACTATTCACCTGTGCATTTTGACCAACATTGCATCAGGAATTGAGAATGTGAAAAACAGCAGACATTTGTACAAAATCAGCGGCAAGGACGCAGTAAAGCACTGCTGTTTGTTCAAGATAGAGAAACCTTTTCAATGTGGGGACAAGTGATAAGATGATATGGAGTTTGAAAAAACAATTTTGAGAAATTCTGATCTGAAATTCTGAAATTCTGATCTGAGAATTGCGCCAAAGCGACTGCGAAAAACTGCAATCTCAAATTTTCCGGATTAAAGTTGAAATTTCAACGACTAAGGTGGCATAGGCCCTATTTTGCGGACTTTAATATCGATATTTCGTTTATTCTCGACAATCAAAACGAATTACAATCAAAACTCTGTGTTTTGCTGTGTTTGCTGCGAGCAATTCCTTGTTGCTAAACGCGATTCTGAAGTAGGCCTACAATTTTACCAAATCATAATTTTTTTCAAGGCATTTTGTTGAGTCTTCGGTCAACTAATTGAGACTGACTGTCCGGATTACTGTGGAGCGGTCGCTCTCTCCAAACTTTTGATGGACATGATAAGAATACAGACGAAATGTCGAAATTAAAGTCGACATATCGACTTTCGAAATGTCTGCTTTAACCTCGATATGTCGACTGGACTCGTCAAGATTAAAGTTGACATGGTGTGACTTTAGTTTAATGTCGACATGTCGACTGTAGCAATAAGAAAACAACACTGAATAGAAGGAGGGGAAATAGAAAAGAAACTCCGACTCCGATCTTACCTCTACGGTAGGCTATAGTAGCCTAAATCATCCGTAATCCCCAGAAGAGTGAGAGCGGATCCTCGCCGGTTCCTCCTGCGTCCCAGCCCAACAGCACTGTAAATGTGCCTGCGCTGTAGGTTGCTTGCAAAGCCACTCGCTGTAGTGATGTCAAGAAGTGTGCATACAGCTATACAATCAAAATTCTTGCAGTAATTGCCTAAACACACACACACACAGCAAAAATGGTAGAATGAGAGAGAGAGTTTGAGTTGAGTTTGAGAGAGGTCTTAGACTCAAGATATCCTATGATTGATGAGTCCTGAGGGGATTCTGAAGACAAAGTCCGTGAGAGACAGAGTCCGTGAGAGAGAGACAAAGCCCAGAGTTTGGAGCGCTGCATCGTAGGCTACGTCTGTTCCCTACGAGCGTATGACTGGAAATGAGAAGCTGAGAGGGCGTGGTTGTCCCAGATTTAGACTAGTATTCCTCGTACCAATGGGATCATTGGGTGGGGACAGACTGTTAACCAATGAGCTTCCTTGAACTAGAGGTCATGCTTACCCATCCCTGGGTTACTATCGGTCACCCACCCACCCACCGCAGTGAGCACCCCCTGTGGAGTCACAGGGAGCACCCCGCAGAGTCACCTGCTGCAAGTCATAAAATCAGGAAAGTTTTTACAAACCACAGGGGGTAACTGTTACAAACCACTGGGGGTCCCTAAACATGAGCATCCTGGACCACCAACTTTGGAATGAAGTGGGAGGAGTTGCTTAGAGTTATCGAGCCAATGGTGGCAGAAGTAGCCTACAAGAAGAAGATGCGAATGCCGGAACGTCTAGAGGAATCATCACTCCTCAAAATGCTGTTTCTGAACCTGACGAGCGTTTGGCGGGCTCTCTTAGGAGAAAAAAAACTCTTAGGATATCAAGAACGTCAAGAACCTCATCCCAACGAGTTAGGAGGAAAAGAGAGATGGTGTAATCTAATTTTAGGGTAGGCCTACGACTTTTATCCCGACACCGTCATGACTTTGAGATCTTGGAAATGTGTCGAGATCGTCAGTAACTGCATCAAAAGTAAAATGTCTGGGAATGAGAGTATTTCTGCAATGTGGTGCACGGTGCCTACAGATTTTGACAAAGTGTTTTTTTTTTTGCTGCCTGAAGAATGAACCCCCTTCGTTTTTCATTAGCCTACACTCTCTTGGCAAGTGGGTGAGGATGAGGAGAAGGCTACACTGTAAATTGTGATTAGTTCACTTTACTTAAAAAACTGTGGAAACCCGTTGCCTTAAAAAGTAAGTAAATTAACTTGGTAAAGTTTGTTGTAGAGTATATTGTATATAATATTCTGAGTTGTAATATACGAAAGTTGTTACTCACACACTCACAAACACAAACACACACACACATTCATATGTACACAGACACACATATTTAACAAAAGTTATTCAAACTAACTTGAGTTTCAAACTAACTTGCTTACTTAGATTATTAAGTAATTATTCCAGTTGTTAATACAACTTATATTGCACATTAACTTCCAAATTAACTGCTTTTTGCATTGACATAGAATGTAATGCTAAACTGTTTTTATTCAAATAATGACAATATTTACCACACACATTACAAAGTGTGCACAGTGCATGTATGAAACTCAGGCTTTTAATAGGCTACACATTTGTAGTTTGTGCAGAAGGTGATGCTGGAGTTAGCCTTAAGGGCTTGCATGAGAAATGTATGTTAGGTCGTGTAAAAGACCTTATAGGTCTTATAGGCATTTAAAGGCCTGCATCTGCATAATCTAGGAGGTAAAATATCAGTCTATATGAGATTTTTTTTAGATTTTTCATAAAGCCACATTGTATTTGAGTGTATATATAGTACTAAAACAGATTAATTGGATTAACCATGAAATCAATCAATTTTAACCAATCTGTTTTTAGAGTGTAGATAGTCTCACTATTTTAACTAAAGCAAACATTTTATATTCAATAGTTAATATTGAGATTGGATGTTGTCAATAAAAGACTGTGTCGTTACATTCCTTGTGTCACTGATTCCTTGTGTCATTGTCTTCTGCCTCACACATTCTTTATAACATACATAGCACCGAACCCTCATTATAGCCCCAAAATGAACACGGAATTCTACTAAACATAGAATTCTACCTTTTTTGAAGGGACTGGTTGTTTTTGAATGGTCTGGCACTTGCCTAAAGCTAGCCTCTAGCGTGAATTTGGTGAGGTTTCACTACTCTTCAGTCTTGAGATTGAGGTGTCTGATGCACTGTGTTTCCGTGTGATAGTGAGGCTTTGCTGTTCCGGACAGTATTATTTGGCAACCTTCAACATTTTATCCATTCCTACTTGTGATAATAAACTGTATAAATAAACTCTCTCGTTAAATCCTTTAAGCAATATAAACCTAACACTGTAAGGCTCATTTCCATAATGTTACACTTTCTTCATGGAATGGTGGGCATTTCATTCATTCATGATTGCTCTGTAAGCATTCTTGCGTTCATTTTTTTGTTACAATTTCCTTACACTCCAGGAGCAAATTGACAGATTCACATTGTTAAGTATAGTTGTATAGTTAACACATCAGATTTTACAGTGTACATTACTGTGTGTACATGATTCAAGTGTAATCAGATAATTTGGTGTGTGTGATTTGACAACAAAATAGAGTTTCATTTTAAAAGAAGTGGTTCATTTTGTAAAAGATCCGAGGGATTCTGTTATTCGGCTGTGGCTGTGTTAATTGTGTTTTTCGAAAAAAAATACAATTCTGCTTAAGCAATGGAAGGAAAAAACTGTAACAACAGTTCTGCTCACACCGTTCTCTAACCATTTGCTTTATGATCTTACGAAGCCCCCTTTAGTCAAATAAATCTCCTCTGGTTGTTCTCTTTTGACAACTCATGTATTCTTTTTAGAAGCTGTGTCTGTCTCTTTGTTTTCTGGAGATTTTAATCATTTTACATCTCTTAATGACAATATATCTTTTTTTATACTTTGAGAACCCCCACATTTTTGTTTACCTCCCTCGTTTAGATCAGAAAACAGGATCGGAAATCAGTTTCCGTCCTTTAATAGAGCCTTGTTCAATTTCCAATAACCTCGGATGGAATATCTGATGGATTTGTTTATCCGGACAAGTAGCAGACTGGGGAAACGTAAGACATGATCAATCCACGATTTGAGCGTTAAAGCAACACCAAAGAGTTTTTTGTACCTTAAAATAGTGTTTCCAAAATCGTTTCAGTGGTTCATCAACTCATAACAGGGTGAACGGCATTTTCTGCATTCGCTTCGCAGCCCTCTATCGGCTATAACCACATTATGTAAGTTTGCCAGATCGGGGAGCGGATCTGTAGTTTGATGGAATGAGACATAAGAAACTAACATTTGATTTGCATCTGATGTCGCAATACATCATACTTTCATAAAATCATGCAACATGTTCTACCTTGTCTGTGGACATTGTTTTTTGCAAAGCCGGTGCTGGATAAACAAATGGTGCGTGTGACAGAGGAACAGTTTTTTTTGTGTGTTGCTTTAAGTTTTTTATTTGACATAGTGATGTCCAAACCTCCTGCACATAGCTGTACATAGGCCTACAGTACTGTGCATATCTGTCTATATGGTTTTCTTATAATAATTTCTTATAATATATTCTGTAAATATACGCTGCACGCTGCATATATCTATAGTATTCTTACTACTATTATAAAGTACTGCTACTTCATTGCACATATCTGTATATATGTTGTTCATACATTGTTCATATGCTATATACTGCTATACGCTGCACATATTTACCTTCTGGGTTTACCTTCTGTAAACCAGCTATTCTTGTCAATTTCTTGTCATGTCTGTCTATCCCGTCTACACTTATATCTATAAATATATATATATATATATCACATTGGCGTTGTGTCGGCGCTGAAAGGACACAAGCGCTTCTGCCGCTGGAGAGACTGCGTGTGCGCCAAGTGCACGCTCTTTGCAGAGAGGCAGCGCGTGATGGCCGCGCAGGTAACAGGTAACTTCGGCGGCAACAGGCGCAGGAGGAAAGAGGGGCAAGAGCTGCAGTTCATGTACACCGGTCCTGGGGCGACGGAGCCCGGAGTTACCCTCATATCACCTCGACAGCCGTTGGTTCAGGTGCTCCAGGCCTGACCTCCGCAAGACCAACCTTTCCCTTTGGAAATGGAGACCATAAAGACGGTATGTTTCCCACCAAAACCATGCGTCATTGCACATAAACATACGATTATATAATTCCATATACAACCCCAAAACAGAAAAAGTTGGGACGTTGTGTAAAATGCAAATAAAAACTAAATGTGATAATATACAAGTCTCGTAAACCCATATTTAGCAGCAAAAAGGACACAGACAACATATCTAATGTTGAAAATGAAAATTTGCACTATTTCATGAAAAATATTTTGTTCTCTGTCGAATACAGCTCTGAGCTCTGAACAAAACCGTTCAGGAGATATTTCAGACAAAGTTGAACGTGCGTTTTGTTTCATACTCTTTCCATACAACTTTGGCGTCTTACGTTAACATAAAATGTCATGAGGACAATTTGGTATTTGTCTTACTGTGGCAGTGGCCTGATACTTGATGCCTGATACTGATTAAAATGTCCTTGTGGATGAATAAAGTATCTATCTATTTACTTTAATAGTCCAGGGTTATTGAACAGAATTATCGTCTGACATTAATGTTATGCGTGAAACTATTTACTTTACTTTTAAAATAAAAACTTTCCCATTGCTCGCAGTGAATCCATGGTGGCTAGAACAAGGGAATAAGCATGCTCAAAGAACAAAAAACCAAAAACACTCATATTCTGAGACACTCAAGCTTTATTTTCATCATGTCTTTTTGAAGGACATTTGACATAACCTGACTCTCGCCAGATGAATTTCGTTCCGCTTAGCTCCGTCTAGCTTCACTCACATCCGATGAGTGGAGCTAGGCGGAACGAAATTCATCTGGCGAGAGTCAGGTTACATTTGACAGGCCATGCGGTGAAAACTGAGCGGAGGTGAGCGGTGACTACTGGGAGGAAGTGAGCTGCCGCGTGCGCCACAGCTCCACTTCACTTGCTCCCCATGATATCTTAGATTGCAGTAGGCCAGTGCGGGGAAACAGCTGGTTCTCTCTGTCTGCGTCCAGGTGGAAGGACAGTTGATCTTGCTGCGTCGTTGCCGTTTGAAGACAGAACAGTGGTGGGATGCATTCCTGGAGACGTCAGCCACCCAGCAGTTGCTCTTGGCCCGTGTCTCTTCTTCCAGGGATCATGGCAAAGCCCACATCTGAAATGAAATGGTCAAAATAGCCATACTTGAGAGACCATACTTGAGAGTATTAGGGCCACCACACAGGAAGAAAAATAATATTTTTGTCGTGACGAGAGTTAAACTCTGTCGACTTCGATATTAAGCTCGAAATTTCGAGAATAAAGGTGAAATATCCTATGGACTTTGGTCGCTTTGGTGTAACCTATTTTTCGGATCATCATTAACATTTGCACAACAGAACAGTTAGTTCATCTCTAAAAACAATTAGCGCAACTGCACCGCATAATGGAGAAAAATCACGTAGGCCTGCAGTCTTTTGCTCAAAATGATTTGTTTATGTCAAAGCAAGTATTTAGCCTAGATCAATGAAACTGTGCAATATAAGTTCTTACGCCATTGTTTATGCCAAGAAGATAGTCAAACTGTTTTGTCTTGTTGTCATTATGACCGTTTAGGCCTACTTATATTTTCTAATGAACAATATGAGAGGCACCACTATTTTCTATGTGACATAGTTATTTCAAAACTACAAAGATGTACATTATTGTGTGTGGAGGGGGTTGTAAGCAAGTGGTATGTTTCAAAGCTTTTACTGTTGACAGACATTGTCGTGTATAAAGTATACAAAGTTTAAAGAAAACAAATGCTTTGATTTGCAGCATTGTACAACATGATCAATTTACAAAATCCCCCTTGGTCAGAGGAGCTGTGCATAACTTTCTGTACATCCTGACATTCCTGAGATCACATGTAGCCTATTATAACATCTATGACTGCTAGTTCAGCACATTTGCAAGTAATGACACAAGCGATGAAGTAAGGGCGCTTTGTTGTATGGGTACTATTCAGCACGTGCATTTTGACCAACATGGCATCAGGAATTGAGAATGTGAAAAACAGCAGACATTTGTACAAAATCAGCGGCAAGGACTCACTAAAGCACTGCTGTTCAAGATAGAGAAACCTTTTCAATGTGGGGACAAGTGATAAGAGGATATGGAGTTTGAACAAACAATTTTAAGAATTTCAATTCTGATCTGAGATTTGCGCCAAAGCGACTGCGAAAAACTAATATCGACGTGTCCAGATTAAAGTTGAATTTTCAAAAATGAAGTTGATATATCATGTAGACTTTAATATCGACATCAAGTTTTTATTCTCGAGTCTCGACAATCAAAACTAATTACCAGTCCGTGTTTCTGCGCTAAAAGAGCGAGGATTTCCTTGTTGCTAAACCCGATTATGAAGTACAATATCACCAAATCATCACAAGGCATTTTGTTGAGTTGTCGGCCAACAAGTCAGTCTGAGACCGACTGTCCGATTCAGTGCATCTATGGAGCGGTCGCTCTCTCTCCAAGCTTTTGATGCACATGTTAAGAATAAAGACGAAATATGTCAACTTTATTTTCGACGTTTCTACTTAAATTACGACATGTCGACTTTTATCTGGACTCGTCGAGATTAAAGTCGACATGATAGTTCAACTTTTTTCTCGAAATTTAGAGTTGTCGACTGTAGCAATAAGAAAACAACACTGAATAGAAGGAGGGGAAATAGAAAAGAAACGCCGACTTCGATCCTACCTCTACGGTATAGTAGGTAATCCGTAAGCCCCAGAAGAGTGAGAGCGGGTCCTCGCCGGTTCGTCCTGCGTCCCAGCCCAACAGCACTGTAAATGTGCCTGCGCTGTAGGTCGCTTGCAAAGCCACCCGCTGTAGCATCCACTTGAGTGCGCGCACCAAAATGTCTCGGCAGAGGAGGAAAGCCATTGGGTAGCGATCGACAGCTGGCGATGTCCGTCCTGCTATCTTGTAGCGAAGATGTGAAGTGTGCCCCCTATATATAGTCAGCAGCTCCCAAACTTTTTCCCGCGTAGCCTACCACCACGCCCAGACTCAGCTCGCATAGCCTACCCCCAACCCCGACACATAAACACGTAGCACATTCTATCGACGCATTCATCATGTTTACAGTAATTGATGATGATGATGACGATAACAGGATAACAAATAACAAAAATCAAAATGTGCAACTTATGAGCTCTCACATAAAAAAAAAAAACATTGTAGAGAACAACAACATGAAACTCAAATGCTTACACACTAAATCTTTCTTTGTCACACAATTTTCTAAACATGTCTTCCAAACATCATAACTGCACACCAAATCTGCAAAACCATACACTAGTCCTCAGTATTTGACTCAGTTTGCAATTGACTAAAACACATTTTGCAAAACACCACATCACTTTTCTACTTAACACACAAAAATCGAACAGGAAGTAACTTGATTTCATTTTTCAAACACAACCCATCAAAATGCCACACTAAATCACTCTCTCTTCACATGTGTAAACACTCATTACTTTATATATTACGTTCTGGGCAAAAAATGGCTCATCTTCTGTCTGACTACAGTATGCAGGTAAACATTATGCAAGGGTTGATGAATGGTAAGTTGTACTGTACTGTTATGCAGATACTTTTAATTAGCTATCTAACCTAAACATCTTCCTTTCTCTCCATCACTCGTACTCTATATATCTCTGTGATACAGAAGCTTCTTTCTCCCCCTTCTGTTCTCTCTCCCATCTATACATTTATCTATCCATCTAGTAGAAACATTTACATCTGTCTTTCTCTATCAGAAATGTATTTCCTTCTTTCTCCTCCTCTCTCCTATATCTATCTAGCCATCCATCTTAAACAACATCTTCTTTTCTCCATCACTAGCTCTCTCTATATGTCTATCTGATACAGAAACTTTGTTTTCCCTCTCATCCTCTCTCTTATGTCTCTTTCCCATACTTAATTGTAATTTTTGGAATATGTATGCACTAATCTACACATTTTATGTACTACATACTGTGTGCAAATTCACAAAATAACCTTTCTGTCCAACAGGATAAAAATGATATTCAGGCAGCAAGAACAGCAGTACTATTCGGTTTGTCGCTCTACCTGCGGGAAGATTCTTCCGAGATATTCAGAAGTTGCAAGGTATGGCCTATATCCCTCAGCTCTGATTTTACAAAGGCCTCAGACCTCACTTGCTTTCCACTAATTTTCACCTGTGCATTCCTTTCCTGCCACTCTCCCAAAACAACATAACACTCACATGTACAGTGTCTCATGTACACACATAAACTTACGGCTCCTACACACAGCTGCGTGCGTTGCGTTGCTGGAGACGCATCCCATTCACTTTATATGGGCTCAGCCTGAATTTAATTGTGGGTCCGTTGCGTCGCGTTTCTCCCGCCGCTCGCATTGAGAAGTTCAGCTGTTGCTGCACCGGCCAATCAAGCCAATCGACTGACAGCACCAACCAATCAAATTACGGTTATACTTCAAGTCATTTGCATAGCTACCGTCGGGAACACCCGCTGGCATGCGTTGACGGAACGCAACTGTGTGTAGGAGCCGTTAGACAGACACTACATGTCACATACAAATTAATTCTCACACACACACATTCACACTTCTATGAATAATAGTGTATTTGATAATTATGTACAACATGTGTATTTGCAACATTTTCAGGAAGAAGACTTTAATGAGAACCAAGGAGGAGTAGTCGCGCTGTTGGCAATCTAAGATGAGGACACACCAGGTCTTGTTCCTTTCTGTGCTCAACAGGACATCATGCGCACACACACACAGGATGACATGCGTGTACACACACACAGGACATCATGCGCGCACACACACACACACACAGGATGACATGCGCGCGCACACACACACACACAACCACAGGAGGACATGCGCACACACACACAGGATGACATGCGTGTACACACATACACAGGACATCATTCACACACACACAGGATGACATGCATGTACACACACACACACATAGGAGGACATGCGCACACACACACACAGGACATCATGCGCGTACACACACACACACAACCACAGGAGGACATGCGCACACACACACAGGACATCATGCGCGCACACACACACAGGATGACATGCGTGTACATGCATAGACAGGACATCATGCGCACACACACACACATCATTCACACACACACAGGATGACATGCATGTACACACACACACACAGGACATCATGCGCGCACACACACACACACACAACCACAGGAGGTCATGCGCACACACACACAGGACATCATGCGCGCACACACACACAGGATGACATGCGTGTACACACATACACAGGACATCATGCGCACACACACACATCATTCACACACACACAGGATGACATGCATGTACACACACATACACAGGACATCATTCGCTCACACACACACACACAGGATGACATGCATGCGCACACATACACACAGAACATCATGCGCACACACACACAGGATGACATGTGCACACACACAGGACATCATGCGCACACACACACACACACACAGGACATCATGCGCGCGCACACACACACACACACACAGGATGACATGCACACACACACAGGACATCATGCGCACACACACACACACAAAGGACATCATGCGCGCGCACACACACACACACAGGACATCATGCGCACACACACACACACACAGGACATCATGCGCACGCACACACACACAGGACATCATGCGCACACACACAGACACAGGACATCATGCGCACACGCACACACGACATAATTCGCACACACACACACACACACACTGGATGACATGCATGTACACACACACACACACAGGACATCATGCGCGCACAGACACACACACACACACACAGGACGACATGAGTGTACACACACACACAGGACGACATGCGTGTACACACACAGGACATCATGCGCACACACACAGGACATCATTCACGCACACACACACAGGACATCATGCACACACACACACACACACAGGACGACATGCATGTTCACATACATGCGCACACACACACAGGACATCATGCGTGTGCACACACACTCTCAAAGGAGGATGCAGACAAAGTTGCACTTCTTTTTTGTTCTGTTCACTCGTATCCCTACCTCATTCTGAGTAAAGATACACTTTTATGTTACATTTCGGAGAAGTTCTAATTGGAATACAGTTGGTCTTGTTATTAAAGTTTGTCATTTGGCTCTGTTTAAAGCCATTCTGTTCTGGTCTAAATATGTGAGCTGTAGGTAAATCTGAGAGATTTTAAGCTTGAGTACATGTACTTAAACATCCAACAGTTGCATTTTAAGACATGCCTGTAATACCTTTGTATACTTGTGTCCTTTTTTGGTTTATCAACTGTTGAACTGGTTGAACATGTTGGGGTTGGGGGGGGGGACTAACAAAAAAACTTGTGATATGTTTTTATTGAAAATGTAAAATGTTAAATGTTAAATACAGAATCTGTCATCAACTGTGTTTTTGTATGGCAAATTATCCAAATAATAAATGGATTTAATATATTTCCGTCTCCTGATACATATTTTTAATGAGTTACAGTAAATTAAATGGTTTAAGGCAATCAGTTTTGCTACAGTTTTTTACAATTGTTTACACACGTTTTCAAAACTCTGTGTCTATTTTTCAAAACTCCACACACAAAACCCACAACTGCTCACACAAAATGCAAAATGCCCCAAATCTCCAGCAAAATGACACACAACATTCAAAATGTCAAAAACACATGTTTAAAGCAAACATTCGCCTCACATTGCAAACACTTTTGTCATAATATGACATTTTGGATACATCATGTACACACTGTTGCTCAAAACCTAAAGCTCTTCTGTCTTAGGCTTTCTATTTGTATTTCCATACAAGAGTGAAAGTTACGGTATCAACAAAGAGAAGTTGAAATACACAGTAAAAATGCAAGCAATATTGAAACCAAAAATAGTGATTTATCCCAAATAATTTGCTGTTGTGAATACAGTATTTTACAGCAAACAAGAAAAAAAAGCAAAGAAGAATACAGTGACCACCAGATGTACATGGACACTGAACACTGATTTTGTTTTTTTCTAAAGACAAGTGTGTGTGTGTGTGTGTGTGTGTGTGGGGGGGGGGGGTCGTGTACAGTATGTATTCATAGGCCTATAGACCCTTTCAACTGCAGAACAAACAATTCTACAGTAAGCGTTCCTAAGACATTTCTGGAGGCACAGAAAATGAGCTAATGGTACTGTAACATGGGGACAAACAAAAATAGAGTAAAAAGTCAACTTTTTGTAGAACATTACTGTAAGCTAAAGTCCGATTACTGTAATTTTCAAAGTATCTGCATTGGTTCTGAATATTTCAACCGGAAATCCTCTAGGAGCAGATTGAAAGGGTCTATACCTATATAGAGAGTATATCTATTCATAGACCTATACTAAGGCAATGATTGGATGGTGTTCAGTAAAGTAAAGAGTGTTTGCACATGTGAAGAGAAAGAGTGAAGCACTGGTGATTTAGTGTGGCATTTTGATGGGTTGTGTTTGAAGAACGAAATCGTAACGTTACAGTAACTTCCTAGGTTTTACAGTGTGGCTGTAAAATACTGTATTCGCAACAGCAAATTATTCGGGAAAAATCACTATTTTTTGGTTTCAATATTGCTTGCATTTTTACTGTGTATTTCAACTCTCTGTAGGTACCGTAACTTTCACTCTTGTATGAAAATACATAAAGCCTAGGAAAGACAGAAGAGCGTTAGGTTTTGAGCAACAGTGTGTACATGATGTATCCAAAATGTCATATTATGACAAAAGTGTTTGTAATGTAAGGCGAATGTTTGATTTAAAGATGTCTTTATGTCATTTTGAATGTTGTGTGTCATTTTGCTGGAGATTTGAGGCATTTTGCATTTTGTTTGAGCAATTGTTGGTTTTGTGTGTGGAGTTTTGAAAAATAGACACAGAGTTTTGAAATACATACACAACCACCCCCCCCCCCCCCCCCCCCCCCCCCACACACACACACACACACACACACAGACACACACACACACATAAACACAGACACACACACTTTTCTTTGGAAAAAGCAAAGTAATTTGATAGTAGTCAGTCATTTCCGTCTCAGGCAAAATCAGCTTTTTCAGAACTCCTTGTACATCTGGTGGTCATTGTATTTTTCTTTGCTTTGTTCTTGTTGGCTGTAAAATACTATATTCGCAACAGCAAATTATTTGGGAAAAATCACTGTTTTGGTTTCACTATATTGCTTGCATTTTTACTGTGTATTTCAACTTCTCTTTGTTGATACCGTAACTTTCACTCTTGTATGGAAATACATATAGAAAGCATAAGACAGAAGAGCTTTAGGTTTTGAGCAACAGTGTGTACATGATGTGTTTTTGACATTTTGAATGTTGTGTGTCATTTTGCTGGAGATTTGAGGCATTTTGCATTTTGTGTGAGCAATTGTGGGTTTTGTGTGTGGAGTTTTGAAAAAAAGACACAGAGTTTTGAAAATGAGTGTAAACAATTGTGAAAAACTGTAACATATAGAGCATGCAGTGAAATTTCGTTTGGTGTTCAGCTTTTTCTGTGAGTGAAGAAAGAAAGATCAACAAATATTTTTAATAGAGAGTATAAAGTGCAGTGTGTGTACAGTGTGTGTGTGTGTGTGTGTGTGCGGTGGATTAGTGGATATTATACTAGCGTTAACACATTGACTACACAAGCCATGACCGCTGTATCCTTTACAAAGACTCATTACTTTACGGAACACCATCCAGTCATTGCCTTAGGCCTACAAATAGATACTCTATATGTAGGTATGGACCCTTTCAATCTGGCCCTAGTGGATTTCAGAACCAATGCAGATACTTTGAAAGAAAGGTTCTACAAAAAGACAACTTTACTTTATGTACAGTAAATCTTGTCTTTTTTACAGTTTTTTTCAAATGCTTACACACTAAATCTTTGCTTGTCACACAGTTTTCTAAACATATATTCCAAACATCATAACCCCACACCAAATCTGCAAAACCATACACTAATTCTCAGTGTTTGACTCAGTTTGCAATTGACTAAAACACATTTTGCAAAACACCACACATAATTTTCTACTTAACACACAAAAATCGAACAGGAAGTAACTTGATTAAATTTTTCAAACACAACCCATCAAAATGCCACACTATATCACTCTCTCTTCACATGTCTAAACACTCATTACTTTTACATTACTGTGTGTGTGTGTGTGTGTGTGTTTCTGTGGTGTGTGTGTGTGTGTGTGTGTGTGTGTGTGTGTGTGTGTGTGTGTGTGTGTGTGTGTGCGCGCGGTGGATTAGTAGATATTATACTAGTGTTAACACATTGACTACACAAGCCATGACTGCTGTATCCTTTACAAAGCCAATAGCCTAAGACTACTCTGATACTCTGATTTTGTTTTACTGTGTTTTTCATAATCCTCGATTTCTTCCACCTTTATGGATGTATGAGACTATGTATGAGGCTATGATGTAGCCTTATCCTCACTCCTAAGGCTATGAATATATATAGGCTATGAGTACCTACCTCTGCAACTGGCTACTGGACTTCCTCTGTCAGAGGCCTCAAGTAGTACGTGTTGGCAACAATATCTCAAGCAGCATCACACTGAGCACGGGGGCCCCCCAAGGCTGCGTGCTCAGTCCGCTGCTCTTCACCCTGCTGACGCATGACTGCACTGCAACCTACAGCAACAACCACATAGTGAAATTTGCTGACGACACAACTCTGGTGGGTCTCATCACCAAGGGCGACGAGACTCAATACAGGATGGAGGTCGACCTTCTGACCACGTGGTGCAGGGACAACAACCTCCTGCTGAAAGTCAGCAAGACCAAGGAGATTGTTGTTGACTTCCGGAGAGGTCACACCCAACACCTGCCACTGACCATCGACGGTGCTGTGGTGGAGAGAGTGAGCAGCACCAAATTCCTGGGGGTGCACATCAGTGAAGACCTCTCCTGGACCACCAACACTGCATCACTGGCAAAGAAAGCTCAGCGCCGCCTGTACTTCCTGCGGAAACTCAGGCGAGCAAGTGCTCCACCAGCCATCATGACCACATTCTACCGAGGCACCATTGAGAGCATCCTCTCCAGCTGTATCACTGTGTGGGGCGGAAGCTGCACTGAATACAACAGGAAAGCCCTGCAGCGCATAGTGAACACAGCTGGAAGGATTATTGGTGCTTCACTCCCCTCCCTGAAGGACATTTACACCTCCCACCTAACCCGCAAGGCGACCACAATTGTGAGTGATGCAAGTCACCCCGCTCACAATTTGTTTGATCCACTGCCCTCTGGGAAGAGGTACAGAAGCCTGTGCTCCCGCACCACCAGACTCACCAACAGCTTCATACACCAGGCTGTTAGGATGCTGAACTCTCTCCCCCCTCCACCCTCAGCCATATAACATCCTGGACTTTTGGACCCACAATGGCTGCCTTGCACTACTCCACTTGCACTACTCCACTTGTACACTTGCACACTTTGCAACTTGTTGTTTCTCTTACATAACTTGCACCACTATGCCACTTGCATACTTAGGTCAAACAGAACTACCTCAGCCATTTATTGGCCTGACTTTTGCACTATTATATTGACTGTCTACTGTATGCACAATTGCACAATTTTAACCCAAATTTTGCTGCTCTTATTTCTTCATTGTATGTGCCTTCTTATTTACTTTTTATGTTGTTCACTTGAATGTTATGTTTTGTCCGTGGACCTAATTGGTAAAATATGTCTTGTCTCCACCGTGGGATAGTGGGAAACGTAATTTCGATCTCTTTGTATGTCTTGACATGTGAAGAAATTGACAATAAAGCAGACTTTGACTTTGACTTTGACTTTGAATGAAACAGTGGGAAGAATGAAACTTTTTTTAATTAAAGATAATTGACAAAGACATCCTCCCACAATGAAAATTAAAATTTTGTCACTATTAACATCCGTCCTCTGTCGAATACAGCCGCATTTTGAGCTCTGAACAAAACCGCTCAGGAGTTATTCAGCCAAAGTAGAATGTGCGATTTGTTTCATTCGCCTTTCCATACAACTTTGGCGTCTTACGTTAATGTAGCTTATTAAATATGTCATGAGGACCTTTTGGTATTTATTTTCCTGTGGCAGTGGCCTAATACATGATAACACTGGCAACACTGTAGGCCTACCTATACAGACATGCCAATAAAGCAACCTTGAATTTAACTGAACTGAATTGAATTGATACCTGATACTGATTCAAATTCCCTTCAATAAAGTATCTATCTATTTACTTTAATAGTTCAGGGTTATTGATTTGTCTCGTCTGACATTTATGTTACAGTAGGCCTAATATGTGAAAATGTTTTAAAACGAAAAGAAATGTATACTGTAGTTGTCCTCCACCCAAAGCACAAGGCAATAAGCATGCTCTGGAAAGAACAGAAAACCAACAACACTCATATTCTGAGACACTCAAGCTTTATTTTCATCATGTCTTTTTGAAGGACATTTGACAGGCAATGCAGTGAAAACTGAGTGGAAGTCAGTGGTGGTTAATAGGGTAGACTGATACAGGTGAGATATTTTTTGCTCACACAAAATCAACAAATAGGTACGGAAAAGAAGTATGAGACTGCCATTTTTTAATGATAGTTAATTAACCGTTCATTGCCAAATTGAATAAATAAAAACATAGCAATCGCAAAGTGTTTTAATTTAAATTCGTTAATTTCCTTATAGACTAAAATATTATCAATCAATGTAGTTTATATTTTCCACAATTAGCTCATAAACATAAGGTGCATTTTTGTCTCGACTACGTCTCAACATTTGGAATACAATTGAGACAGTACCTGGTACAGTTCAGACACCCATTTCTAATGATAGTTAACCGTTCATTGCCAAATTGAATAAATAAAAACAATAGCAAAGAATTTAAATTCGTTCATTTCATTTAAATTAGCATTGGCAAGGAATAAAACATGAACAAAATATGTGACACAGGAACAGATATGGCGAACAATAACATTTGTAATTAGCCTACCAGCTACAGTCATAAGGATAAGCCCTGTTAGGTACAAGCCGGTATAAGCCGGTAGCCTACATGGTGAAGTGAACGCCTTTGCCGATATCTTTGGATTGGGGATACCGTTCAAATTGTCCATGATCAAAGAGGACACAGTACTTATCTTATACACATGTGCATATAGCAAAAATCAAAACTTGTTGCGCACGCAAGATAGGGCCTATTTAAGGCGTCTCAACTGTATGTCCCAACTGTAGGCTACACAGTCTGGGAAGTGAGCTACCGCGTGCGCCACAGCTCCACTTCACTTGCTCCTCATCATTTCTGACGTTGCATTTGAATGCGGGAAAACAGTTAGTTCCTTCTGTCTGCGTCCAGGTGGAAGGACCTTGCCAAGTGGATCTTGCCGTTTGAAGACAGAACAGTGGTGGGATGCCATCTTGGAGACGTCAGCCATCCAGCAGTTGCTCTTGGCACGTGTCTCCTCTTCCAGAGAGCACTGGTATCATGGCAAAGCCCACATCTGAAATGAGATGGTCAAAATAGCGATACTTGAGAACAGTTAGTTCATCTCTAACAGCGCAACTGCACCGAATGGATTAACCACAAAAGCACGGAGGCCTAGCCTACAGTATTTTTCTCAAAATACTCACAGTGCAATATGATAAGTCCTTACGGTTACGTCATTGTTTGTCAGGTATACGACCAGACAGATTATGACAACAATGACAGCTAGTTTGCAAGTAATGACTCAAGCGATTAAATAAGGCCAATTTTGGGGTAGCCTGGCATCGAAACAGTATAGTGCATCTATGTGACATAGTTATTTCAAAACTACAAAGGTGCACATTATTTTGTGTGGAGGGGGTTGTAAGCGAGTGATATGTTGCAAAGCTTTTACTGTTGACAGACATTGTCGTGTATAAACTATACAAAATGTAAAGAAAACAAATGCTTGCATAGTTTGCATTTACAGCATAGTACAAAATGATCTATTTACAGTCAAATTCCCCTTGCTGTGCATAACTTTCTGTACATCCTGACATTCCTGAGATCACATAGCCTATTACAACATCTAAGACTACTGGTTCAGCACATTTGCAAGTAATGACTCAAGCGATGACATAATGGCTCTTGTATGGGGTACTATTCAGCACGTGCATTTTGACCAACATGGCATCAGGAATTGAGAATGTGAAAAACAGCAGACATTTGTACAAAATCAGCGGCAAGGACGCACTAAAGCACTGCTGTTTGTTCAAGATAGAGAAACCTTTTCAATGTGGGGACAAGTGATAAGAGGATATGGAGTTTGAAAAAATAATTTTGAGAAATTCTGATCTGAAATTCTGATCTGAGAATTGCGCCAAAGCGACTGCGAAAAACTGCAATCTCAAATTTTCCAGATTAAAGTGGAAATTTCGACGACTAAGGTGGCATAGGCCCCGGACTTTAATATCGATATTTCGTTTATTCTCGACAATCAAAACTAATTACAATTAAAACTGTGTTTTGCTGTGTTTGCTGCGAGCAATTCCTTGTTGCTAAACGCGATTCTAAAGTAGGCATAGGCCTACAATTTTACCAAATCATACATTTTTTCAAGGCATTTTGTTGAGTATTCGGTCAACTAATTGAAACTGATTGTCCGGATTACTGTGGAGCGGTCGCTCTCTCCAAACTTTTGATGGACATGATAAGAATACAGACGAAATGTCGAAATTAAAGTCGACATATCGACTTTCGAAATGTCTGCTTTAATCTCGATATGTCGACTGGACTCGTCAAGATTAAAGTTGACATGGTGTGACTTTAGTTTAATGTCGACATGTCGACTGTAGCAATAAGAAAACAACACTGAATAGAAGGAGGGGAAATAGAAAAGAAACTCCAACTCCGATCTTACCTCTACGGTAGGCTATAGTAGCCTAAATCATCCGTAATCCCCAGAAGAGTGAGAGCGGGTCCTCGCCAGTCCGTCCTGCGTCCCAGCCCAACAGCACTGTAAATGTGCCTGCGCTGTAGGTTGCTTGCAAAGCCACTCGCTGTAGTGATGTCAAGAAGTGTGCATACAGCTATACAATCAAAATTCTTGCAGTAATTGCCTAAACACACACACACACACACACACACACACACACAGCAAAAATGGTAGAATGAGAGAGAGTTTGAGTTGAGTTTGAGAGAGGTCTTAGACTAGATATCCTATGATTTTAAAAAAAACAGAGTCCTGAGGGGATTCTGAAGACAAAGTCCGTGAGAGACAGAGTCCGTGAGAGAGAGACAAAGTCCAGAGTTTGGAGCGCTGCATCGTAGGCTGTCTGTTCCCTACGAGCGTATGACTGGAAATGAGAAGCTGAGAGGGCGTGGTTGTCCCAGATTTAGACTAGTATTCCTCGTACCAATGGGATCATTGGGTGGGGACAGACTGTTAACCAATGAGCTTCCTTGAACTAGAGGTCATGCTTACCCATCCACCCACCCGCATTGAGCACCCCCTGTGGAGTCACAGGGAGCAACCAGCAGTCACCTGCTGCAAGTCATAAAATCAGGAACGTTTTTACAAACCACAGGGGGTAACCGTTACAAACCACTGGGGGTCCCTAAACATGAGCATCCTGGACCACCAACTTTGGAATGAAGTGGGAGGAGTTGCTTAGAGTTGTCGAGCCAATGGTGGAAGAAGTAGCCTACAAGAAGAAGATGCGAATGCCGGAACGTCTAGAGGAATCGTCACTCCTCAAAATGCTGTTTCTGAACCTGACGAGCGTTTGGCGGGCTCTCTTAGGAGAAAAAAAAACGTAGGATATCAAGAACGTCAAGAACCTCATCCCAACGAGTTAGGAGGAAAAGAGAGATGGTGTAATCTAATTTTAGGGTAGGCCTACGACTTTTATCCCGACACCGTCATGACTTTGAGATCTTGGAAATGTGTCGAGATCGTCAGTAACTGCATCAAAAGTAAAATGCCTGGGAATGAGAGTATTTCTGCAATGTGGTGCACGGTGCCTACAGATTTTGACAAAGTGTTTTTTTTTTTTTTTCGCTGCCTGAAGAATGAACCCCCTTCGTTTTTCATTACACTCTCTCGGCAAGTGGGTGAGGATGAGGAGAAGGCTACACTGTAAATTGTGATTAGTTCACTTTACTTAAAAAACTGTGGAAACCCGTTGCCTTAAAAAGTAAGTAAATTAACTTGGTAAAGTTTGTTGTAGAGTATATTGTATATAATATTCTGAGTTGTAATATACGAAAGTTGTTACTCACACACTCACAAACACAAACACACACACACATTCATATGTACACAGACACACATATTTAACAAAAGTTATTCAAACTAACTTGAGTTTCAAACTAACTTGCTTACTTAGATTATTAAGTAATTATTCCAGTTGTTAATACAACTTATATTGCACATTAACTTCCACAATAACTGCTTTTTGCATTGACATAGAATGTAATGCTAAACTGTTTTTATTCAAATAATGACAAGATTTACCACACACATTACAAAGTGTGCACAGTGCATGTATGAAACTCAGGCTTTTAATAGGCTACACATTTGTAGTTTGTGCAGAAGGTGATGCTGGAGTTAGCCTTAAGGGCTTGCATGAGAAATGTATGTTAGGTCGTGTAAAAGACCTTATAGGTCTTATAGGCATTTAAAGGCCTGCATCTGCATAATCTAGGAGGTAAAATATCAGTCTATATGAGATTATTTTAGATTTTTCATAAAGCCAGATTGTATTTGAGTGTATATATACTAAAACAGATTAATTGGATTAACCATGAAATCAATCAATTTTAACCAATCTGTTTTTAGAGTGTAGACAGTCTCACTATTTTAACTAAAGCAAACATTTTATATTCAATAGTTAATATTGAGATTGGATGTTGTCAATAAAAGTCTGTGTCGTTACATTCCTTGTGTCATTGTCTTCTGCCTCACACATTCTTTATACATAGCCTACATAACACCGAACCCTCATTATTGCCCCAAAATGAACACGGAATTCTACTAAACATAGAATTCTACCTTTTTTGAAGGGACTGGTTGTTTTTGAATGGTCTGGCACTTGCCTAAAGCTAGCCTCTAGCGTGAATTTGGTGAGGTTTCACATGTACTCTTCAGTCTTGAGATTGAGGTGTCTGATGCACTGTGTTTCCGTGTGATAGTGAGGCCTTGCTGTTCCGGACAGTATTATTTGGCAACCTTCAACATTTTATCCATTCCTACTTGTGATAATAAACTGTATAAATAAACTCTCTCGTTAAATCCTTTAAGCAATTTAAACCTAATACTGTAAGGCTCATTTCCATAATGTTACACTTTCTTCATGGAATGGTGGGCATTTCATTCATTCATCATTGCTCTGTAAGCATTTTTGCGTTCATTTTTTTGTTACAATTTCCTTACACTCTAGGAGCAAATTGACAGATTCACATTGTTAAGTATAGTTGTATAGTTAACACATCAGATTTACAGTGTACATTACTGTGTGTACATGATTCAAGTGTAATCAGATAATTTGGTGTGTGTGATTTGACAACAAAATAGAGTTTCATTTTAAAAGAAGTGGTTCATTTTGTAAAAGATCCGAGGGATTCTGTTATTCGGCTGTGGCTGTGTTAATTGTGTTTTTTGAAAAAAAATACAATTCTGCTTAAGCAATGGAAGGAAAAAACTGTAACAACAGTTCTGCTCACACCGTTCTCTAACCATTTGCTTTATGATCTTACGAAGCCCCCTTTAGTCAAATAAATCTCCTCAGGTTAGTCTCTTTTGACAACTCATGTATTTCTCTTTAGAAGCTGTGTCGGTCTCTTTGTTTTCTGGAGATTTTAATCATTTTACATCTCTTAATGACAATGTATCTTGTTTTATACTTTGAGAACTCCCACATTTTTGTTTACCTCCCTCGTTTAGATCAGAAAACAGGATCGGAAATCAGTTTCCGTCCTTTAATAGAGCCTTGTTCAATTTCCAATAACCTCGGATGGAATATCTGATGGATCTGTTTATCCGGACAAGTAGCAGACTGGGGAAACGTAAGACATGATCAATCCACGATTTGAGCGTTAAAGCAACACCAAAGAGTTTTTTGTACCTTAAAATAGTGTTTCCAAAATCGTTTCAGTGGTTCACAAATGGTGCGTGTGACAGAGGAAAAGTTTTTTTTGGTGTTGCTTTAAGGTTTTTATTTGACATAGTGATGTCCAAACCTCCTGCACATAGCTGTACATAGGCCTACAGTACTGTGCATATCTGTCTATATGGTTTTCTTATAATCATTTCTTATAATATATTCTGTAAATACGCTGCATATATCTATAGTATTCTTACTACTATTATAAAGTTACTGCTACTTCATTGCACATATCTGTGGCCTACATGTTGTTCATACATTGTTCATATGCTACATACTGCTATATGCTGCACATATTTACCTTCTGGGTTTACCTTCTGTAAACCAGCTATTCTTGTCAATTTCTTGTCCTGTCTGTCTATGCACCACCCATCTATACTTTGTATATCACATTGCACTTTCCTGCTTTTTTGCACTTCTGGTTAGACGCAAACTGCATTTCGCTAACTTTATACTTGTACTCGGCATAATGCCAATTAAGTAGAATCTAATCTAAGACCCAGCAATTCATTTTTGTCCTCTGTGCGGGACATGAGTCTAGCTCCTCAGCCTTTCTCTTCAAGATATTTTTTTTTACAGCAGTGAGTGAGGTATGAGTGAGTGAGTTATGATCTCTGTCCCTTCATCACCCATTCCATGATGAAATAATAGTCATGATATTCAGGCACTCACAAATACCTACCAATTCTTCAGTCATTCCTCTTCATTGCTGTGACCTTTTATGATTCGATTAGTAACATACTCAACTGACTCGCAAGTCTCCACTCTAGAAACACAGGGGTAAGATTTCGGACATCTCAGAGTCATTTCAGGTTACAACATGACCCCAAGAAGTCTGGGAGAGCCTCGGCCATGGGCTTGCTTTTTCAGCAACGTCCAATACCTGTTTCACAGCTCCTGTCTACGTTGACCGACAGGTGCAAACAGACTGCATGTTAAGAAAACACATGCAAATCGACAAAACTTCAAAAAAATCTTCATGAATTTGACAACTCATGTGCAGCCTTTAGAAAATGTGCTGCAAGTTTAGGCAACACTATATTTCTTGATGTTTTAAGCCCCCAACGTTGTCTTCAAGGCAGTGCTGCCTGGGTTAGGCAAGGTGCCTTTAAGACGACGGTGGCAGCTGCCTGGAAGACGACGTTGGGGGCTTAACCAACGAGCCAATACTACACATGAATAGACACATGCTGCAAATGCAGACAACAGAAACATTAAGATTAGATTTGCTCTCGGGGTCCCCCCTACAGTTGGAAGCACAACTAAATATGCGTCTTTTGCAACAAAGTATGAACATACTGTAGCTCCGATGTAGGAATGCACCGACAGCAGTCTGTAGAAAAAGATCTCCGAATTCTAAAGCTCTTTTTTTGGGGGGGGGGGGAGTTGCTAGATATGGCCAATAGGTGGCGGTGGCACAGTTTTTACAGTTGTCAGTTGGCGCAAGGGTGTGTGCTCAGCCCGCTGCTCTTCACACTGCTAACACATGACTGTACAACCACTCACAGCTCCAACCATCTGGTGAAGTTTGTGGACGACACAACACTGGTGGGCCTCATCACTAAGGGCGATGAGGCTCACTACAGAGAAGAAGTAGACCTGCTGGCTAAATGGTGCAAAGACAACAACCTCCTGCTGAATGTCAGCAAGACCAAGGAGATTGTTGTCAACTTTCAGAGAGGCCACAAACAACTGCCACCACTGTCCATCGACGGAGATGCTGTGGAGAGAGTGAGCAGCACAAAATTCCTGGGGGTGCACATCAGCGACGACCTCTCCTGGACCACCAACACAGCATCACTGGTGAAGAAAGCCCAGCAGCGCCTCTACTTCTTGCACAAATTGAGGCAAGTGCCACGCCTCCCGTCATGACCACATTCTACAGAGGGACCATCGAGAGCATCGTGTCCAGCTGCATCACAGTGTGGGGCGGAAGCTGCACAGATCAGAACAGGAAGACCCTCCAGCGCATTGTTAACACAGCTAAGAGGATGATTGGAGCACCACTCCCCTCCCTGCAGGACATTTACACCACCCGCCTCACCCGCAAAGCACTAATGATTGTCAAGGACACAACCCACCCTGCACACGAACTGTTCAGCCTCCTGCCCTCTGGAAAGAGGTACAGGAACCTCCGCTCCCGCACCACCAGACTTGCAAGTAGCTTCATCCACCAAGCAATCAGGATGCTGAACACTCTACCCACTCTCCCATCACTGACAGCCCCCCCCCCCTCTGTAGAAACTTTTGTGTCTCTTATGGACAGCTGTGTGTGCGTGTGTGTGTGTGCAGGTGTTTGCGTGTGTCTGTATGTGTGTGCGTGTGTCAGTGTGTGCATGTGTCAGTGTGTGTGTGTATGTGTGCAGGTGTCTTTGTGTGTCTGCGTTTGTGTGTGCGGGTGTCTGTGCATGTGTGTGTCTTGTGATAGATGAGTGCTGATCCCCATTGAAGTTAAGATTTTGCCAGCTGTGATGGGACACTTTGCATGGGAAAAACAGCTTCCTGTTCAGACATTGTCACACACGATGGGTATGCTTCATATCTTATGTTCACTAAATGGCGTTTCAGCATTTTATCGATCAAGTTCAACCTCTGCTCCAGGTCTAACCAGCCATTGGTCCGTCAAACTCTAGTCTGAAACTCTGACGCGTCACGCCCCCATCTCCTCGTTTCCACTCATTTGCAGGCAAGCGCTCGAAGGGGGGAGACGTGCGGCTCGGAGCTCTCTCTCACCCCCACACTTTGTCTCTCTCTCCTAGACTCTGGACTCTGCCTCTCTCTCAAGCTCCAGAATTCCCCAGGACTCTGAACAGGTCTCACACGCAGGTTGCCCCACAGACTTGTTTTTGAATGAATACATTCAAAGTATTATAAAGATAATAAAAGTATTATGATGTAAAAGATTTAAAAAATATATATATATTCTTCATGTTCTAGAAGGTACCACAAAAAAGTACCAGAAAAAAGTAACGCCTCCTCATGTGACGTTGGAAGACACGCCTGTTGGGGTTATAAGACACCCCCACCTCACTTGACCAAGAATGTTCTGGAAGGTAATGCCCCCATGACTCATGAGATTGTTATGATGACCTCTTGACCTTAGGGCCATCCATCATTTTTGACAGAAAGTATATCCCTTTCTCTCTCTCTCTCTCACACACACACAAACACTCACACACACACACACACACACACACACACACACACACACACATACGCATGCACAAACAAACACACACACACACACACACACACACACACACACACACACACACACACACACACACACACACATTTGAATGCATTGCAAGGAAAACAAGATCCAAATACTCTGGGTAGATGACAGGTCTATGGCTCACATGCTTTTACAGGTCCTTCCATTTATAATACTCAGCACATTAAGGATAAACAAAACATCTTTGGGGCAGCCGTGGCCTTTGGGGCAGCCGTGGCCTACTGGTTAGCGCTTCGGACTTGTAACCAGAGGGTTGCCCGTTCGAACCCCGACCAGTAGGCGCGGCTGAAGTGCCCTTGACCAAGGCACCTAACCCCTCACTGCTCCCCGAGCGCCGCTGTTGTTGCAGGCAGCTCACTGCGCCGGGATTAGTGTGTGCTTCACCTCACTGTGTGTTCACTGTGTGCTGAGTGTGTTTCACTAATTCACGGATTGGGATAAAATGCAGAGACCAAATTTCCCTCACGGGATCAAAAGAGTATATATACTTATACTTATACTTATACTTATACTTATACTTATCACCATCTCCATATTTGCATGGTCCCTGAAACAGAAACAGCTGAAACAGAATTTTGCAAGTATTTTTGCCTTCTTTTTTGCACAGACAGTCCGGTGGACAGCCCATAGAGCCCCATTGTGGACCCGGAAATGTTGAGTACACCAAAGTTTTATGATGGAAATATATAGTATGGGTTCCCAGCATGCAGAAACTGCCGGATGCTCATTTGCATAAGTTGGGCAATTTGTGTAATTGAGCTAATTAGCATAAATTAGCATAATAGCCTATATTGATCATATTATAAGAGCTGCTTGGCCAAAATGGACAATGTTAGTATGTTTTAGGGGTTACTGGAGATGCTGAGTCCATATCTGACATTTTCAAGATTCAAAATCACTATTTAAACTGGTCACATTTTACTCTCATTAAGCTGATTTTTCTGAGTTTTTTGGTACAATTTAGACAGATTTTTGGAGGATAGGGCTGTAGCGATATACAGTAGGGCTGTAACGATACACCAATCTAACAATTCGATTCGTATCACGATTTTTGACCCACGGTTTGATACAAACCTCGATTTTTCTTTTTCTTTTTTTTGGGGGGGGGGGCTAGACATTTCAATAGCCTACCTTAGAATACCAGAGGTATAATATATCTGTATTATTTTATATCCTGATATAAAAAGAGAGAATACTGAATGTTTGATATGACAGCACACTTTATGCAGATTAGCCTATAGCTTAGGCCTACTATTTCTATTACAACTCTACCACATTCAGCTGTCTGGTTGAAGCCTGGAAATATTGTAAACAAAGTAGCATAGTTGGCTATCTTATCCTAGTCTACTGATTGGACTGTTCAGTTTCCTCATGTGTGTTTAAGGTAATACTGTTCTCCTTGGGACAAGCCTTTTGGGAAACATTGGTATTGAGATGATCATTCAGTTCTCCCAGAATCCCCAGCGCGAAACATCGTGGGAATCTCAAGCACAGGCCAGCACGCTGGCGTTGCACAGCTCCCCCAGCAAGCCATTGCCATCCTCGGCGCGGGCGTTCCCACATTCAGTCCAGCAATTAGTCTCTGGCACTGCCACACAGCAGGTGGGGTGCACACACCGCAAGAGCCAATTTGGTATTTGTCTTACTGTGGCAGTGGCCTGATACTTGATGCCTGATACTGATTAAAATGTCCTTGTGGATGAATAATTTACTTTAATAGTCTAGGGTTATTGAACAGAATTCTCGTCTGACATTAATGTTATGCGTGAAAATATTTTAAGAAGAAAATAAAAACTTTCCCGTTGCTCGCAGTGAATCCATGGTGGCTAGAACAAGGGAATAAGCATGCTCAAAGAACAAAACACCAACAACACTCATATTCTGAGACACTCAAGCTTTATTTTCATCATGTATTTTTGAAGGACATTTGACAGGCCATGCAGTGAAAACTGAGCGGAGGTGAGCTGCCGCGTGCGCCACAGCTCCACTTCACTTGCTCCCCATGATATCTTACATTGCAGTAGGCCAGTGCGGGGAAACAGCTGGTTCTCTCTGTCTGCGTCCAGGTGGAAGGACAGTTGATCTTGCTGCGTCGTTGCCGTTTGAAGACAGAACAGTGGTGGGATGCATTCCTTGAGACGTCAGCCACCGAGCAGTTGCTCTTGGCCCGTGTCTCCTCTTCCAGGCATCATGGCAAAGCCCACATCTGAAATGAAATGGTCAAAATAGGCATACTTGAGAACTACATTTTTACGACAGAGTATTAGGGCCACCACACAGGAAGAAAAATAATATTTTTGTCGTGACGAGAGTTAAACTCTGTCGACTTCGATATTAAGCTCGAAAAGCTGAAATATCCTATAGACTTTAGCGTTTTTCTCCGTCGCTTTGGTGTAACCTATTTTTTGGATCATCATTAACATTTGCACAACAGAAGTTAGTTCATCTCTAAAAACAATTAGCGCAACTGCACCGCATAATGGAGCAAAACCACGTAGGCCTGCAGTCTTTTGCTCAAAATGCTTTGTTTATGTCAAAGCAAGTATTTAGCCTAGATCAATGAAACTGTTAGTGTAATATAAGTTCTTACGCCATTGTTTATGTCAAGAAGATAGTCTGTTTTGTCTTGTTGTCATTATGACCGTTTAGGCCTTCTTATATTTTCTAATGAACAATATGAGAGGCACCACTATTTTCTATGTGACATAGGCCTAGTTATTTCAAAACTACAAAGATGTAGACTACATTATTGTGTGTGGAGGGGGTTGTAAGCAAGTGGTATGTTTCAAAGCTTTTACTGTTGACAGACATTGTATACAAAGTTTAAAGAAAACAAATGCTTTGATTTGCAGCATTGTACAACATGATCAATTTACAAAATCCCCCCTGGTCAGAGCTGTGCATAACTTTCTGTACATCCTGACATTCCTGAGATCACATGTAGCCTATTATAACATCTATGACTGCTAGTTCAGCACATTTGCAAGTAATGACACAAGCGATGAAGTAAGGGCGCTTTGTTGTATGGGTACTATTCAGCACGTGCATTTTGACCAACATGGCAGGAATTGAGAATGTGAAAAACAGCAGACATTTGTACAAAATCAGCGGCAAGGACGCACTAAAGCACTGCTGTTTGTTCAAGATAGAGAAACTTTTTCAATGTGGGGACAAGTGATAAGATGATGGAGTTTGAACAAACAATTTTGAGAATTTCAATTCTGATCTGAGATTTGCGCCAAAGCGACTGCGAAAAACTAATATCGAATCGACGTGTCCATATTAAAGTTGAATTTTCAAAAATGAAGTTGATATATCATGTAGACTTTAATATCGACATTTCGTTTTTATTCTCGAGTCTCGACAATCAAAACGAATTACCAGTCCGTGTTTCTGCGCTAAAAGAGCGAGGATTTCCTTGTTGCTAAACCCGATTATGAAGTACAATATCACCAAATCATCACAAGGCATTTTGTTGAGTTGTCGGCCAACAAGTCAGTCTGAGACCGACTGTCCGATTCAGTGCATCTATGGAGCGGTCGCTCTCTCTCCAAACTTTTGATGCACATGTTAAGAATAAAGACGAAATATGTCAACTTTATTTTCGACGTTTCTACTTTAATCACGACATGTCGACTTTTATCTGGAAAGAAAACAACACTGAATAGAAGGAGGGGAAATAGAAAAGAAACTCCGACTCCGATCCTACCTCTACGGTATAGTAGGTAATCCGTAAGCCCCAGAAGAGTGAGAGCGGGTCCTCGCCGGTCCGTCCTGCGTCCCAGCCCAACAGCACTGCAAATGTGCCTGCGCTGTAGGTCGCTTGCAAAGCCACCCGCTGTAGCATCCACTTGAGTGCGCGCACCAAAATGTCTCGGCAGAGGAGGAAAGCCATTGGGTAGCGATCGACAGCTGGCGATGTCCGTCCTGCTATCTTGTAGCGAAGATGTGAAGTGTGCCCCCTATATATAGTCAGCAGCTCCCAAACGTTTTCCCGCGTAGCCTACCACCACATCCAGACTCAGCTCGCATAGCCTACCCCCAACCCCGGCACATAAACACGTAGCACATTCTATCGACGCATTCATCATGTTTACAGTAATTGATGATGATGATGATGACGATAACAGGATAACAAATAACAAAAATCAAAATGTGCAACTTATGAGCTCTCACATTAAAAAAAAAACATTGTAGAGAACAACAACATGAAACACATAGAGAAACTGCTTACAGTTTTTTTCAAATGCTTACACACTAAATCTTTGCTTGTCACACAATTTTAAACATGTCTTCCAAACATCATAACTGCACACCAAATCCGCAAAACCATACACTAGTCCTCAGTATTTGACTCAGTTTGCAATTGACTAAAACACATTTTGCAAAACACCACATCACTTTTCTACTTACAGTTTTTTTCAACTGCTTATACACTAAATCTTTGCTTGTCACACAATTTTCCGAACATGTCCTCCAAACATCATAACCCGACACCAAATCTGCAAAACCATACACTAATTCTCAGTGTTTGACTCAGTTTTCAATTGACTAAAACACATTTTGCAAAACACCACACACAATTTTCTACCTAACACACAAAAATCTAACAGGAAGTAACTTGATTTCGTTCTTCAAACACAACCCATCAAAATGTCACACTAAATCACCAGTGCTTCACTCTTTCTCTTCACATGTGTAAACACTCTTTACTTTACTGAACACCATCCAATCATTGCCTTAGTATAGGTCTATGAATAGATATACTCTCTATATAGGTATGGACCCTTTCAATATGCTCCTAGAGGATTTCCGGTTGAAATATTCTGAACCAATGCAGATACTTTGAAAATTACAGTAATCGGACTTTAGCTTACAGTAATGTTCTACAAAAAGTTAACTTTATGTAAAATGTGTCTTTTTACTCTATTTTTGTTTGTCCCCATGTTACAGTACCATTAGCTCAATAATTTTTTCTGTGCCTCCAGAAATGCCTTAGGAATGCTTACTGTAGAATTGTTTGTTTCTGCAGTTGAAAGGGTCTATAGGCCTATGAATACATACTGTACACGACCCCCCCCCCTCCCTCCCACACACACACACACACACACACACACACTTGTCTTTGGAAAAAAACTAAATCAGTGTTTTCAAAACTCCATGTACATCTGGTGGTCACTGTATTCTTCTTTCCTTTTTGTCTTGTTTGCTGTAAAATACTGTATTCACAACAGCAAATTATTTGGGAAAAATCACTATTTTGGTTTCACTATATTGCTTGCATTTTTACTGTGTATTTCAACTTCTCTTTGTTGATACCATAACTTTCACTCTTGTATGGAAACACATATAGAAAGCATAAGACAGAAGAGCTTTAGGTTTTGAGCAACAGTGTGTACATGATGTATCCAAAATGTCATATTATGACAAAAGTGTTTGTAATGTGAGGCGAATGTTTGCTTTAAAGATGTGTTTTTGACATTTTGAATGTTGTGTGTCATTTTGCTGGAGATTTGAGGCATTTTGCATTTTGTGTGAGCAATTGTGGGTTTTGTGTGTGGAGTTTTGAAAAAAAGACACAGAGTTTTGAAAATGTGTGTAAACAATTGTGAAAAACTGTAACATATAGAGCATGCAGTGAAATTTCGTTTGGTGTTCAGCTTTTTCTGTGAGTGAAGAAAGAAAGATCAAGAAATATTTTTAATAAGAGAGAGTATAAAGTGCAGTGTGTGTACAGTCAATGTGCAAGTGTGTGTGTGTGTGTTTCTGTGGTGTGTGTGTGTGTGTGTGTGTGTGTGTGTGTTATACTAGTGTTAACACATTGACTACACAAGCCATGACCGCTGTAGCCTATCCTTTACAAAGCCAATAGCCTAAGGCTACTTTGATATCGTTTGATATCGTTCCACAATGAAAATTAAAATTTTGTCACTATCAACATCCGTCCTCTGTCGAATACAGCCGCATTTTGAGCTCTGAACAAAACCGCTCAGGAGTTATTTCAGCCAAAGTAGAATGTGCGTTTTGTTTCATTCGCCTTTCCATACAACTTTGGCGTCTGACGTTAATGTAGCCTATTAAATATGTCATGAGGACCTTTTGGTATTTATGTTCCTCTGGCAGTGGCCTAATACTTGATAACACTGGCAACGCTGTAGGCCTACCTATACAGACATGCCAATAAAGCAACCTTGAATTTAACTGAACTGAATTGAATTGAATTGATACCTGATACTGATTCAAATTCCCTTCAATAAAGTATCTATCTATTTACTTTAATAGTTCAGGGTTATTGATTTGTCTCGTCTGACATTTATGTTACAGTAGGCCTAATATGTGAAAATGTTTTAAAACGAAAAGAAAAAAATCTGTGTATTAGTTGGTCGCAGTGAATGCATATAGTGGCTATAGAATGATTGTGCATATTATAAATGTATACTGTATTTGTCCTCCACCCAAAGAACAAGGCAATAAGCATGCTCTGGAAAGAACAGAAAACCAACAACACCCATATTCTGAGACACTCAAGCTTTATTTTCATCCTGTCTTTTTGAAGGACATTTGACAGGCCATGCAGTGAAAACTGAGCGGAAGTCAGTGGTGGTTAATAGGGTAGACTGATACAGGTGAGATATTTTTTGCTCACACAAAATCAACAAATAGGTACGGAAAAGAAGTATGAGACTGCCATTTTTTAATGATAGTTAATTAACCGTTCATTGCCAAATTGAATAAATAAAAACATAGCAATCGCAAAGTGTTTTAATTTAAATTCGTTCATTTCCTTAGAGACTAAAATATTATCAATCAATAACACCCAGATGTAGTTTATGTTTTCAACAATTAACTCATAAACATAAGGTGCATTTTTGTCTCGATGTGTCTCAACATAGCCTATGGAATACAATTGAGACAGTACAGTTCAGACACCCATTTCTAATGATAGTTCATTGCCAAATTGAATAAATAAAAACAATAGCAAAGTCTTTTAATTTAAATTCGTTCATTTAAATTAGCATTGGTTAAAATGAATAAAATATGAACAAAACAGGCACAGGAACATATATGGCGAACAATAACGTTTGTAATTAGCCTATACCAGCTACGTTTAACAGTCACAAGGGTAAGCCCTGTTAGGTACAAGCCGGTATAAGACGGCCTACATGGTGAAGTGAAGGTCTTAATTTGAAAAAAAAAAAAACCGCTTATACGCATGTGCATACAGGCGCGTAGCAAGCGTGGGGGATGTGGGTGTTATAACGTACACACTTTTGCTGGAACACGATTCTATCCCCCACACTTTTTGTCAGATTTAAATGAAAGTAAAATATGGAAATAAACGCTCCCGTAAAGAGTTGGAACCGTATCTACTATAACGCACACACAGAGAGACATAAATAGGTCTGCTGATTTAATTGAATCAACCCAATCACAACAAGTTATTCAGTGAAGGACCAGAGCCGCTCTGATCAAATTCAAAGTGTGTGTCTTTCAAGGCTGTGCTGCTGCTTGGGTCAGCATTATAACGTCTGCAGTGATCAGATTTCAGATAGAATTGAAATTATAATTGTTACCGCATTATGCTAGTTTAGTAAACCAAAATTCACTGTTTTTGTCACAATGTAGAAATGCAGGGAGTCAAAGTGAAAGCGGGGGTGCGCGCACCAAAGGCACTTGTTGTTTCTGCAGAAAGACCTTTGGCTACTGTTCTCAGAGCATTATCCTTTCTCTGTCTATGATCTGCAGCTTTTCTCAAACTATATGGGCCTCCTCAACAATTAACCTACATGGTCCACGTAGCCGCGAAATTAAGTTATGCCCGGTGCTTAACGTCTGATCATTTACAGCAAGATTGTATGGAACCGCGGACTGAAAAAAATAAATAAAATAGGCTAAGTTTCCCCAAGCAGAAATACTTATTAATTTGGTGTCATCAACTATAGGCTATAGACATAGCCCATTCAGCACACATACGTCTCCAAGACGCTTGGAAAAGATCTGAACAGCTTAATTACATCCCCATTTAGAACGTCTTATTTGACCAGGGCCCACTTCCCCGAAAGCATCTTAAGCCTAAGAGCGTCGTAAAGTCCCTCTTACGAACGTCTTAAGATTTGCCGACTGTTTCCCGAAACCATCGTAGCTTAAGAGCATTGTGAAAACACTCGTAGATCTACGAGTGCTCCAGAGTACTCGTTACCGGCTAAGAGCGTCTTAACAGTACTTCTCACTGAGGTCACCAACAGGACATACAGAGGAATTACAACTTAGAATACACAATCCAATTTCTGTCTATGATCTGCAGCTTTTCTCAAACTATATGGGCCTCCTCAACAATTAACCTACATGGTCCACGTAGCCGCGAAATTAAGTTATGCCCGGTGCTTAACGTCTGATCATTTACAGCAAGATTGTATGGAACCGCGGACTGAAAAAAATAAATAAAATAGGCTAAGTTTCCCCAAGCAGAAATACTTATTAATTTGGTGTCATCAACTATAGGCTATAGACATAGCCCATTCAGCACACATACGTCTCCAAGACGCTTGGAAAAGATCTGAACAGCTTAATTACATCCCCATTTAGAACGTCTTATTTGACCAGGGCCCACTTCCCCGAAAGCATCTTAAGCCTAAGAGCGTCGTAAAGTCCCTCTTACGAATGTCTTAAGATTTGCCGACTGTTTCCCGAAACCATCGTAGCTTAAGAGCATCGTGAAAACACTCGTAGATCTACGAGTGCTCCAGAGTACTCGTTACCGGCTAAGAGCGTCTTAACAGTACTTCTCACTGAGGTCACCAACAGGACATACAGAGGAATTACAACTTAGAATACACAATCCAATTTAGGTTCCCATTCTTTATTGTGTTTACCTGTGATGAATCAGATTTTATTATTTATATTAATTGATATTAATTTATTATTTATATAATTTATATTATTTATTTTTATTAGGCCTATGAGGTAAAAAGCAGAGAAAGCAACATGTGGTTTAGTCTGTAGCCTACTGCATCAAAATCTAAGCCTACACATTTCCTCTCTTTCTTACTCGACTTCTTTCTTATCTTCAAACGTGTTCTTAAGTGGCACCGCGAAAAATTATTGCATGGTGCAACAATCTAATCTTAAAATAATTACAATTATTTATGTCTCTGTGTGGTATATAACCTACTTGGGATGCTTACATGCAGATGTCAAAGTGTTTCTATTTTCGTATTGATGTGAATGAATGTGTAGATCCGAAGTTAGGCCTATAGCTGTGACGTGCAGTCACCTGACATCACCGTCAAATCAGAGGATATTTCAGAACTATTAACGTGGACAGCTCCCCTTAAGAGCATCTTAAGAGCAGTGCACGCGCGTTCACGCTACAAGCATGTTCGGGAAACAGTCGGAAAAACTAAACGAACGATCGTAAGATGAATCGTAGAAAACCCTCTTAAGAGCGTGTCTCCGTCGTTATCGGGGAAGTGGGCCCTGATCTTTACAAACGTAGGCGGCATTCACTGTCTGTGTAGTGCTACATCTACTGGAGATCGCATTCCATTTAGAACATCTTATTTTGATCTTACACGGCGGCGTCAAGACACATTTGAGTTCTACATCTGAGAAGTAATATTTCCAGCATGAACTCAAATAGAACGCTTATGAGCGCTCATGCAATGTGCCCCACTAACACAGAACGTGTGCGTCCCTGCAGCAAATGAAACTGGAGGTAACGTGGGCTAAAAGCAACAATAGTTTAAACAACAACGTGGCTTCCTGTAACTATCAATGGAAAAACCATAGAAACTGCTAATCATAATCTTTAAATTGATATTAACTAAGCTGGCTATATGCAACACAATTTATTTATATTCCCTTTGCATATGTTTGGGTAGACTTCAAACGTTTTTGAATTTGAGCTTACAGTTCTGTCACTATTCTGTGTCCTTTACATTTATTTAAAGCAACACCAAAGAGTTTTTTGTACCTTAAAATAATGTTTCCAAAATTGTTTCCGTGGTTCATCAACTCGTAACAGGGTGAACGGCACTTCTGCATTCGCTTCGCGGCCCTCTATCGGCTGTAACCGCACTATGCAAGTTTGCCAGATCGGGTAGCGGGTTTGTAGTTCGATGGAATGAGACATAAGAAACTACAAATTTGACTTGCATGATGTCGCAATACATCGTACTTTCATAAAAGCATGCAACATATTCTACCTTGTCTATGGACATCGTTATTTGCAAAGCTGTTGCTGGATAAACAAATAGCGTGCGTGCGACAGAGGAAAAGTTCTTTGGTGTTGCTTTAATAGGTATTAGTGATACCTCGAAATTAGGTTGTTTTCTGTTAGGCAATTTATTGTAGCCTGCTAACCCATATGCACAAAAAATGATTTCTGAAATAATTTCTTGATTTATAACATGAGATATGTCTCCATTTAGGGTAGTGTCAAATAGTGAAGTGATAGCAGGTAGATCATAGGCCTACATGTCACATGAGCCACGCATAGGCGCTGCTTCTTCTGTCCCTCCCAAACTGCATTAAAATGGTGTGTTCAATCAGAATATTTTTTCCGGGGAGAAACTCCCGGACACCAATATAGTCCGCACCCCTCTCAGAAAATACTTACAACGTCCCTGTCCCACAACCCCCACACTTTTAAAAAGCTTGATACGCCTCTGTGTGCATATAACAAAAATCAAAACTTGTTGCGCACGCAAGATATTTTAGGCGTCTCAACTGTACATGTCCCAACTGTAGGCTACACAGTCTGGGAAGTGAGCTACCGCGTGCGCCACAGCTCCACTTCACTTGCTCCTCATCATTTCTGACGTTGCATTTGAATGCGGGAAAACAGTTAGTTCCTTCCGTCTGCGTCCAGGTGGAAGGACCTTGCCAAGTGGATCTTGCCGTTTGAAGACAGAACAGTGGTGGGATGCCATCTTGCGGACGTCAGCCATCCAGCAGTTGCTCTTGGCACGTGTCTCCTCTTCCAGAGAGCACTGGTATCATGGCAAAGCCCACATCTGAAATGAGATGGTCAAAATGGTCAAAATAGCCATACTTGAGACAAGTTAGTTAATCTCTAACACAGTTAGTTCAGCGCAACTGCACCGAATGGATTAACCGCAAAAGCATGTAGGCCCAGCCTACAGTAGGCTATTTTGCTCAAAATAATTTGTTTATGTATGAAAAGCAAGTATTTAGATCAATGAAACTGTCAGTGCAATATGATGGGTCCTTACATTTGTTTGTCAGGTACGACCAGAAAGATGACAACTATGACAGCTAGTTTGCAAGTAATGACTCAAGCGGTTAAATAAGGAAATGTGTTTAATGGGGTAGCCTAGCATCGAAACAGTAGAGCATCTATGTGCCATAGTTATTTCAAAACTACAAAGGTGCACATTATTGTGTGTGAAGGGGTTTGTAAGCGAGTGATATGTTTCAAAATGTTTACTGTTGACAGACATTGTCCTGTATTAAGTATATAAAGTGTAAAGAAAACAAATGCTTTAATTTGTAGGCTACAAAACGATATATTTACAGTCAAATTCCCCTTGGTCAGAGCTTTGCATAACTTTCTGTACATCCTGACATTCCTGAGATCACATAGCCTATTACAACATCTAAGACTGCTAGATCAGGGCCCACTTCCCCGATAACGACGGAGACACGCTCTTAAGAGGGTTTTCTACGATTCATCTTACGATCGTTCGTTTGGTTTTTCCGACTGTTTCCCGAACATGCTCGTAGCGTGAATGCGCGTGCACTGCTCTTAAGATGCTCTTAAGGGGAGCTGTCCACGTTAATAGTTCTGAAATATCCTCTGATTTGACGGTGATGTCAGGTGACTGCAGCTATAGGCCTACCATTTAAACTTCGGATCTACACATTCATTCACATCAATACGAAAATAGAAACACTTTGACATCTGCATGTAAGCATCCCAAGTAGGTTATATACCACACAGAGACATAAATAATTGTAATTATTTTAAGATTAGGGGAGACCGGGGCTGGTTGTCTCACGGGTTGGTTGTCACATTGCTTATTCCAAGCACACTAGGTGATGCTGTGGTAAAATTTTGATATCAAACTGTTACCCTTTGATAGCTTACTCATTTGCACTAGGAATTTTGCTGAGCAGACACACAGCATTGAGGTGAGGAGACCATTTTTAAATTTCATGGGTCAGAGTAAATTTTCATGCTGGTGTTGTTTTTGTATTGAGAGCTTGTAGGATATTAGTAGTTCAAAAACAAAACACTCATTAAAAAGCCAAAGGTATAGCTTTATTTTTAGTCATATTTTAGCTATAAAATTAAAAGCCATGTGGCAGCTAGGTTAACATCTTTGTCAAGAGGTCAGTTGGGGATGGTTGTCACATAGCTCTTGGGGTTGGTTGTCACATGTGTTTGTTGTCACTGTGACACAGTTGTCACTGTGTTTGCAACTTTGTTTGCAACTTACATGATAATAAAGAGGTTTTAGCACTGAAAATGATTTAATTTTATTTCTCAACACAGTAGACAATTCAAGTAACTGATCACCTCGTTTAATCCCATTGTTTAAACATAAGGGGCATTGATGACAACTATCATAGGGGCGGTATTCATATTAAAACTTATTTGCAATTTCTAGCTTAAAAAACTAAAAAGTTACACATCATTTTTAAGATCCCATTTTATCACTGAAATCCCATTGAAACTCTATAGGGACAACCAACCCCATACGTGACAACCAACCCCGTGATGGGGTTGATTGTCACATTGTGTCAGAGTGTCTTTGATGGTTAATTGCTCCCTGTTACAATACACTCTAAAAGTAAAAATTATACACATTTAAAGCCAAGACCCCAAACTTTCATTTCATGTAGGAATTACTGCTGAAAGAGTTTTTGAAGATGAGCAATTCATGCATGAGTAAAAATTGTGACAACCAACCCCGGTCTCCCCTACATTGTTGCACCATGCAATAATTTTTCGCGGTGTCACTTAAGAACACGTTTGAAGATAAGAAAGAAGTCGAGTAAGAAAGAGAGGAAATGTGTAGGCTTAGATATTGATGCAGTAGGCTACAGACTAAACCACATGTTGCTTTCTCTGCTTTTTACCTCATAGGCCTAATAAAATATTCACTTAGCAAAGATAATGTCAAACTATTCTGGCAACGTCTCGTTTCATAACTTGATTGCATTTTTGTCCGCTTTTCATCACATTATTATGACCATTAAATGTGGGTTATTTTGCACGCTAAAATCTGATTCATCACAGGTAAACACAATAAAGAATGGGAACGTAAATTGGATTATGTATTCTAAGTTGTAATTCCTCTGTATGTCCTGTTGGTGACCTCAGTGAGAAGTACTGTTAAGACGCTCTTAGCCGGTAACGAGTACTGGAGCACTCGTAGATCTACGAGTGTTTTCACGACGCTCTTAAGCTACGATGGTTTCGGGAAACAGTCGGCAAATCTTAAGACGTTCGTAAGAGGGACTTTACGACCAGGGGCGTCACTAGACCTTATTCACTGGGGCACGTGCCTTAGTAAAAGTCTCCAGTGCCCCAGTAAAATTCTAGCGCGGCTCTAGCTGGAAACGGCATTCATGAGCGCATCTCCGTGCCTGCTTTACTCATGGCTCGAGCCTGTCACTTACCAGCCAATAAAAAAAAAAACAAGGAATAAAGAAAGGGGCCATAATAGCCAATCAGGAAATAGCATCTCTGTAGCTGGGTAAGATTGAACGCAACAACCAATGAAAATCGTTCACATGATTCTTCCGAGTGTCTCGTTGTACTGCACACACATACACTGTGGAATCGGCTGGAGCTCATTACATCACTTTGAGCACAGAGTAAGTCGTCCCCTAATGTTAAAACAAATTAACAACTTGTTTGACAGAAAAAATGACAAGTTGATCGCTGTTAGAGAGTGTTGCCCACATAACTAGCATCTGTTTTTCAATGCTTAGCGTCATTGTAGCCTTAGCAACAGTTTACCAGCTTGTGCTCTCTCACTCACACACACACACACACCATGCGTAGGCTGCATGCACACATGCGGACAATTAACAACGATTTATACTATACTGTAGAAAGAGTCCTGTAAAAGTAGCCTATACTGTTTGTGAAGCTGTCCTACTGTAAAACTAAACATAGCCTTCTGATAAACTATATAGAGATGGACATCAGAAAATTCTTCCTGAACAGAGGCAGAGGGAGAGGAACAGTGAGGAGAGATGAGGAGGATGAGGGAGGTATGATACTTTTGCCCACATTAACGGTAACATTAACATTTATGCTGGTAATAGCCAGTGCTGTGATTTGATCAATGATTTAATGGCAAACTCAAATAAGTTTGCTGCATTTGCAAATGTAGCCTATAATAATACACAGAATCAGATAGCCATCTGTGTAGATTATTATGACCGCCGCGCAGCGAAGCGGCGGTCATATAGGTTTAGTCAGATTTTATTTATTTATTTTTTTTCGCATGTCCAAATTTCTGTCAATGATTCCCGGGACACTGAAAGACCGGGGTAGACGAAACTTGGTGGGCATGTAACCCCATATGGATAGCATGGAACCATCGTTTTTCGTTTTGATCTGTAGCCCCCCCGCTGGACTGCACCCCCCGAAAGGAGGGTAGGGCAGACACAGTTTTCTGTGAATATCTCGAGAACCGTAAGGTTTAGGAGGACCATTTGTTTTTTGTATGTTGATCTCAAGGGGCCATGTCAACCCATTCCATAACCACTCATTTCATGTATAGCGCCACCTAGTTAAACACAAAAAAGTAAAAATGAGGTGTTGTAATCGCAGGTATCTGTGACCTAACATAGTCAAAACTGCACGAAATTGGAAGTGTAGGATCATTATGACACCCTCTGAATGCACGCCAAGTTTCGTGGAATTCCGTTCATGGGGGGCCACACAATAAATTAATTTATGTTACTATACACCAACTGGCCTGTAGGTGGCCGGAGACAGTTTTCTGTGAATATCTCGAGAACCGTAGGGCCTAGGAGGTCCACCTTTTTTTTGTATGTTGATCTCAAGGGGCCATGTCAACCCATCCCATTACCACTTATTTCATGTATAGCGCCACCTAGTTAAAAATTAAAAAGCAAAAAATTAGGTGTTTTCATCACAATATCTCTGGCTGACATGGTCAAAACTGCACGAAATTGAAAGTGTAGGATCATTATGACACCCTCCGAATGCATGCCAAGTTTTGTGTACTTTCGTTCATGGGGGGCCTTACAATAAAACAATGTATGTGTACATTTAGTGACGTACACCAACAAGGATTCCCAGGACACTGAAAGACGGGGTACACAAAACTTGGTGGGCATGTACCCCTACATGGATAGCATGGAACTGTCATTTTTCGTTTTGATCTGTAGCCCCCCCGCTGGACTGGACCCCCCGAAAGGAGGGTAGGCCAGACACAGTTCTCTGTGAATATCTTGAGAACTGTAGGGCCTAGGATGACCATTTTTTCCGTATATTTGCCTCCAGGGGTCATGTTAACCCAGTTCATGTGCACACATGTGCACAAACAGATACACACACACACACACATTCACAGTAATCATACGTATGACCAGGGCCGGCCCGAGGCATAAGCGAACTAAGCGGCTGCTTGGGGCCTCCTGGCCACCAGGGGGCCCCCAATCGAGTTTCTTTTTTTTTTTTTTACATAATAAATAACGTAAACAAGTGACATCAATGAATGAATAAATGAAACAATTATCATTCAAATCAAGAAAATTATGATTTCATGATCAATATGCCTGACTACTGCTACTGTGTCTGCCAGCCTTTGAGTCACGCGCATAAAGTGCTAGACACCTCGGGTGCATATACAATTCGTGCAGACACTGCATCAAGTTCAACAATCGGAAGAGACGGTAATGTTAAGACAAGTCACAAAAAAGGACGTATCTCTCTGGTGCCGAAAACAGAACGAAGAAAATGACAGAGGAGGAGAAAAACGAGCAAGATACAGGTATGTTTTGCATGATTATTTACAGTATGTTTTGTGCTTGAGGTAGCTAGCTAGCTGTCATGATCTAATATAAGCCATCACCAGAGCTAAATCTCCGCCATCAACAGAGAAATGTCTCCCATTAATATATATTTATCTAGATGTATTTCAGATGTCAAGGATATTGGGATTGTTTTGGATGTTCAATCAAGCATGTACCCTTGCTCTAGGTGGGCTTATTATGTCGTAAATTAAAGTTAGCTAGCTGACTGAAGTGGACATTAGCACTACAGTAGCTACATGAAAACGTAGCTGAAGGCAAATTTACCACAGAGGGATTGTTTCTGATTTCGTACCTGAAAGTGTTGATAGTTTATTACTGCTCTATAATATGTGACATAGTGGTAAGTCTGATAGCAACAACAGACTAAGCCCAGGCTCCCAGTCCCAACCCAACCCACTGACTAACGCGACTCTGGGCATCGGTAACGTTCCAGCTTCATAGGCAAAGATGGAACAGCAGTGCGCTCTGCTCTAAGATCTTTGGAGAGAGATGGTAGTGTTTGAGAAAATATACCATGTTGGGTGGGGAGACTTCTGTGATGAAAATAAACTTACATTTGATTAAGATAGTGGCAAGTGATGTAGCGGTGCTACCCTAATATTTAGGCTGCAGTAGATCACCATGTTAAGCGTTCACCATACTGCAATTAAGTATACTCTTTTGATTATGCCTCATTTGCCAATAGAATATGAATTGTTACGTGTGGAATTGCTTGTTATTTGAGTGTAAGTAATGATAGCAAAATAAACTCATTCTGCTCGATCAACTATGCACTTATGCAATATTTTTTTTTTTCAGAGACACTGTTGAAGTCCTTTGGAGCACATCTCTACCTCTACCTAACTCTACCTACCAGAAGGTGAGGTTTTCTTGATGGCAAATGGTTACATAGCCTGTTAATATGACACGACACATTTAACATCGTTTTTTTATTTTTTTATTTATGTATTTATTTAATCATTGCAGGTTCGTCCACTGCAGAGTTGCAGATGCCTAAAAACCAGGAACGAAGTAGGAATAATTATCTATTTTTTGGGACATTTTATTTTTGATTATTAATGTTTGTCTATTTTGTTTTTATTTTGTAGTTGAAAATTGCTCATTTAATGCACATTTGCGGATTTGTTCAGCAAATCTGTTGAAAAACAAGTCATTAAACTGATGTACTTGTTTACAACAAATACAAATGCTGTTGTATTTTGTTATTTGTCAATTCAACTTCAGTAAACCACCCTTAGTGCTTCACTTTGAATATGAATGTTTCAAATAAATCTGTGATTTTAGTACCCTCTAAGATTAAAAGGTGACAGGGTTGGTGTAAATAACAACTATATTAATACATTGGTTTACCAAGCACATGGGGCCAGAAGTCTAGATTGGAGCCCCAAAACATTTTTGGCATGTGAGCAAGGATGGATTACTGAATGAGCCTACCGAGCCCAAGAGGTCAAGGGACCCTGAACCCCAAGTAGTTGTGTGAATTCACTACCAATAAGTCAAAAAGCAAAAGGCTATGAATCTGAACAAATTTAGGTACTGCCCTTCTCCAGCTGACCATCCCAAAAATGCACCAGAATACAGGAAATCACATCTAACCCCCCCCCCCCCCACACACACACACACACACACCCACCCGTTTGTACCCACATTTGCACAAACAGGGTAGGGGGAGAGGGTCCTTATGCATCTGTGTCCAGGGGGACAGTAGTTCATAATCAGTTGCTGTATTAATACATAACCTCACTGTATTAATTTATAATATGACATTATAGTGTGAAGTTGTCAATTATCGCCAAGCACAGGTGACTGCGTTGTGGGAGGGGGCCCCCAAATCAAATTCTGCTTAGGGCCCCCAAAAGGCTTGGGCCGGCACTGCGTATGACACATACTCACACAGTAGACATATGTACGCTTCCATGCACAGGCACATACGCAGGCACGCACACACACACACACACACACACACACACACACACACACTCACACACACACACACACCCACACACATAACATAAACATAACACAAACAATCAAGAATTTCTCATAATTATGAACAGGCAAGATGGAGGTGGGGTTGTATAAAATGAATTTTACATGTGAAATCTATGAACTAATCATGTTTTGGTACTTGTTGTCTAGCAGATACCAGTGAGAATTGAGTGTGGATAATGCAATTTAGTGAGACAGTTAGAATCATATAGGCCTTTCAGCGTGATTTCTTTTTGTGGAAAAAATGTGCTGGACTGGGCGGCGGTAATAGTTTTGTACCGCTCTGCGGTACATCTAGTTTTAGGCTACATTTGCAAATGATCACCAAAAGTCAGTATGAAGGCTTTAGTAGGCTATTTAAGCTACAAAGAACTGCAGTATTGCCAGGATGTCTATAGGACCCTTGCCTGGGAGGGAAGTATATCTCAATTTTGACTAAAAATAAGCTTCCCTTGTGTTAGTAGGAAAGCCTATTAAATTAATGCAGTGAGTATAGGCCTACTTATGCCTATGTGTTTGGATGTTGCTGGATAGTGGCTGCTACAACAATTGAGGGAGAGAGTGCTGGAGGAGGAGAAGGAGGAGGAGAAGAAGGTCAAAGAGAGGGAGAAGAGAGGGGAGAAAGAGCACAGGCTGGGCAGTCCAGGCAGGGGGAGGAGGAGGAGAGAGACAGGCAAGAAACGGATGAGAACATGATGGGGGCTAGAAACTATTCAGAGTATGGAGGAGGATGTCGGGGGAGCCTAGGGGAGATATGTGATGGTCCAAATCAGGCTAGCTATTAATTTCATATTCCGCGCACAGTTATTTTTTTTATTTTTTTTATGTATTGGGAGTTGGGGGCCTGTGCCCCAGCAAGCTCTAGGTCTAGAATCGCCCCTGTTTACGACGCTCTTAGGCTTAAGATGCTTTCGGGGAAGTGGGCCCAGCACATTTGCAAGTAATGACTCAAGCGATGACATAAGGGCTCTTGTATGGGGTACTATTCAGCACTTTGTGCATTTTGACCCACATGGCATCAGGAATTGAGACCTGTCAACACTCCCGTTTTTCCCGGGTTTCTCCCGTACTTCAAGGTCATCTCCCAGCACCCTCCCGTTTTGTTATTTCTCCCAGAAAACTCCCGTAATTTGCATGGCCATCCAACTTCATTTTAACACGTGTATGAAACGTATTAAATATGCAAATGTGTACAATATGTTTTTGGAAAGCTAAATGTTGACAGGTATGAATTGAGAATGTGAGAAACAGCAGACATTTGTTCAAAATCAGTGGCAAGAAGCAATAAAGCACTGCTGTTTGCTCAAGATAGAGAAACTTTTCAACGTGGGGACAAAGTGATAAGATGATATGGAGTTTGAACAAAAAAAATTGAGAATTTCAATTTTGATCAGAGATTTGCGCCAAAGCGACTGCAAAAACTGTAATCTCGACGTGTCCAGATTAAAGATGAATTTTCAAAAATGAAGTTGATATATCATGTAGACTTTAATATCGACATTTCGTTTTTATTCTCGAGTCTCGACAATCAAAACTAATTACCAGTCCGTGTTTCAGCGCTAAAAGAGCGAGGATTTCCTTGTTGCTAAACCCGATTATGAAGTACAATATCACCAAATCATCTACACAAGGCATTTTGTTGAGTTGTCGGCCAACAAGTCAGTCTGAGACCGACTGTCCGATTCAGTGCATCTATGGAGCGGTCGCTCTCTCTCCAAGCTTTTGATGCACATGTTAAGAATAAAGACGAAATATGTCAACTTTATTTTCGACGTTTCTACTTTAATCACGACATGTCGACTTCAATCTGGACTCGTCAAGATTAAAGTCGACATGATAGTTCAACTTTTTTTTCTCGAAATTTAGAGTTTAATGTCGACTGTAGCAATAAGAAAACAACACTGAATAGAAGGAGGGGAAATAGAAAAGAAACTCCGACTCCGATCCTACCTCTACGGTGTAGTAGGTCATTAGTAAGCCCCAGAATAGTGAGAGCGGGTCCTCGCCGGTCCGTCCTGCGTCCCAGCCCAACAGCACTGTAAATGTGCCTGCGCTGTAGGTCGCTTGCAAAGCCACCCGCTGTAGTAGCCTACCCATTTGAGTGTGCGCACCAAAATGTCTCCGCATAGGAAGAAAGCCATTGGATAGAAATCGACAGCTGGTGATGTCAAGAAGTGTGCACACTATACAAACAAAATTCTTGTTGTAATTGCCTACACACACACACACACACACACACTCTCTCTCTCTCTCTATCTCTCACACACACACACACACACTGACAAAGCCCAGCTCGCTGCGCTGCGAGGTCGCTTGCAAAGCCATCCGCTAGTATCCACGATTTGATTGTGCGCACCAAAACGTCTCGGCAGAGTAGGAATGCCCGACAGAGGAGGGATGCCTTTGGATAGCAATCGACAGCTGGTGATGTAGGTCCTACACATTCTATGTCTCTCACGTTAATACATTACAGTTTTTTTCTGGTGGCTTAAGCACATTTTTTGTAACTATTGGCTATTTTTGTAAAAAGAAAATTTATATTTTCACCAAATCAGCAAAATATTGTAGTTATCTTGCAAAAGCTAACAAACCTTGCTTAAGTATTCAAACCTTCGTAAAAAATGGTATTTTATCAATACAGTTAACACAATGCTCCAACTACACACTGATGGTATGAATAAAAAACACATCTGGCTTTTGCTTTCTCAGTGCACAAGGCTATGCCAGTTTGAAGTCATACTTTTGTCATAGTTCTGTAAGGGATCCAAACTTCAAGTATTGGTGTTTATTTACACACTCAAAACCAACACAAGTGTTTTTTTCTCAAGTCAAAACACAAAATAGTAATTTCACTGAGAAATACACAATACACAAAAAGGGTATTCAGATATTAGCATATAAACTATTCTTCCTGCAGCTCAATCTTAGTTTACTGTCTTGCCTCCCTAAAATATGAAAATCTTTTAAGAAGAAAAGAAAAACTTTTCATTTCTTTGCTGCTCACACTGGATGCATGGTGGTTAGAGAATGAATGTGCATAAATGTAGTGGGGTTTTTTTCCACATCAGCCACCTGACTATAACCTCAGCTGTAAGTTATATCGTGGGGGGGGGGGGGGGTGAATACTTTGTATAGGCACTGTATGTATCAATATACTATACACTAAATAATATTATTATAATCAATAGGCCAATCGTGTGTTTTTTTACTATATCTGTGCCTGAGGTTCCTAATTCAAGTAAAGTGCAGAACTGAACAAGAGAATCATAATATATATCTTGTATCTTGAAGTTCCAGTATGTAAGAAACTTAAATATCTTCAACCCAACCTGCTGCTAATGAAGAAAAATGAATTGTTATTTAGTCAAGGTGAACTTCTCTCCACTGTGGAATGTAGAAGGGGATGCTACAAGAAGGGAGTTCAAAGGTACAGCACGCACATCGAAAAACAATAAATACTGGGTGCTGGACAGAAAAGCAGATGCAAAGATAAGAACGATGAGTCCTCACCCCAGATGCTACAAGATGGGAATTTAAATACACCCAACGCCTATTGACAGTATTTATGATACATGTACAAAAATATGCATTTCAGATACAAAATAGAAGGGGAGACCGGGGTTGGTTGTCACAATTTTTACTCATGCATGAATTGCTCATCAAAAACTCTTTCAGCAGTAATTCCTACATGAAATGAAAGCTTGGGGTCTTGGCTTTAAATGTGTATAATTTTTACTTTTAGAATGTATTGTAACAGGGAACAATTAACCATCAAAGACACTCTGACACAATGTGACAATCCACCCCATCACGGGGTTGGTTGTCACAGGGTATGGGGTTGGTTGTCCCTATAGAGTTTCAATGGGATTTTAGTTATAAAATGGGATCTTAAAAAATGATGTGTAACTTTTTAGTTTTTTAAGCTAGAAACTGCAAATAAGTTTTAATATGAATACCGCCCCTATGATAGTTGTCATCAATGCCCCTTATGTTTAAACAATGGGATTAAACGAGGTGATCAGTTACTTGAATTGTATATGAAAAGTATATGTTTTGGGCTTTTTATACCTTTAATCAGACAGGACAGTGGAGAATGACAGGAAGCGAATGGGAGAGACAGTCGGGATGGGATCCGGAAAGGACCACGGGGCGGGAATCGAACCCAGGTTGCCGGCGTTCTGTCGTGGCCTTTATTGAAATATATCCTTTAGTTTATATATATTTTATGTAGTATCTTTATTCTGTGTAATATCATTGTTTTGTGACACTGAATTCTGTAGTATGTTCAGTGTGGGAAAGGAAGACTGGTTTAAGTGAAAGAGCAGGCCTGGCAGAAAATGGCATAGATAAGGTTTGGTGACAGGAAATGTATACAAAACCTAAAGAATGTATGAATGACAGGATGAGAGGGCAAAGGTGGAGTACCATATATTACTTGGTCAGTTATCTGTAAACATAGTGGGTGCTGTCTGGGATGACTTGAAGGGGTATAAAGGCTGGACAACAGCCAGAGGAGGGAAGCTCACTTAGCTCACTTAGCTCACTACTCACTGCTCACTTTGCTTACTTTGCTTTCACTTGTTTGCTTCACCAATGCTCCGGAGTGCATTAAAGCCATCATCTGCAGTATACATCCATGGGGTACGGACTTCTTTTGAGTTTGTATTATTTAATGTGGATTTTAACACCACATAATTGGCGAGAACCAGCCAGGAGTTGGAAAGGACAATATTTAAGTATCATCTCAGAGTCCGGGGTTTGGTCAGGGGAGAAGCTGATGCGCAACTTAAACTAAGGTGAGCAACTTTGCTTAATAGCAGCTAGTCTCCTCTGATCAGGCTGTACACTGAGTTATGAATACTTGTCTAAAACGTCCTCCAGTCAAAGAATCTTGCTAAAACAAAGACCAAGGGATTAATACTGCAGATTATGGTAAGCATTTGTGTGTACACTAATGTAAACAAAAGTTCTGCATGTGGAGAACTAGGCAAATTCCTGCATGTGGAGGAATACTATAGCCATATCAAAGAAGTTTTGCATGAGGAAAACTTAAAGTTCTGCATGAGGAGAACTGACTCAATTCCTGCATGAGAAGGAATGAGAGAGATAAAAGTAACAGTTTTGCATGTGAAAAACTGAAAGGTCTGCATGTGAAGACCAGGTCTGCATGTGAAGACCTCATTTCCTGCATGTGGAGGAAATAATATACTAACAAGTTGAGTACAGCTGATATCTGATATCAGGTCTGAATAAGTTGAAGTTGAAACACTCCAAGAGTGAGTGGACATGTTGTGTAAAAGTTGTGGATGTAAAGCTAAAAGAGAATACAAAGAAGTGTTGAATGGAAGTATAATAGATGGTTAGTATGTTGCTGGTAGAATTAGAAGTCCATGGCAGAGCATTGGTAAAAGACGTCATATATTTGTATAACTTGTGATTAAGGAGAAGAGGCTGTGTGTGTGTGTGTGTGGTACCAGGCAGAGGAGCTGCTGGTTGAAATAGGAAAAGGTGGGGGCTTGTGTAAACAGAGCAAATGCTGGGGACAAAGGATGTAGGTCTGAGATGGTTAAAGAATGTTGAACTGGGAAATATTGGAAAATATTTCACTTTGAAAGATGTTTGGGGAATGTTTAATACTGCAAAGTGTTGGGTTGAATGTTTTGGTCTTCCATGATCAAGATATTAGAAATGGTTGATAATGAGAATGTGGTAGTGGGAAAATGGTTTTGAAAGGTTGGTAACGCCAGAACAGAATGGTTCTGAATTGCAGTGGGCAGTTGTCTGCAGAAGTGGAGTGCTGCTTGCTGAGAATATAATATTGCCATAATAGATGGTCAAGGCAAAAGAAGAATAGTTTCATTGCTTGACACTGGGGCTGTCATAGTCACTTTGACCTTTTAAAAATTGAATTTGCAATAATGAGAGATACAGATACAGTTCTGCTAGTTTTTGATTTTCTTTAAAATACTCTACAGTTCTAGGTTAAAAGATTTTCATGATACTGGATAAAGGCAAATTATATTAGTGTTTACATACTTTAGTCATACAGTATAGCTTACGTGCATAAATAATTCACTAATGTAATAGTCAAATAATGTATAGTGTATAGGTTGGTTAAGCTAGTCTCTTTAGGTTTCTGTTTTGTTTAAAAGGTCATTTCATGTTAGCATTGTTTATAATAAGATTATTGTAACAAGTTAAAGAGAGTTTGTGGGAAAAATCACATCTGTGTTATGCTGTGGATGAGTAGGCCTACGGACAGATAAGTAGGCCTAGCATGGTTAAATATGGAGTTTTAAGATCCAGGATTTGGGGTGAACGCTGATGGTGGTTCCAGGTGTTGGAAAAGTGTTGTTGTGTCCAGTGTTGATGAAAAGACTAAGATATATTATGTATAAGTAGTAGTATGTTGGCAATTGATAGGTTATATTAGTGGTAGCCTACTAATGACATATATTAGCTTATCAGTAGGTGGTAGGTTCAACTGTTAAATTAGCATTGTTAAGGATATGATAATCATGATAGTAGTATTAACAATAGGTCTAATTAAATAGCTTAGCTATTAGCATGACTAGGCTAGGTTAGCATAGTATTATTAGGCTCAGATAGCGGTTGGCATTATTAGGCTAAAGCTGGGTCAGCAACTGGCATTACTACACTGGATAGCAGTATTGAAGTTAATTTGGTTCATGGTAACATTGTTGAAGCTTAGGTATGCTACCCATACATCAGAAGACTTTAGATAGATTTTAGAAAGATTTTGTGATGGATTATAGTTCATGGAGCACCACAGTGTTATTGGGGAAAATAATTGAATTTAAGACTCCTTTGGATAATGTTCTAGACATATATAGGAACTCAATAAGGTTTATCAATAACTCATATTACAGTTATATGTTTGGTGTATTGTGGTATGTGTGTCATGAGTATGTGTGTTATGAGTGACATCCTACTTTGTGGTGTTATGGGTGATAATATACAATAAGATCAGGTATTGTTTCCATGTACATTTACAGTTAAAGGTACAGGTGACTGTTTAGCTCTGAAGAGGTGGTTTGGGCAAGGTCATTTGGTTATAAAGCTGTCCTGCTATGTGGAAAATGTTTATGGCTATAGGCTATGGTTATAGCCTTCCCACATAGTCCTTTTTTTTGTTAAAAGTTGGAAAAGGGGTTTTGTATTGTTCACATCACGGGTTGCATAAGCCAAGATCAACTGACATATGATAATAATCAAAAAAATGGTTAATATTTGAAATAAGGTGACACTGAAAAAGACTGACTCTGACTGACTTAAAACGTTTTGGATTACTACTTTATATTTAACAATCTAGATGATGGGGACATTGATGGTTTCAGAAGATCTCTGGGGATATTTAGTTTCTACCTGTCAAATGGTTTGAAGAATCATATGGTATAAGGCAGCAATTGTTGTTAGCACTGGGGGGTTATTTGATGGAAAGTGGTGCTAAGCTGTTTGGCCCTATAGAGTATAATTTGTTATTTGTATAGCTATATTATAATTTAGATAATACTGTTATAATTAAGTGGTTATAGGGTTATATGGGGTGTTAGTTAATTTGTTGTTGGGGGTTTCATGGGGGCTCAGTACAGAGGGAACTGAGTAGTGACTCCCTTAGTAAAAATGAGTTTGTGAAATGTACTGTGGGTCTATTTATTTCTAACAAAGAATATGCATAGCTTAAACTTTTTGTGTAAAAATCATAGGAATGGGAAATTGATTTGTACTTGGTATACATAAAGAGTTTTGAGTATATCTAGCTTACACTTATACTTAGATTTATACTTAGAGATTGTATATGTAGTATAGTATATTTATACTGAAGGAAAGGTTTAAGGATACTTATTTACCTATAGCTAGAGGTTGGATAGATAGATGGATGCTTTATTGATCGCCAAGGGGAAATTCAAGAATGAATGTTGAATGTTGAGAGGAGGTATGATAAGGTATGATAAGGTTAATTTCATAAAATGCATTTAGTAAATGTTAATATTACACTTTTGATGAAGTTACAGTGCTAAAGGATATACAAATACATGGAGACATCTGGGGAATTATACTTCAATGGCTTAATTGATAAATTAACTGGAAGTATGTTTTGGTAGTGAGGAATGGCATAATATATTAGACCATTCACTGTGGAATGTAGCATATGGACAGTAAGAGCCTCAAAGTTATAGAATTATATAAGATAATTACTCTAGTAATGTTTAGAGAAACTGGGTAAGCTGACTAATGGTAAAGGGAATGCCATGGTCAACCAAGTAAGTATGGAAAGTTGATAGTCACCTATAAGGTAATAAGTAGTGTTACAGAAACCCCAGGCTAAAATAAAATGACTTAGTGTAAAGTGGACTCCCCCATTCTGATAGTTAAAGAGACCAAAAGGGATCAGTTAATAAACAGTACAATGAAAAAGTGTTGCAGAAAAGTGGTTGAGAGAATGAGGAAATATACAGATTTATGGCTTATACAAGAATTAATGGATTTAGCACTGTTACTAAGATCAGGGATTACATAAAATTGACAATAGTAGAGCTATAAGAAGAATAGGTCAGTCATAGTGGAAATAGTAGGAGAAAGAGGTATTTAAAATGCTCAAAAACATCTTGACATCGTGATAGATTAATACAATAGGAGATAAGAGGCAGAAGTAAGGAGATGACTTGGGAGTGAGTGACCATAAATGTAGGAATAATAATAGATGCAGATGTTATAGGAAGATATAAGGGATAAAATGTACAGTTAATGGTAAATTACAAAAGGGCAAGGTAAAGTAGATGATAGATAGAGAGTAATCTAGTAAATACTACAATCTGCCTGCAGCGTGAGTTCCTCATCCCCTCCAGCTAAACAGTAAATGTAATGCTGCCTCTTATATCTAAGGGGGGAAAGGCTCATTACCAGCCGTGTGAGGACATGCTGATGTGCAGGGGTTAATCCAAGTACTCCCTGTCCTGACTGAGTTCGGAGCAAGTTCAGCACAACAGTGCTGAGCATGGACAAACTGAAAAGAGATAAGGACTCTGAGGCCTTTGTTAAGGCAACAGTGGCAAGCTGGAGAGCAAAGAGGGAACTTGGAAGTGCAATGGAAGCGCTTGCAGCATCAAAAAGACAATACAGGCACCTACAGTAGGGTGGCCTAAGGCTTCAAGTCTGGGGAAACCAGTAGCAGCACCATCCTCAACACTATGGCAGTAGGAGCAACCATCACAGGTGTTCCAAAACCTGTCAGTCTACTGGCCTATGGATACCTATTATAGTGGGCACAGTCAAGCCCATGGCAGCCACAATCTCCATGTCAGTGGGGGTGGAGATTCAGACAAGATGGGAATAACTAAGGCAGAGTGAGAGGCAATTACAGAGGAGGCATCATGTGAGAATGGACATCTGAAGCAAGACAATCATCAGTTTGTTTTGACTGTCAAAAAAGTGGACAAAAGAAACAGGACAGGGAGAGGGAGGAGACACCCAGGCACTGAAGGATGAGCCCAACGAGCATGCCTTCCTCTTCCCTTGTGAAATAGCATAGTTTTAAGGAGGCCTAGTGAATTCTACAAGAGAAGGTTTATACCAGTACTATCAAAGGGAGTTGATGAGGACACCATGCTGAGGGACTATTTTATGGGTGAGCCCACCTGATACCCAACGATGCCCTGACTAGGTACAGAGAAGGTAGTTAAGATGTCTCAGGGTAAGTAGGTAAATACTTTGTTAAGCAAATTTAAAGTATGATTTACTCTTATTTTTACTTTTATTATATTTTGATTGTTATTTTGAATAGAAGTGATTACTGTTTAATTAATTGTAAATGCAAATGTTTTAATCAAATTAAGTGACAAAGTGATAGCACTGCTATTTTTAATGTCAAATGACACTCCATTAATTTTTCAGGATAGGTGGTGGTGTAAGTAGGTAAGACTAATTTGGCTATGTCCTAGGGACTGTTACATATTAAAATATTACCTCTAGATCATGGGAGTTCCCTAGTGGTCACTCACGCTCAACAAGTCTTAGGAATAGAATTATTTAGCTTTAATGGGAAAAATAAAGTATTAGGAATATTAAAATGATATAATATCTGCTTTACATGTAACTAATGTGAAGCCAAAAGATCTTACGTACTATACTATGACATTTGATAAAGAAAGCAATAGATAAAATAAAGAAAGCAGAGAAATAGGATTAGAAAATAGAACTAGGATTTACTAATAGTTTAGATAGCCTAGATAAAGTATAGGGTTAGAAGAGGTAAGCGTAGTTTTTGAAGAATAAAACCTTATAAAAATCTATGACATGCAAAGAAATTTAACATAAGTAAGGTATGTTGAAGAAATGATGAGATTACTGCATGTCCTAGAACATCTAATTAATATAGCTTACATAATAACCAGTCTTCAAGTAGTATTCCAAATTGACAATAAGTAAAATAACATTTCTTATAGGGAAATTTGTTTAGTCTTTATGTAAAAAGAGAATAGATGGAATTAGGATCATCATAAGTCATTGTCAGAAGATTAAAATGTTTTATTATTTCAGAAATAGAAAAGCTGGTGGAAAGATGTTGGTCTTCATGGAAGGAATGAAGGTCCACCAACTCTATTCTGTTAATCACAGTAACAAAGGGGGGCGAACCCCTGGTATAATGTAAATTGTATGATTTGTTACATTTGTTACCTTGGGTTAAAGATTTTTATAATTTTTCACTGTCATTATTTGATTAATGTTTTATTTGAATGTCCCTTTAGAGAAAAGAGTCTGCTAAGTCCCATAAACTGTAACTCTAATGGTTAGTGGCATTTATATGATACTAACCAGATACTTTCCCAACAGATACTTGATATGGTGCTTTCCTTTGCGCATATTTGGATCTATGCGCAAGGGGGGAGTAGGAAAGAGGAATATTTTTATTGAAGGATTTTTATAGTTACAGGAAGTTATTGATGATAGTCTAAAAAAATGTCATGTGTATAGTCATAATATCAGGAAAAGTGATAGTGTTGTCTAAACCATTAAGACACATACCGGTCCCAGAAGGATCATAAAAACACTTAGTTATTGATTACATTGATATGATAAAAATAAAAAACCTTGGAAGTGGTTTGTAGGGGTTTTCAGATAATAAGGGCAAATGACATGTTAAAAGGGAGAATTGGTAAAATATATGCCTCAACAGATTTAAACTGGTTTGATGCCTTACGCATTGCTTCGATGCAAATAAGGTCACAACAAAACCAGAGTAATTACTTTTTGCATTAAAGATAAAAACTAAGAGGTCCATCAGAGGCCCACCTTTGGATCAGCTCCGAGGACAAATTAGAAATGATATGGAATAATTGTCATTAATTCACAGAACAATTTATAAGCAGGAAAAAGGACTTTCGGAAGGACCTACAGGAAAAGAGTCAACAACCTACAGTATACTGCCTGGGGACAGAAATGATCCTGGCAGTGGTGGGTATAGTGTTTTTGGCATGTATGCTCCTGTTCCCCTGTTGATTGTAGACTTCCAGGCAAGGAATCCAGTGAGGAAGGGGGGACATTGTCCCAGCAACATCTGCCCTGATAACAAACAGGGAATGGACAGAAAACTGCAGAGATCCCAGTCCATGACATACCACCAAACCACCAGGAAATTAGCCATTCAACTGTTTTTCACAAACTGTGAGGCCACAAAGAAGAGTCAGGTAACACAGAGATTATTGACTGACAAAATCTTATAAACCACCAGGAATCTGGAATATTGGTGAATCTTCCAATATGAAAGAAGTCTTTTATGTGCTTGGAGCACTAAGGGTAGATATGCACCACTGGATGATGTTGGATCAGATATTAGCCAAAGAAAGTGGAGTGTGTGTCAACATAGGAGTATATTGCAGTATTGTTATTCCCATAACATAGCTATGGCAAAACTAATAATGATAGAAAGATAGTTTAAGGGGGCATTAGGAGGATTAGAAATATGGCTAGCACAAATAGGAATAGTTGTAGGAATAGGTTTGCTTGTATTTGTGCTTGTTTTCTCTTTGTTTCTTCCTTGTTTGAGATCCATAGTGCTTAAAACAGTGGCTGGGAGAAATGGATCATAAATGCCACTGCTGTTGATGAATGAAGCCAATGGCAACCCTTGTGGAAGGAGATACTAGTGCCAGGACAGATGACAAGGAAATGGAAACATGACAGTGATGCCAGTGATGCCAGAACTGATGCTCCTCATAGAGGATTGGAGAAAGGAGGAACATTGGGATACAGTATGCTGGTTGGAAGCAAAACCAGCTCTTTCATTGATGAAGTGGGATTGGGTGTGGACTCCACTCCATCCAACAGCCAAGCCACCAATGTTCTCAAAGCATATGAGATGGAGTGCGGAACTAAGACAATGGCTTTTGTTTTTGTGAATTGCAACATTCGTAACATACTTCACACTTGAAGCGCAGCATCCAACATTTGCTAATACATCTGTGATTGCATTTACACTCTGACATCTCCAAGGAACAAAGAATGGACTAAAAACTGTGTGTGATGAGAATGTATTATTAATAGTTTGGTGTTACTTAGTTTTCACAGAAGAGGGTCATTATAGCATGTAACCTATCTTCATGTAGAAGCTTAGAATATTATAGGGCTAGCCCTATCTGAAAACACCCATCAGGAATTCTTATGTGATCTGTTTGCTCATTTGATGAATTTATGGGGATGGAAAAGCATATGTGTAGTTGAAGGAAAGTTTCTCCTCTCGCTTGTTGTAAACAAGTGTTGCTGTACAAACAGGACAGTAGAAGAGTTTCCCTTATAAGGTTTTTTTCCTCTAAAAACAATGAAAAAAGAGGTTTTCCCTTAAGGGTTTTCGCTTCCACCGAGAGGATTTGAAACTTGCCATTCTATTTGATAATAACACTACACTATTGGATTTGATTTAAGTGAGGGTTGGTTCAAGGGTGTAATAACAGTACTAATATAAGAGTTTTATGTTTATCAGTGGTATTGGGGACAATTGCTTAATCTTATAGTTGCTGCTGTGGTAACTGGTTTGCTTAGCTGACTGGTTGTAGTGTGACTCAGCTTAGCAGCTGTATTCTCTTGATAGTAGGGGATGTGTTAAAATAGTGATAAATGTTTGATCTTGCTGCATAAGTGAGCACTTCATGCTCAAAGGGGGGAATGTCGTGGCCTTTATTGAAATATATCCTTTAGTTTATATATATTTTATGTAGTATCTTTATTCTGTGTAATATCATTGTTTTGTGACACTGAATTCTGTAGTATGTTCAGTGTGGGAAAGGAAGACTGGTTTAAGTGAAAGAGCAGGCCTGGCAGAAAATGGCATAGATAAGGTTTGGTGACAGGAAATGTATACAAAACCTAAAGAATGTATGAATGACAGGATGAGAGGGCAAAGGTGGAGTACCATATATTACTTGGTCAGTTATCTGTAAACATAGTGGGTGCTGTCTGGGATGACTTGAAGGGGTATAAAGGCTGGACAACAGCCAGAGGAGGGAAGCTCACTTAGCTCACTTAGCTCACTACTCACTGCTCACTTTGCTTACTTTGCTTTCACTTGTTTGCTTCACCAATGCTCCGGAGTGCATTAAAGCCATCATCTGCAGTATACATCCATGGGGTACGGACTTCTTTTGAGTTTGTATTATTTAATGTGGATTTTAACACCACAGTTCCGTGCAGGTGCCCCAGCCAGTCGTGCCACAGCCGGGGCCAACGCTGCAAATAAGTTTTAATATGAATACTACCCCTATGATAGTTTTCATCAATGCCCCTTATGTTTAAACAATGGTATTAAAGGAGGTGATCAGTTACTTGAATTGTCTACTGTGTTGAGAAATAAAATGAAATCATTTTCAGTGCTAAAACCTCTTTATTATCATGTAAGTTGCAAACAAAGTTGCAAACACAGTGACAACTGTGTCACAGTGACAACAAACACATGTGACAACCAACCCCACAAGCTATGTGACAACCACCCCCAACTGACCTCTTGACAAAGATGTTAACCTAGCTGCCACATGGCTTTAACTTGATAGCTAAAATATGACTAAAAATAAAGCTATACCTTTGGCTTTTTAATGAGTGTTTTGTTTTTGAACTACTAATATCCTACAAGCTCTCAATACAAAAACAACACCAGCATGAAAATTTACTCTGACCCATGAAATTTAAAAATGGTCTCCTCACCTCAATGCTGTGTGTCTGCTCAGCAAAATTCCTAGTGCAAATGAGTAAGCTATCAAAGGGTAACAGTTTGATATCAAAATTTTACCACAGCGCCACCTAGTGTGCCTGGAATAAGCAATGTGACAACCAACCCGTGAGACAACCAGCCCCGGTCTCCCCTATAATAGTAAGCTGTGCTGCCTACGATCACTTGAAGTTGAATTAGCTTTCTGCTAACAAGACTATAGCTATATTGTGTTTAGTTATTAAATGTACCATCTAACTATTACAGACCTTATCTTCATTGATCACATGCTTTGCAGTTATACAAGAAAAACAGCTCTTAACCACCATGACACATGAGTTTATTGGAAGTTTAACAGATTTGACATACATTAAAGGCGCTCTAAGCAATGTTAGGTTACGTCACTTCTGTTGACATTCAACTAAACAGAAAGCTAGCTTGCCCCTCCCTCCCGTGCAATTGAGACTCTCCTGAATGCACATCTCGTCAGTGAATGGCTGGAAAGGTTTGTTATGTTTCATGGTCCAGGCTAGCCTGAGTCCGCCCTCATACGTACTTCCACTCAATTTTAATTTTCCTTCAGGCCTACGTCGTCTGGGTCTACGGTATATTCGCAGGTTTTCTCCTACAAAAATCTGCAGGTCCAATCAGCGAACAGAGGGAGTCACTGAGAACGATGACGTTAAGGTTTTGCGCTAGTCTGAGCCAGACATGCGTCACGACCAAATGTTAGCGATTGGTTATGGCAGATCCAGAGTGGCTCTGGGCAGATCCAATAGTTTTTAAATTCAACAGAATACTCGCCTTCAAGGAAGTTAACGCTTGGCAATGGAAAGTGGCCAGACTCTCTGTACAAATGAAATGTACATACGAGAGTCTGGATATATCCAGGCTAGGTGTCACGTTGTGCAAAATGGAATTTATTCACGTTTGACGTGTCTTAATGCATTTGTTTGATTTTTGTGATCACTGGTCTTGTGTGCTGTCATGATTTTGCTTTGCCTTCACGTGTGAACCTTGATTATCCCTTGACGGGTGTTTTCCAAATCAATCCCATGAACTGACTGAACGAACTCAAAGACTCAACTATTCAACCTATCAGAACGGGGCTGCTTAATTCAATGAGGGGAAACAGGTGTGTGTGGGAATGTTTGTCTCCCTATATTTGCAGGGTCAACAAGCTCAGCCAGGGGAATCTTGTCGGGTAAAGACTGCACCAGCCACAGTGGCCGAGCCAGAGGTAGCCTACACAGCTGGACACAGAAGCTAGCGAAGCACCGAGTAGCTCTACGAATTGGCACTACAACCCACACAATATATATTCCGGGTGGCAGATTTGGTCTGCACCCGGTGATCAGAGAGACTACGTCACCTTTGGTGATCGAGGTGGAGGACTGAGTACCCTACGATCAGTGGAGGACTATTGTGGCGGTATTGTGCAGGGGGCTGCTTGACGAGGCTTGGCTAGGCCCACACGGAAGCTGCTGGGTCTGCTCGCTTGCTGCTTGTTGCTGCTGCTGTACTGACTGCTGGGACTGTGGGAACTGCTGTGGGGTACCTGGCGCTGCTGGTGGCTGGTGGCGGTATTGCTGACTGCTGTATTGGCTTGTTATTGCATGCAGTGTACTTTTAAACTGTGTTATGTTGAATTGACCAATGTTATTTATTAATTTTGTATAATAAATGTGTAAGATTGAGCCCTCTTGCCTCATTGATTGTTTCCATTGCCTACCACCTTTATTGTTATACATTCAATTTATAGCCTATATTGCTGTCTAGTCTGGTGACATAGGTCCAGGCTGCACCAGACTGTTTTTGTTGCCGTTTTTGGAGCCTGGGCTGTCTAAAGAGACCACATTTTTATGTATAGTGTATTCAGGGGACAGGGTGCTAGTGGGATTGTAAGGAGATGTTTGCTGTATGTGACAAAAAATGTTTTTAGCTCAGAAACCATGTGACATTGCTTAAATCACCTTTAAGTTGTGGATCTTTCCCACTTAATAGCATGTAAATGTACACAGATTCACTGTTCTTTGATATAAATGCCTTTTTTATATTGAAATTAGTATTAACTAATTAAACAATTACTAATTTGTAGCATGAGTCAGTTCTAGACACAAGAGAAGGCTTTTGCAGTGTTGCCTAGTGTGTTAAAATGTTTATAAGGGAGAAAGGAATCAGGCTGAACCAGAATGAGAGAGGTGAAGCCAGAGAGCTCTGCCCACCAGAAGTGATGTTAGCTGCAGTAGTCTGCGATGTCATGCTTTCAGTGTGCATTAAGGTAGTTGGGGCCGTTGTTGGGGCCATAGTAGTTGCAACTGGGGCTGTAGTCGGAGGCTCCGCTGTGCTACTCGCGGCTCTGATGGATCTGGAGCAGACGCCCACATTCCCCACCGCGTCCACTGCCACCAGCTCCACTTCCTCGGAGCAGCACGAGGCCCTGTAAGTGGCCAGGGTCACGTTCAGTCCGTCCACTCCTGTCACCACGGTGGTGTTGAGGGTACCGCTGCCCTGGCGGACTGTGATTCTCGCGATGCCCGTTCCGTTGCCATCCGTCAGGTTTGCGGAGAGTTCCCAGGAGAGAAGAGTACAGTTCCCAGTGCAATTAGCGTTAACGCTAACCACTTCACATGTGGGAGACAATATGTCGGTCGTCTGAAAGAGATTAATACAAATTCACTCAAGAATTGGTGTACGTCCTGTTGAAATAAATAAGATGTCCAAAGAAAGAATCTGTCCTTTCACAGTGGCTGTCGTTTGTGTTGATGCCTGGGCTCCAAACAAAATACCAAAGCAAGACCGTAGATTGCACTCAAAAAGTATACTTCTAAAAAGAAGAGAGTTTCATCCAAAGATGATTTATTGGGTTAACCAGATTACATGCAAGCTAAAGTGAAGGGGAAATACACATTGTTTTCTCAGGTGCTTGTTGATTGATTGTTTGTGAACATGAATAGTGATTGGTCCATTTGAATCTGCCACCTACCCTGTGAATGATGTCATTTCCTATATATTCTGTGAACTCTGATTTTGCAAGTGGCACTGAGGATGGGATCACCTGAAACATTTTTTTTCTGTACTTGCACTTTAGATTGCATGTAGTCTGATGAAGCCAATAAATGACCCTTTGATGAAACTCTCAGTTTTATAAGTATAATGTTAAAAACAATGACTTGATTTAAGCGCAGTGAAAGGACGAAATCTATAGACAAATGTGTTTAAAAGCTAAAAACTATTGGTTACACTGCGTTTGCGGGCAAAATAAAGATCACCTTAGCAATGACTGTCAGGCGCTGAACAGCATAGTTGGAGTCTGAGCCTCCGGGAGCCTCAGCCTCGATGGTCAGCGTGACGTCGGTGCCTGAGGCTGTGTCCGAGGGAGCTGTTAGGGTCACTGTGCCCGCACCACGACCTCCAGCCTCCAGGGTCACACTGCTGGGGAAAGAAGAGCTGAACCCGCGGTCATTCCTCGCTTGGATGGTGAAGCTGCTACCAGACCCAGTGGCATTAGAGGCTATGGTGAAGGGGATGGTGAGGTTTGTGCCAGGCTCCCAAGAGTCATTCACCAGTGCCTATGGGGGACCATGTGCAACAGAGATCAGTACCAGTTGCTTAAAGAAGACAGATATATCTGAAAGTCATATCGTATAGGGATGGACTCACAGACACAGTCACTGTGACTCCAGAGGTCCTTAGCTGAGTAGACGTCTGTCTCTGAAACAGGTTATGTGACGTCCTGGACGCTACACCGGTTAGCCCTGTGACACTAACTGCAAACTCGCCCTCGGGTAGTCTGTCCACAGTCGCCAGGTAGTCGCCCTGGCCTCTGTCTTCCACTGTTGTGTTGACAGGCTGCGCACCAGACGTTGGGACCAACTGGACCCCAGTGAGACTTACGGACTCACCCGTTACGGTCACAAGAAGTGTGGCATTCTTATCTACAAGAGAAATATTGATTCAGTAAAAGTCCCAGCAGTACTTTTGGGCTGGAAACAGAGACTGTTTTTGCCTGTGATGTACTGCATGTTGTCTTACTGGCAGATGGCCGTCCTGATAAGATTTGAAATCCAGGTTGCGGTTCCATAAATATCTCCACAAAGTCAAAGAGGAAGTCTATGCCACTCTGACCTGGAAATAAGAAGATATTTGTATTACGTAGATACATTCCATCTCTGTAATATGACTATTTCAGACCACTTTCTTATCATTATATCAAATGTGTCATTGCATTTGTATTTTAATTTGGAGCTTAAAATATACTCAGTATACACAGATTGCTTCTGCCCATATTATCTCTAGAACTGCTTTATCTTCACGAATGGCATTGGCATAGGTTACACTAATACAGTATATGCCTCAATATGAAATCCTTTAACCATTCAGTTCAAAGATAAAATGCAGTACAGCATAGCATTACGATGGGCACTTTGCATAGAACTGTAGACTTCTCCAGCACACACGGCCCAACAGGTCCACAGGTCCAGGTTTTGGGCCTATAGCATGACGTCTTTGATGTGTCCTTTTGATACCAATACCAACCTATCACTTTGATGGTGTAGGCCTGTGTGGAGTCCACACGGATCTCCCACACCCCTCCCTGCTCAGTGGTGTTCAGACGCACAGTCCTGAAATTCCCCGCCGTCTGGATGCTTCCCAGAGCTCCGGAGGATTCAGTATTATTCTGGGTCACACCTGTGAGAAAATTCATTACCATCTCAGAAAAGTACCTACTAATATGTTGTATTTGATTTCGTTTTTATAGTATATTTAGTATTTAGTATTTTAGTATCATGTTTATCTTCTACTGTTTCTATTGTACAGTGGAGTTTTTTGCATGTATTTTACTTTTTCTGCTGTAAGTGCATGTTGTGTGTGATGTCTGTATGCTACTGAGACCTTGAATTTCCCCTTGGGGATCAATAAAGTATCTATCTATCTATCTATCTATCTATCTATCTACTAGCCTGTCTAAATACTTTCACTCACTGTTTACTGTATTTCATTTTGTGCTAATGGGCACCCTCTATTGTCAGTACAGCATTTGTATTATACAGTACACAACGTTATTATACACACCTGTATCATACACCACTGTTGTAAATACTACTCATGCCATGGCTTGCACCCTTTCCCCTGGACATGGTACATGTGGATTTGCTTACAAACCAAAACATAGGAACCGGCAAAGATAATCTTTAAAGAGCAATGTTGACTGACAAGGTAATATCACACGATTTCATTCTAGTAAGCTAGAGGGGTACACAGCAGTTTGCAAACAGAGTGCATTACCACCACCATCTGCTGGACTGAGGTGTAATGACAAGTGTAGCCCTCAGCCTCGTAATGGCCGCCGGGTGAATAAGGCAAATTGTGGTAAAGGCTGAATAAGGCTGGTTCTCAGTAGATGGATAACACACAGTAGTGAAGGCCAACCATTCTCCCTGCTACAAGATAAGTTAGTGTATATGTCTACCATCAAAATGACTTCAAAGCTGTAATATCAAGGTAAAAAAAAACTAGATGCACAGAATGTCTTTAAGTGAAAAAATGGCACAGTTCAAAAGCAGAACATGTATAAAGAGTTTTATCCGCTCACCTGTAGGGCTGATGATGGTAAATATGGGCGAGCTGCCTGTGATGTACACTGTCAACTTTCTCAAAGAGTCGTCCACAATGAAGGAGAAATTCTCAGCTTTACCAGGGTTCCTCACAGCCTGAAATATGGTCACCTAATCCAGAGTGAAGATGGGAAATACTAAATATGGTCATCTAAACCCAGAGTGAAGATGGGAAATACTAAATATGGTCACCTAATCCAGAGTGAAGATGGGAAATACTAAATATGGTCATCTAAACCCAGAGTGAAGATGGGAAATACTAAATATGGTCACCTAATCCAGAGTGAAGATGGGAAATACTAAATATGGTCATCTAAACCCAGAGTGAAGATGGGAAATACTAAATATGGTCACCTAAACCCAGAGTGAAGATGGGAAATACTAAATATGGTCATCTAATCCCAGAGTGAAGATGGGAAATACTAAATATGGTCATCTAAACCCAGAGTGAAGATGGGAAATACTAAATATGGTCATCTAAATCCAGAGTGAAGATGGGAAATACTGTTTTCGCTCTTTTTCTCATGAGTGCCATTCCTTGATCCATGTCTGAATTCAGATGCAAGAGGTGATTTAACCCATCTAGAATAGCTAAAATCACTGGTATGCAGAGGCACTGTAGTCAATTCAATTAGTAAATCAAACCGTTGATAAAACATTAATTAAGACACTACCTATGTTTACTTTGATAAGTGTGGATAGAATTGGACATTTAGAACAGGATGCAAACTATGTATTAAAATGGAACAACAATGGTGCAAAAGAGGCATCAGCTCTGAGAATCTAACATAATAATTCTCATCAGAGGGAACCCCAGGTGCGAAGGCCATGTGAAATGAAGGAATGCTGTGGTAGAAGTGTTCAGCCCTCTTGTTCATTACCAGAGCTGAAGTAGTGGAGTCTTCGATAATGCTAGTGGCCTGCGGCAGGTCCTCCTTGGTGACTTGGATGGCCTGGCCTCCTGACGCCAGGGCCAGCTCCTGGTAGAGCTGAATGGACGACGGGTCAAAGAAGCGCAGTCTTTGGTTCTGCTGGTCGTCATTGGGCGTTCTGCGTCTTCGGGCCCCACTTAATGTCCCTGTCAGCATGAAGTTTACCTGGAGAGAGTGGAACAGAGATGTCAACTACAGTGGAATTGGACACTTAGGTAGTTTTGTTTTGTAGCTTTTTTTTCATGTTAAACATTAAAATATTGAGTTATATATGTCTATTTGAACTATTAAAAATAACACCTACCACTGATTGAGTGCTTTCAATTAGTGCAAGAACAGTGCTCCTCAGGTGATCATCTTTTGCCGTTGCATCAGTGAAAAGAAATATTTTGGATGACGGTGGTGCACCTGTTAAAGCCAGCTGTAACCACAGAAACCACAGAACCACCAGAAAGGAATGAAGCACGGTCAGATAAACCTCATACTATGTTGATGACACCTGATACTGTATAATGGGATGCCTTCAATCAGCAGATCAACAGTCAGTCAGCAATTCAACATGTACATTCCACGTGTGTATCTTTCCATTCTGTCTCTATGGTTACCTACCTGCTGTCTCTATGGTCACATACCTGTAGACCTGAGAGGCTCATTTCAGGGAAGTCTCCTCCTCCAGTTGCTGTGAGAGCGTTGACTTGCGCTTTGAAAATGTCTGCATCCGTTGTCCTTATAAGAGGGCCAAAGTCTGAAATTTTTTTTCAGTGGTTCAGTGTCAAGTTCTCCACAATCTCCAGTTATGTCTGTATGCTGTCAAAATGGACATTTGAATGGATTCTGTTGTTGGTACCTGGATCATTGAATGGCACCAGAATGTAGGCAGGGGGTTCGTCTGGGGTTCCCCTCGTGCTGTCTATGATGCTCAAGGTCACCCTTTTGACCTCCTCAATGTCATCACTCATGCTCCCAGTAGTGTCGATGACAAAGCACAGCACAGAAGAGGACCGTGTCACTCCCATCAACCTGTCACAGTGATGAGGATGATGAAAAATGAAACATGGTGGTTATTTCAGAGGGAAAATAAAAATGTACCTGCTGTGTATACCGCAAAGCAATGCAGTGATGTATTTTTTAAAAACGAAAAAAAAAAAAACAGTACTCTTGATTATGTTGTTATAATTAAGCATGTCATAACACTGAGAAAATACAAAGAAACACATTATGAACCTAAAAACATTGTCTTTCCATGTGTATCTGTGAAAATGAATATCCACCATCTTGCATTTTTAAAAGATTCAAAACTGACAAGATAATTATAGAAAACTGTCTGGTAACACTTTACTTGACAGTATCTAGTGACATGACACTAACTAACTTGTTATGACAAAACCTGAATGTCACTTAATAACAGAAGCATTATGTGATAAACGTTTATGACTTGTTTATGACACGTTCATGACAGTGTCATGTCACTCTTATGTCGATACTGTTAAAGGACAATTCCGGCGCAAAATGAACCTACCCAGATAGCAAAATGTATTTGGCCCGGATCCGGCCCAGATCCACCTTCAGATCTGGGCCGGATCCGTAAAACGGACCCGGGCCGGTGTCTTTGGCCAATACCGTTCCGCATCCGTTTTCATGATCTGGCCCAGCTCCGGGACGGCTCTGAACCGGATGTGTTTTTTATTTGGCGGATCCGGGCCAAATGTGCAAATTATCGTCATGATCTGGGCCAGATCCGGACCAGATAAGTGTTCGATAGTGGCGATTGCGGCCCTTATTTGGGCCAAATGTGCACTTTATCATAATGATCTGGGCCAGATCCGGACCAGATGAGTATTCGATAGTGGCGATTGCGGCCCTTATTTGGGCCAAATGCGGACCAGCTCATTTTACGTCTGGCACCCATTTGTACTATATAGTCAATGTCACTAACAAATCAAAGAGTTACAGTACTTGTTCAGAATTTCAAGCTTTAAAAAGTTAAGAATGTCAAAGGATTACTAATAAAGCTTTTTAAACAGTAACATCCAATACCCCTAGTTGAACTCAGTAGCCAGTAGTTTGACCATGTATATTGAGTGTTCAATTATCAACATCTTGGAATAAATTATCTAAAAATCAAAACCTTGTACTAATGTATTTCAGAAAAGAAGCACAAATTCAAAATGTTACTTACTTTATTAAATTTCATTGATCACACACACTTTCCCTCTCAATTTATTACAAACACATATGTAGCATGTACTGGGTGGTGGGTGGATCTTGTCCTTACTTAAAGTTCTCAATGCTTCGGTTTACATGTAGAGACCCTCATTATGCTACTGTGTAAGTGTGGTGCTATTTTGAGCCTTGTTAGTGGTATAGTGGTATAGAAATAGCGATTTCTTTTTGCTGTACGTGTGCCCCGAAGGCTAGCGTTAAACGCTAATTAGCGGTTTGCAATAAAACTGGTCACATTCGACTAGCATGAAAATACATCCCAGCGAACGGTCGAACTCGGTACACATGTGTTATTAACCCCTAGGTTCATTTTGCGCCGGAATTGTCCTTTAAGTAAAGTGTAACTAACTGTCTTCTTTAATTTAACAAACTGTTTAAAAATGGACAACGCACAATAACTTGCATATAGTAGTAATATCAGTTGGACTCTCACACACCAACACCCCGACCCTTTTAAAGAGCACCAAAATGGGTGTGGCCCAATTAACTCATTACTCACACCTGCAGACAATTACTCAGCTAATAGCCAGGTGCATGTACAAAAGGCATTCAATTAAAATAGTGTCTTAAAACAGAGAAGATGAGTCAGCATCTTCACAGTGTCATAGTTTCATAATCCCAATGCTGCAAGTAAAAGCACTTTTCTGAAGTACAGAGCAGCCTTAAGAGCACCGTTGGGTCTAGTGTGTTGTCTCTTTCATTACAATCTAAATATCACTCATTTTGCTGAAAAAGCACCACAGCCAGATCCACAACAAGAGCATGGGCTTGTGCCCGGTATGGTGATTTATGTGTATCAACCATACTGTAGGTATCAACATGATAAATTCATTTTGAATTTCCCCTTGGGGATCAATAAAGTATCTATCTATCTATCTATCTATGATAGGCTACTGTAAGTCACTTAGGGTAAGTGTACCCCCCCTCCCCCACACACACACCCCAGTACCTTAGGAAGTCTTGATCCCCAGCAGCCCCCCTGATGTCCTGCAGGAGTTCTCTGGTGGCAGCAGTGGCTACCTCCACAGCCACAGGATGGAGGCCACCGTGTATCGAATCCTCGTCGTCTTTGTTGATGCCGCCCTTTGGCGGAAGTAAACTACTCAGATCAGGAAAGTCTCCGTGACTGCACTTACCTGTGTACACAATACACACTTTTTACATTTGTTCTGAGTGAGTGGCATTTGTTTTGTTTTCAAAACTTTGCTTTCATAGCTTTGCGCTTTACCGTCTGGTTTTGTCAATCCAAAGTATCCAGTGGTGAGCAGCTGGTCATTCAGGATGCTTTGCAGGATGTTATTACAGTTTTGTCCATCACACTCTCCACATGTTGGGGTTTTTTCATCTAAAAAAGAGCCATGGTTTCCATTTCAGGGCCTAGCAATCTCAGATTAAGGGACCTGTATTTTTATTATTGTTTATACGCCAGTATCAAATATGTACCCTCTCATCAGATGGCCTGCTCTGAAATGTATGTAAATGAAAATAATGTGAAGTTGCAAGCTCTCATGTTTGTTTACGCATAAGAAGTCTGGCCAAGTTAACCATGATACCATATCTCCTTTAAAAACTGTCCGGCAGAGAAAACCTATCCTGAGTCGATTGCAATTAATGGTGAGGAAAACAGTGTAGTCACTGCACAACACTTGAAAATAAATATTGAACAGTTTACCTGCAATGTTTCTTATTATGACATCTGGTTTGATTAAGGATGAGAAAGGAACCCTTTTACCCATCTCAATCCAGTTACTATGGCTGTAAAAGTCCTGTAAGACATTTCCACAGAGTATTTTTAAAAGAATAAAACATGTTTGATGACTGTGAACTATCTATTTCTATTATTAAAAATAAACAAAACATAAAAGACCAAATTACTTGTAAGGTGTGTAGGGTTTCTCCCAGTGTCCATCTGGCTGCAATAAAGTTCTTCAACCTAATGTTTGCCTTCACTGCCTCCAAACCAGTTTTGATGCGCTCACGGCCTCTTAAAATCTGCTCATTGTCAAAATGGCGCTCGGGTGAGAGGACGAAGACAACATCTGTAGCAGCATTGCCAAATCGAATGGTGTTAATTGAAGTCCGAAAGGGTTTGGCAGAGTCTGCGGCTGCACAAGCCATTGCCAGGGACTCAGCTGAAAGTGGACCTGTCTGAAGAATTAAAAAAAGAGGGAAAAATGTCTTTTTTTTTAAAGAGGAAAAAAAATCCAATTTTTTTACTTTTTTCTTTCTGCATTTTACCCTTTAATGGTTAGTTAACACACACAAACACACACGCACAGTGGTTAGTGAACGCACGCAATCACACACGCACAGTGATTAGGGAACACACACGCACAGTGGTTAGTGAACACACACAAACCCAGAGTACTAAGCAGGCACTTCTGCGTTAGTGTGGAACTCCGCCTTACTCAAGGGCAACTCCGCCATGGTTGTGGACATGGGAGATTGGTATTCACCCAGCCATGTTCAATTTAAATTTTTCCTACCAGTCAGTGATCAAACCGGCCACCCTTTGGCCACAAGTCTGACTCCTTAACCAGTATAGGCCACAGCTGCCCCTCAAAGCATCAACATACATGACACTGACACATGAAAGAGAAAAAAACAATCAAATGTCTGTAGGTGTGCATCGAGTACTACAGATCCCTGTCTCACCGGCAGCACAAAGTCCCTTCCCTCAGCCTTTGCCAAAGTCCTGCAAGCCTCTGCTGAAACGTCTAGAATTCTAGCTAACGTCTAGCTCTCTGTCATCTGCTGATGGGTGGTGGTTCGAGGTTTTTCTGAGAAGAGCCATATCTTAAAGCACACAGTCTGGGTCTGAAGAAGGATGGCCAGTAGAAGAACCCTTCCAGTGAACTTCATTGTAAATTCTTCAAAACCAGAGGGAGAATATCATCACCTGCTGTAAATGATGATCTCAATATAACAAATGTAAACGACAGTACAATCTCGAGCAGTATCCATAATCATTCATGATGTCATGCAAGCAGCACTTTACCTTGTGAGGTAAACTGGCCAAATACAAGCAGAGCATCTGAGGATGTTTAGATAAGCACTAAGGGACGCATGAGGAAGCTTGATCACACAGGAATGTAAAACATCCTGTTTGCAGAGAAAGACAAAGAATACTCTTTGTAGTCCGTAGTGTTTATATTAGTGAACTTTAAGACTTAAAGGGATATGAGTAGACACTGCGTTACAAAACTAACCCGATGCATTTCAATGGAGGATTTTCTTAACCTCATTTTTCTTACCTGCTACTTAAACTACACACTTGATATTTACTTACTTACATACATACATACATACATACGAGACAATAACGGGGAACAGGTGTGAGCAGAAACGGAGGGAAACTGACAAGACAGGAAGTGCAGACCATATATGGGAAAAGGGGTGGAGACAGTCACATGACAGCAGACAGGTGAACTTACCTAGCGTTCATGGGCACCGGAAAAAAACATTTTCCCAGTGAAAACATCATCATTCCGCGTCATTCACGTCACGTAATGAGTCAGAGGTCGGAAACTGGGGCTAGATTTTGCTAACAGAGTTGCCCAGTCAGGGGCTCGTCAACACTTTTGTCGCCACGTTGTAGTTTGTTTGTAGTCCATGTGGCCTATTCCAACAGTTTTAATGTGAACTTGGAATTTGCCATTTTTGTCACTTGAAAGCTGCATATCTTTCTTTCACAAGCGTCTTACACTATATTTTAAGCAAATACAGTTGTTTATTTAGGATTAGTGAGTGTATGTTTTAACCTTTGTTGTGGCATCCGTGTTTGTCACAGATTCCGACGGCAAAGCACATGAACACTTGCTGGGATAAACAAAGTAATCACAGGGGCGGTCCTTGTCATTCCCAAGTGCCATGAAGGCACTAACCTAGCGTTCATGGGCTTCGGAAAAACCTTTCTCCGAGTGAAAACATCATCATTCCGCGTCATTCACGTCACTTAATGTGTGAGTCAGAGGTCGGAAACTGGGGCTAGATTTTGCTAACAGAGTTGCCCAGTTAGGGGCTCGTCATCACTTTTGTCGCCACGTTGTAGTTTGTTTGTAGTCCATGTGGCCTATTCCAACAGTTTTAATGTGAACTTGGAATTTGCCCTTTTTATCACTTGAAAAGCTGCATATCTTTCTTTCACGAGCATCTTACACTATATTTTAAGCAAATACAGTTGTTTGTTTAGGATTAGTGAGTGTATGTTTTAACCTTTGTTGTGGCATCCGTGTTTGTCACACATTCGATGGCAAAGCACTTGAACACTTGCTGTCGGAAAAACAAAGTAGCCATGGGGGCCGTCCTTGTCATTCCGAGGTGCTCTGAATGCACCCTAAGAGCACATGGGGAACAGGCAAAAGCAAACACAGGACAATACACAAAATGGCCACTAGGGTGGCACAAAGTCACTCAATCCAGCCCAGAGGAAAGAAAATGTTAAAATGAGAGCTCCTCTCTTTCTCAATTGTTTCTCCTAGACAATAATGAGATCACAGTGATATAAAAATGAGATTATTGCTTTTGTCTCCCGCTTCTCAGGTTTGTCTCCGGAGCAAAAGAGTTAAGTTATCTCAGTGTAGACTCCCTTTAATCTACAAATGAGATCTCATCAATATTTTAAATAATGCGTGTTGTCTAATTTATACATCTCATATTTTACTCAGGCTGATCCACCAGAGAGCTCTCTCTGTAAACTCATGCAATTCTCATTTCAGATCTATTTGGTTAATCTCAGATTAGGCTCCATCAGTTCTGTAAAAGAGATCTCTTCACAAGCTTGAAGCAGAAATGGCTGTATTCTGTTTTCAAAATGTATTGTTGTCATCAAATAATACACAGGTTTCCCGTTTACCAACAAAACTAGATGCGCGCGCAGCCGTGGGGCAGAAGACGCTTGGTGGCCGTCCACAATGTTATAAACTTAACCTAAATAGTCGGCTGCTGTAAGCTACAATCTGATTTTTTGTATACCCCTGTTGTCTCAATAACATCTAATTTCAGACTATATTTCAAAGTTTGCCGTTCATTTTAATTATTAATATAACATCGTATTTTGGCATTTTTGGCGAAGACATGCATTCCGTTAGGGATATTGAACATATTTAACATTCTCTAACCATTGTGATTTCGAATTGGTGCAGTTTTCAGCACAAAAACTCATTTTATTCTTTTGCTCTTTTGCATTGCTCTAGATAGATAGATAGATAGATACTTTATTGATCCCCAGGGGAAATTCAAGGTCTCTATGCTGTTCTATGGTGCTTTCTGCCTCTTGGTTGCGCACGCATGTTTTCGTGACGTTGCATAGAAATCCATGTATAGTATTAGAAAATTGGACGACATTTCATTTTTGAATTTGCAATACTTATTTGTTCGTTTATTCACCAAATTCACACGGCGGCCATCTTGTTTTGACGTCATGCTCAGGGTGGGAAGTTCGAGTTCTGTACCTGTAGTTGTGTGTGTGGATGTTGTGGATTGTATTAGTCACGAATATGTCTGCTGTGTGCCTGTGTGTAATTCCTACTACAAAAGACGGGAAAAAGACAAAACACGTTAGTTCCACAGGTTCCTGACAGACACCAGATTGAAGAGAGAGTGGATTTCAAAAATTAGAAGAGACATCGGTAAATTTTTCCAGGTAAGTGCATAATTATCTAGCTAGCCAACGTTAGCTTAACCTCAGGCTAATGTTAGTTATAAAGATAAACCACTTTGTAACGTTATCATGCTACTTGTTAGATCCACATAATGGGTGTGATATACTGTAGGTCTTAATTTTCATGTAAGTGGTCTTAAAAAGGTCTTAAAAAAGTCTTATTTGGGGTGGTCAAACCTGGGGAAACCCTGTAATGGAAAGAAGATACCGAAGGCTTTTTTGCCATATTGAGTCAGCTTTACTTCCTAGTCCATAACTTGTCTAGGTTATGACACATTTTATTGTTCTTTGTCCTTTAGACAGTGCCTGGTGAGCTCGAACAACAAGGCTTTGGATCAGTTTACACCAGATTTGCCCTTCAATGAGACTGTGTGACATGTTCCAGCAATACTCATCACTTAAACCTCACAGATCACAGGAGAAATGTTCCTGTTGAAACCCACTATCAGAACTAAACAAGGCGACGCTGCATTTAGTTGTTATGCGTTCCAGCTCCCTGATGACAAAAAAAAAAAAATGCCCAAATTACTTTTTTGACATCAGGACTGTGAACTAAACTATTTTCAGATGCCTATTGTTTTTTTTACACTGAATAGGCTTAGTCCAACCAAAACAAGGTTTTGCCTAGCGGTAAGCTCACTCACTATGAGGTGAGGGAATTCAACAAACTTGATTAAGCTTGACAAATATATCAATAAAATCTATTTTTCAATGGGGCAACATATAGCAAATGTGAGTGGTAGCTATCACATCCCCCATTCTGTGTTTAAGTGATTAATAAGTCTGATCATTGTGCTGTATCAAAATTCCCACAGTTATGAAAGCAGACAGTCAGACAAATGTCTTTGTATTTTTGAGTGGCTCACAAACTAACAATGTTCTATTTTCTGCTCTTCTCTCCCTCCTCCCTTTGGTTGGTTCCACCACAAGGATAAAAGATGCAGATTGACCAGCCCACGCTTTCATCCACCATTGTACACAGTATGGCACGCTTTGGCACAAGTTCAGTTTGTTTATGTTATTGTTTATTAGTTTATTTCTCCATGTTGTATGATTTATATATAGACTTAAATTGTCATTGTGCAGTTGGTCCGTACAATGCAATTTGCTTGTGCAGCTTTTAAAAACAATACTCACATACACACTCACACACACAAAAAAAAGAATACACATTATAAAAAGAGCATATCAAGGCATTAACATGGTTCCATTGCTTGAAGTCCATTTTAAAGTGCAACTGTGCAAGCTCCCATTGCTTAAAGTCCATTTTTAAAGTACAACTGTTTTGCTTTGTTTTATAAAATAAAAGTTTGAAATGCTATGGAGTGCCCTATTTTTTGACCCTCAAACTGATATCTCAATTGTAACTCCTACTTCTCATCAGTTTCTCATTGCAATGTCTCCTCATTTGCTCTATTATTTCTCCTAAGGAGAAACAAGTTGTAAGTGAGACTACACTCAAACATATAAGAGATAACCCGTATTTGTCCTGCTTCTCAAACTAATATCTCTTATGTGACTCCTACTTGTCTCATGTGTCTCATCTTTTGCTTGTTTTATTTCTCCTAAGGCAAAATTAGGAGAAATAACTGTGACAAAAGTAATACTTAAATGATCCGTAAAAGAGAATCACCATTTTGCCTCCTTAGCAACAGAAGGGATACAAATGTGAAGCAAAAGTTTCCTCCAGATCCTGACAGATAGATTTAACAGAAACTACCAAATAATGTCTCTAAACGTACAATCTGCTTGAAGTAAGCAATTATTAAACTTACCGACAATGCTTTTCGAGGGCTTAAACATATAGGATGTGGACAGATGATAATTCAGCAAATAACTAAAAAATGTGCTGATGCTTATCAAGATGGTTGTCCTGGTTGCTATGGCATAAATCAAACAAAACAGTACAGATAACAAATGCACATTAGAATGAACCACTAGATGGCATTAAACTGCCTATACTAACTGTAACTTTGCCAGAGGCAGAACAAATACAGTGTCTCACAACAGTGAGTACACCCCTCACATTTCTGCAAATAATTTATTATATCTTTTCATGGGACAGTACTGAAGAAATTACACTTTGATACAATGTAAAGTAGTGAGTGCAGCTTGCATAACAGTGTACATTTGCTGCCACCTCAAAGTCAACACAAAGCCATTCATGTCTAAACCAACATTTTTCATTTGCACAATGCTGTAAAAGCCGTTGTTTTCTTTGTACTGTCACAATGTCTTTCATTAGAAAAAATAAATAAATAGAAAATTGAAATAGAAAATAGTACTGCCTTGCACATTGTTCATTAGGAATACTTACAGAGTAAACTTCGCATTGACAACAAGACAAAACAGTTCTTGACTATCTTGATATAAACAATGGCATCATGACTTGTCATTTTGATTGCACTGACCGCTTCATTGGCATAACTATTTGCTTTTGAGGCATAAACTAAGCATTTTCAGCATGATACACACTTTTGTAGCTTATCAACTACGCAGTGCAGTTTGCAGTGATTGTTTTGAGAAATGCACTAACTGTTGTGCAAATGATTATTATGATTCGAGAAATGCACCAAAGCGACTGAGACAAACTGTAAAAATGCAATCATTCAGCCTTCCCATTGCCCATTGAACCAGCACTAAGGCCACCTGTTGCAAACTGTTCTTTTCCCATTTACCAAGCCACGACTGTGTACGGAAACAATAATAAAAAATGTTGGCTTTGAAACACCAACCTCTCCTTTAAAGGAGAATTCCGGCAACTGGAAATACAACAAACACATCTTTCTTGTAAACAGAGGTTTTAAGTATATATAAGTATATAAGTATATATACTCTTTTGATCCCATGAGGGAAATTTGGTCTCTGCATTTAGAATGCAGAATTAGTGAAACACACTCAGCACACAGTGAACACACAGTGAGGTGAAGCACACACTAATCCCGGCGCAGTGAGCTGCCTGCTACAACAGCGGCGCTCGGGGAGCAGTGAAGGGTTAGGTGCCTTGCTCAAGGGCACTTCAGCCGTTCCCACTGGCAGGGTTGGGTAGTAACGGATTACATGTAATCTGGATTACGTAATCAGATTACAAAAATCAAGTAACTATAATCAGCCCAGATTACAATAAAAAAAAATGTGTAATCAGATTACAGTTACATTGTTGGGGATTACCTGATTACATTTTATTATGCAAACAATGCAACTTTTTTATGATAGCCTAGCTATCTTTTAATTTGACAAGCAGTTTATTCGGATCTTCACTTTTTAGATTTTTTTAAGATATTAAGAACAAAATTATTCATACCCCTGGCAAATATTGATTTTTCTCTTGACCAATATGTTTGTTCTTACTTAAAATGACACTTGCACATACCAAAAGGTTGCAAGGCAATGTGGTAAAAACATAACCTGACTCTCGCCAGATGAATTTCGTTCCGCCTAGCTCCACTCATCCATCTGGAACCGATCCATTGGAATGGTGTTTCAGAAGGCTGAGCCTAATCAAAAAATGCCTGCATATGATTGAAAAAGCCACTAGTCCGTCATCTATTGACGTGCTACTTCAACCACTCACATCAAAGCCAACCCGTGACGCTGATAACAGTCTCACAGTCGCTTCTACGCTATGTCACATCTATGAAACTTCCGCCCTGCGTCCTGATTGGCTCAACCATACAATCTCGTGCTGAAATCACTTTCAATGGAAGAGGTCCCAGATGGATGTGAGTGAAGATAGGTGGAGCTAAGCGGAACGAAATTCATCTGGCGAGAGTCAGGTTACACTGTAAAATCCAATAAGTAAACCTTACTTAAAAAAACCATGGAAACCGATTGCCTTGAAAAATCAGACTAAAGTGGACTGGGATTCTAAAACTGAGCTTACAAGCAATTCCTTAGTGTAGTGTATTAACACTACAGCAAATTCCTCTTTAACCTACCTAGGTATTGCAAGTGAAGTGTACTTTAGTTTTCATTCATAAAACTCATGTTCTGAAGTTGAGGTAACTAATCAACCAATTCCTCATATCTGGAATATGTAGTAACAGTTACTTGAACAGCAAGTTAATCTTACTTGGTGAAACCATGGAAACCGATTGCCTTCAATTTAGCAAGTAACTATTACTCATATACACAAGTTTGAATAAAAATAGGCTCTATTCTAAAATAATGACATTTACAACTGCATCAGGTACAAATACGGCTTTGAATTATTTATTATTCTTGTAAAAACAACAACATTGTGTTCAGTTTTAATAAAAAAACATCTTAAAATGTCTTAAATGGCACAATTTAGCTGTAGCAACAACCTACATCTTCCTTTTTTCTCCTTGAACATTTTATAAAAATCTTTTTTAAAGGCCTGAAACTAAAATATACACACTTTAAGTATCTCAGTAGCCTGTACCAAATAAAAATCAACACAGTAGTCTAACGTAAATTAACACAATAAATTACTGTCTTCTTAAAGGGATATTCCACCATTTGGAGAATTACACTCATTTTCCACCTCTCCTTGAGTTAAACAATTGATTTTTACCTTTCTCCAGTTCATCCAGCCGTTCTCTGAGACTGGCGATACCACTTTTAGCTCCAGCCTAGCATAGATCATTGAATCAAATTAGTCCATTAGCATCTCGCCTGCTAGCATCACGTTTAAAAGTGACTAAGATTCCCGGTAATTTTCCTATTTAAAACTTGTCTCCTTTCAAGTAAGAAAGTATAATAAGACCAATGGAAAATCAAATGTAGAGATTTTCTAGGCTGATTTGACATGGAACTATACTCTCATTCAGGCGTAATAATCCAGTCACTAACCGATTCGTCTGCTGCAGCTCAACTTTGTTGCTGGAAGTTAGCCTACAGGGACTATTTTCAGGTGCTGCATGATATTATTGTGCTGCTGTGCCCATGGTGTTCCTTGATTATTACGCTGGAATGAGAGTATAGTTCCATGTCAAATCAGCCTAGAAAATTGCCACGTTTAATTTTCCGTTGGTCTTATTACACTTTCTAACTTGAAAGGAGACAAGTTTTACATAGGAAAATTCCTGGAAATCTTAGTCACTTTTAAACGTGATAAGCTAATGGTCTAGTCAGATTCAATGATCTATGCTAGGATGGAGCTAAAACTGGTATCGGCAGACTCGTAGAACGGCTGGATGAACTGGAGAAAGGTAAAAATCAATTGGGAGGTGGAAAATGAGTGTAATTCCTCAAATGGTGGAATATCCCTTTAAACATCTCTTAAAACTTAATCGGGCCACCAGTTTATAGGGCCAAATTCTAAATGACTTACCACCACAGACTTAAAAGGGGAATTCCGGTATGATATTGACCTAAAGTGCGTTGAAACATGATGCAGAATGTGAACGTATGTCTCATAGCTCATCTCGGCTTGTCCCCTGCACTCCGAAATCTGGCACTAGTTAGCCGATGCTACCAACAGCTTTTTCAATGGGGTTGCCTCGGCATCTGCCTAGCCATGCAAATAAATCACTGTTTCACAGCATTTACGAGGCTCAAAATATCTCCACACTTCATTGGTAGACTTCCGAGGGCCCTGACATTTACAACGAGACATTGAGAACTTGGAAAAAGCACTGGTAGTTTATTTACAAGACGATTTATACAGACAGTACCTTAAGGAAGTTTACCGTTCGCAGCCATCTTGAATTTAGTCACGATAAGTCGAGCGACGAGTACGAATGAACAGGTATGATGAGGGATCAGATTCCAAAAATAATTCCGTGGAAATGCATGTAGCAGAAACTGGAATCCATGCATTTCCACGGAATTAAGTTTACCAATGAAGTGTGGAATCTGGCTAGTGTGGAAAAGAGGCTAGACCGAAGCTGAGGCACCCCCATTGAAAAAGCTGTTGGTAGCATCGGCTAGCAAGCGCCAGATTTCGGAGAGTGAACTTGGGTCCTCGCCGGTTCGTCCTGCGTCCCAGCCCAACAGCACTGTAAACGTGCCTGCGCTGTAGGTCGCTTGCAAAGCCACCCGCTGTAGCATCCACTTGAGTGCGCGCACCAAAACGTCTCGGCAGAGGAGGAGTGCCATTGGATAGCAATCGACAGCAGGTGATGTAGGTCCTACAATTCTATGTCTCTCACGTTAATATATATTAAATACTGCTATGGACCTTTTAGTATTTCTCTTTCTGTGGCAGTGGCGTGATACTTCAATGCTTGAGAGTTGTTGACAATCTGAATTGTCAAATCTACAGAATTGCCTTGGTACAGGTGGTGTGGGAGAGGGTGACTGGCCTACAAATTCTGTGTCTCTCACGTTAATATATGAAATAATGCAAAGGACCTTTTAGTATTTCTCTTTCTGTGGCAGTGGTGTGATACTTCAATGGTTCACAGTTGTTGAAAATCCGAATGGTTGAATCCACTGAATTGCCTTGGTACAGGTGGTTGGAGAAGGTGACTGGCCTACAGATTCTGTGTCTGTCACATTAATATATTAAATCCTGCATATGATCTTTTAGTATTTCTCTTTCTGTGGCGCTGGCGTGATACTTCAATGGTTCACAGTTGTTGAAAATCTGAATCGCCGAATCCACTGAATTGCCTTGGTACAGGTGGTGTGGGAGAGGGTGATTGGCCTACAAATTCTGTGTCTGTCACATTAATATATTAAATCCTGTATAGGACCTTTTAGTATTTCTCTTTCTGTGGCAGTGGCGTGATACTTCAATGGTTCCCAGTTGTTGAAAATCCGAATTGTCGATTCCACTGAATTGCCTTAGTACAGGTGTTGTGACTGGCCTACAAATTCTGTGTCTGTCACATTAATATATTAAATCCTGCATACAGTAGGACCTTGTAGTATTTCTCTTTCTGTGGCAGCGGTGTGATACTTCAATGGTTCACTGTTGTTGAAAATCCGAATTGTCGAATCCACTGAATTGCCTTGGTACAGGTGGTGTTGGAGAGGGTGACTGGCCTACAAATTCTGTGTCTGTCACATTAATATATTAAATCCTGTATAGGACCTTTTAGTATTTCTCTTTCTGTGGCAGTGACGTGATACTTCAATGGTTCCCAGTTGTTGAAAATCCGAATTGTCGAATCCACTGAATTGCCTTGGTACAGGTGGTGTTGGAGAGGGTGACTGGCCTACAAATTCTGTGTCTGTCACATTAATATATTAAATCCTGCATACAGTAGGACCTTTTAGTATTTGTCTTTCTGTGGCAGTGGTGTGATACTTCAATGGTTCACAGTTGTTGAAAAACTGAATCGCCGAGTCTACTGATTGTATTATCTGACATTCATGTTATTATATGAACATCTTTTAAGAAGAGTTTTTTTTCCATTTCTTTGTTGCTCACACTGGATTCATGGTGGTTAGAGAGTGAATGTGCATGTTGTGAATGTAGTGTTTTATTGCAGCGGCCACCTGACTATAACCTCAGCTGTGAGTCAGTGAGAGAAGATAGTATGTAGAAAGTGTCAAGACAAGTGATTGACCAATGAGAGCGCAGATCAGCACTTGATGAATGGCTCCCAGGTCCCTCCCACACTGACATGTGTGATGTGCTCCCCCTGCTGTTCAGCAGAGAAAAGTGTCATTGTGATTTTCAGTGTGTTCTGTGTTCAGTGTATCTTCAGGCAGTGTGTTCTTCCTAAAGGCAGGAGTGCCACGGCCTTTTCGCGTCAACTAAAGTCCTGTGTCCGTGGACTCCTTGCATTTGCGAGCTTGTCTGCCGTCAAAAAAAGCAACGAACGAGGCAATAGAGTATGCTCTGGAAAGAACAGAAAACCAACAACACCCATGTCCTGAGACACTCAAGCTTTATTTTCATCATGTTTTTATTTAAGTACAGTTTGGGGGCTTTCTGTCTTTATTTGACAGGCCCGTGAAGACTGAGAAGAAGTGAGCGGGACAGAGAGACGGGTACTTAGACCCGTGGATGGTCGGCATGCTGGGTCGTGTGCCACAGCTCTGCTTGCTTCTCATCATTTCTGACATTGCAGTAGCCCAGTGCGGCAAACAGGTTGGCTCTCTCTGTGTCTGCGTCCAGGTGGAAGGACCTTGCCCAGTGGATCTTGCCGCTTTGTTGCCGTCTGAAGTCAGAAGAATGATGGGACGCCATCCCGGAGAAGTCAGACATCCAGCAGTTGCTCTTGGCCCGTGTCTCTTCTTCCAGACGGCACTAGTCTCATGGCAAAGCCCACATCTGAAAGGAGAGGGTGAAAACAGCCATACTTGAGAAGGACATTTGAGTAGACCATAATGCTGTAGTGTTATGAAAGCAGCACTGAATAGAAGGAGGGGAAAAAAGAGAAAAGAAAAAAATGTCCAAAAAGACTGATCTTACCTCTACAGTAGGTCATCCGTAAGCCCCAGAAGATTGAACTTGGGTCCTCGCCGGTTCGTCCTGCGTCCCAGCCCAACAGCACTGTAAACGTGCCTGCGCTGTAGGTCGCTTGCAAAGCCACCCGCTGTAGCATCCACTTGAGTGCGCGCACCAAAACGTCTCGGCAGAGGAGGAGTGCCATTGGATAGCAATCGACAGCAGGTGATGTAGGTCCTACAAATTCTATGTCTCTCACGTTAATATATATTAAATACTGCTATGGACCTTTTAGTATTTCTCTTTCTGTGGCAGTGGCGTGATACTTCAATGGTTCACAGTTGTTGAAAATCCGAATTGCCGAATCCACTGAATTGCCTTGGTACAGGTGGTGTGGGAGAGGGTGACTGGCCTACAAATTCTGTGTCTCTCACGTTAATATATGAAATACGGCAAAGGACCTTTTAGTATTTCTCTTTCTGTGGCAGTGGTGTGATACTTCAATGGTTCACAGTTGTTGAAAATCCGAATGGTTGAATCCACTGAATTGCCTTGGTACAGGTGGTTGGAGAAGGTGACTGGCCTACAGATTCTGTGTCTGTCACATTAATATATTAAATCCTGCATATGATCTTTTAGTATTTCTCTTTCTGTGGCGCTGGCGTGATACTTCAATGGTTCACAGTTGTTGAAAATCTGAATCGCCGAATCCACTGAATTGCCTTGGTACAGGTGGTGTGGGAGAGGAGTATGATGCACGTAACTTTGGTTCCCCGCGATGCAAGGGGCAAATCATATCTGTATAGCTGATATAGGGGGCCAGAGGTGATCTAAACAGATGACAGACATAGTGTAGATTGCTTGAGGTGAGATTTCCAAATGCGTGCTAGGTGCCGCCCCCTCGAGTTGGGACATTACGTTATTTGTGGCCAGACCCTTAATCTGACAATTCTCCCACAATGCCAGTGCAATTAAAACAATTTAGAAGGTAGAGCACAATAACAAAAAGTGCATCAGCTAGTGCCGGTTTTACACAGACAAGAGTCAGTTCTAGACAGGTGATAAGTGCCGGGATTAGGAAGGCTAGTTTTAAGCTGTGCTACAAGAGGAGATATCCTCGAAAGCGCTGGCCTTCGGGAGAATTGTGAAGACGGAGGGATGACCCCACTCCAGTATGAACTGGAAACATGATCCATGCGATTGCGTGATTCCGTGAACCAGCACTGCCATCCCTGTAAGAAAGTAGATGTTAGTGTGATATGTGGAACTGCTTCTCCATTGACGAACTGCATCCCCTCAGTGGAAGAGGGGAGGCACGATGCACCTGCAGGGGTTAGCAAATTAAAGATTGGGAGGAGAATGTAAAAGGAACTTACACGTCCTCCCTGGCGCGATCACTTTGGGTGAGCATATCTGCCAAAAACAAAACAGCCAAGGCAAAATAGGAGAATGGAAATTAGAGTATACATTATTTGCAGAGAATCCTGCTAAAACGGCAATTTCAGTCAACAATCAATGTGACGGATGGCGTGACTAGATGGCTGAAATCACATGGACACACAGAGACCCGTTGTGTTTAAAGAGAGTGCATGATGGGCGCAGCATTGGCCTGAAGGAGACTTGAATCTGCCAGTGATGGACCGCTCCGTTTGACCTGCGAGAAGGAAGGAGTGGTTAGTCAGGTGACATGTAGTATCGTCATCGGTAAAACAACCAGCCAACGGCTACGTTGGTATTCGTGATCAACGAACTTCCAGCATAGGCCACCAGTTAAACCACAACTAGCAAAATGCAAAATTGCCGACATAATCATGAACAGCCGGTAACCATTAACACCAATATATGGAGTGCTGAAGCGACCCACTGGTGGGCAGTGAGCAGAGTGAGGCCTGCCATAGAAGTCCTAGGAACCCAATACACAATATGGAATCAGAAAAGACATTCTCAAACATACAAAAGACGCTAGAAGGATATGTTAAATACACAAATGACACAGCTTCTTAATTAAAAGCTCAACCAACACCATGTGGGCATGAGCCCATCACTGTGGCGTCAGCTAATGAACAATGACATAGCACGGGCATTGAAAAGAAAACACCCATAATTGCCTAGATAATAGCTTGTGTGACATAGGCTACTGGCAATTGATGACCATGGGCCGGCGTGCCGTCATTTTGGTTCGAGTGAATGAGTGAATGATCAGATTGCAGGGCTTTCCTGAAAAGTAGGCAAAGCTAAGATTGGCTTCATGTAAGCATGGGAGGAGTAAGGCTAAACTACGAGTCTTCCTAGTAGAACTTTCGCTGAAGCTATCATGGATCTGTGGTGACTATAAAGTTACTGTGAATCAAGTCTCAAAGCTGGAGGAGTACCCGTTGCCATGGGTGGATGACCTGTTCGCAACACTGGCTGGAGGTAAACTGTTCTCAAAGCTTGATATGAGCCACGCTTACCAGCAGCTACTTCTTGATGAGAAATCAAAAGAATTTGTCACAATAAATACACACAAAGGATTATTCAAGTACAATCGCCTAGTGTTTGGAGTAGTGTCCAGTCCCGCTATTTTTCAAAGGACAATGGGCACTCTATTGCAAGGGATTCCTCATGTAGCCGCATATTTAGACGAGATTTTAATAACGGGGGCTACTGAGGTTGAAAACCTAGAGCAGGTACTAAAGAGACTCTCAGATGCATGGCTGCGTCTGAAACGTGGAAAGTGTGTGTTTATGGCACCAAGTGTGACGTATCTGGGACATACAATCACAGCAGAGGGTCTTCGCCCAGTGGAGGACAAAGTGAGGGCTATCAAGGACGCCCTAAGCCCAAAGAACGTCACAGAACTCCGCTCGTTTCTAGGCATGGTGAATTACTATGGGAAGTTCCTGCAGGATCTATCAAAAGTGTTAGCACCTCTGTACAAGCTGCTGCACAATGACACAAAGTGGCAGTGGGGTGCGGAGCAGGAGAAAGCGTTTATGGAGGTGAAAGAGCTCCTTCATTCAGCAAAACTGTTAGTTCACTATGATCCCGATAAAGACATTGTTCTCTCATGCGTCGCCTTATGGGGCGGGGGCGGTCCTCTCGCATGTTATGGAAGACGGCTCAGAGAAACCTGTTGGATTCGCCTCACGGACGCTGACGGCTGCAGAGAAAGGTTATTCACAGTTGGACAAAGAAGGTCTTGCTATTGTTTTTGCAGTAAAGCGTTTTCATCAGTATTTATATGGACGTGTTTTCAAAATCCACACTGACCATAAACCACTGATGAGTCTGTTCAGTGAAACACGCTGCATTCCGCCGCTAGCGTCAGCCAGAATCCAACGGTGGGCACTAATCTTGTCAGCCTACCAGTACACAATAGTATACAGAGCTGGAAAAGACAACACAAACGCTGATGCGTTGAGTCGCCTGCCATTGCTGGAGACGCCTGTCTCAACATACGTACCTCCAGAGACTGTTTTTTCATTAGAGAAATTGTCAGAGACACCTGTTAAGACAGCCCAGGTCAAGCAGTGGACAGAGAGAGACCCAGTGCTGTCCAAAGTAAAGACTTACCTGTTGCAGGGCTGGCCCAGTGTGGTTGTCAGTGAGGAACTGAAACCATATGCCAAACGCAAGACAGAACTCAGCCTGCAGGATGGCTGCATATTCTGGGGTTCGAGGGTAGTTGTACCTCCCCCAGGACGCTCACACATCGTGGAAGAACTACATGAGACTCATCCAGGAGTGTCACGAATGAAGAGCCTGGCAAGATCCTACGTCTGGTGGCCAAGAATGGATTTAGACCTGGAGAACAAGGTAAAGGCATGTACACAATGTCAGTCAAATTAACACATGTCGCCACCAGCCCCTTTGCAGCCATGGGAGTGGCCAGACCACCCCTGGTCTGGACTTTGCTGGTCCGTTCATGGGGCAGATGTTCCTAATAATAGTGGATGCGCACTCCAAGTGGATAGACGCTCACATCATGAGCAACATAACAGCCCCCTTAACCATAGACAAGCTCAGACAAGTGTTTGCAATCCACGGGTTGCCAGATGCAGTAGTCACAGATAATGGTCCGACGTTTACCAGTGAGCTGTTTGGTGAGTTTATGGAACAGAATGGCATCCGACACATTCATACAGCTCCTTTCCACCCAGCCTCGAATGGATTGGCAGAGAGAGCTGTCCAGACAGTGAAGGAGGGTCTAAAAAGGATTTCAATTCACCAGACTTTCACGTTTCCTGTTTAAATATCGCCTTACACCGCAAACCACTACTGCACGTACTCCAGCAGAGATGTTGATGGGACGTAGGCCTAAGTCAAAGTTGGACCTGCTGCGCCCAGACACTAAGGCTACTGTGCTGAGAAGGCAGGAAAGACAGAAGGAAGGTCACAATCAACATGCACGACAGAGACAGCTGAAACCAGGTGACAATGTCTACGTTAAGAATTTCAGCAATAACTCTAATCAGCAATGGCTGCCGGGGGTTATCTTGACACAAAGAGGTCCTCTCTCCTACGTCATAGAACTGACTGATGGACGAGTGTTCCGCAGACATCAGGACCACATACGCCTGCGTCATGATACAGGCCCAGAGATTATTAGCACCTCAGAGTTCCCCTTGGTGAGTCAGACTACTGGGGAAGCTTCACCAGAGGAAAAGTCACTTGAAGAAATGTCTGTGCCCCCGGGAGAGGATGGACAATTGATCACAGACACACAGACCCCTCTTGTGACTCTTGTACCAGATCCAAAACACCTACACCAGCTGTGCCAGCAACAGCACCGGAGATAGTTTGCAGGTCACAGCGTGATCGGAAGCCTCCAGATAGACTGAATGTTTAATTAGTCTGAATGTGTTCAGTGGAATGTGCATATGCTAGATTGTAAGAGTGTATGCCAAATAAAATGATTTGTGTTTTGAAGAAGTATAATGAGTTAATGTGTAAGAAAGAAATGACACCACATTAGTTTACATTTTCCAGTTTATTTGCATTGGGAGAATTTTGGAATTTAGTAGGGGAGGAGTGTTGTATACTTACGAATAGTAATTACATTTCTTACCACTAGGTGGAGTCTATGCTTTTAGATAGTTAGTTTTGCACTGCCTCCTTGAAAATGTGTTCTAGTGAAGTCCCTATAAGAAGAACGTGCTGTTCCACTAGCGCTCTAATACTACAGCATTCATGTGATTACATTTCATATAAAAGCTACCACTCGGTACAACATCCTTTGTGGTCCTGGTTATTATACAAGTTACCACAGAAACGTTTACGTTACTGTAAGGAAATTATTATTATCATTGTATAACCATTTGTGTAAGCAGAAATGTTGTTGTGCTGAGTTCTAAGAACAGAGAGTTCAAGTTAAATGTTGTTGTGCTGAGTTCTAAGAACAGAGAGTACAAGTGTGCACCCAGACAGACAGGAACTGCACCCTGTCTGTGTGTGTGTGTGGTTGAGATAAGAGTACAGTATGTCACAATAAAGTCGCTATGTCTTGCTTCCTATTTTCTGTGTGCATCTGTACAATAAAAGACAGATTTTGGGCTGCAGTGTCAGAGACTGATGGTGTGAGGAATTCTTCCTTACATTAGCAGGCTCTCCTCTTGGTACCAGAGTTTGTGGGCAAAGCCATACTACGTGTTGTGGTTCTTGTATCTATATGTTGGGGTTAAATTCCCTGACAGTTACCAACAATGTTAACAACAAACTCAGCTTCACTGCTGCAAACAAAGTTGGCTATATGCTTCGCCATATAACGAACCAGCTAGCCGTGTGATAAGAAAATCTTAACCTTTTGTTTAGTCCACTGAAAGTTATCCACATATCAAACAATTAAATACACAGTTATGGAGGAATTGTTTTGGGGAAGCAGTTGCACTATATCCCACTTTTGCTGCCTTTAAGCCACTTAAATCCATAGCCTAGATGAGCATTGCGCATACGTTACAACTTGACGTAATGGTGAAGCTAATGGCCCAAGAAACGTCACATCATAAAAGTTGTAGGCCTACTAAACGCAAAAACGTAATGACAGCTTGTTCGTGGTGGTGTAGTGCTGCCTAATTGAAATAAGATAGGCAAGGGTTATCTTATATTCGGCACATTTATTGGGCTTTTAGCCTCTTTCAATTTATTTGATGAGGAACTGATAAAGACTGAGCAGCAGAAAAGTCATAGTTGATACATAAATCGTTTATTATTATAATTAGGCTATTGATAGCCTACTATTACTTTACTACTGTTATTATTATTATTCGGATGAGGCAAAGGAATGTAAATCTAAGTCTGAAATGTTGGCTACAAACAGTCTATACTGCTGTAACTGCACTGCTGCTATTATTAATTGTTAACTTCCGGGAACTATTTGAGGCTTCCATTAGCTGCCATTGTTGAAAAAAAAAAAAATGGAACATTAGCGTCAATGGCGTTGTCGCAACTCTACCTTTATATGGCTCTGGGGGTACCTTCTGCTTCAACTGTTGACGACAGGGATCAATGACCAAGCCACAATATGTGACGACTAGGGGTGAGACTGTGTTGGTTTATTTACACACTGAAAACAAACACAAGTGTTTTTGTTTTTTTTGTAGATACTACAATTTGGAGTCGAAATTCGAAGTGCAAATATGGTTTAAATGTGTAAACAAGACGCCTGATGTTTAATAATGAATGGGCACAGTATTATTGTGTACAGTAATGGGCTATCAGTAGTATGTAAACAGTTAATGTGTTATGTGATTTACATAAACTAGTAAACAACAGAAATGTTAAAAGCTGGTATTGTGTTTCCTGAATTCTTACATTCAGGCATTCAGATGAAATGTAATTAAATAGCATATATATATATACTGTATGATGCTTGCATGAGGGAAACATCCCAAAACAACGGCACCCATATAATTGCTGTTTTGAGAAGTATTTCTCATGCAAGCATCATGCAACAATGCAAAAACAATAAAACTAGTGTAGGCCTAATTATATTTTACATTAGTAAAGCAGTACTCTGATGTGCATGCTTTCACAAACCTTTGTGAACAATCTTAGCACTTTAAACATTGACTGTTTTGAAGTGCATGTATTGCAATATAGTATAAAAATAATAATAATTGTGATATCATTACAATTTGATGGGGGGGTGGGAGGAGGGGGTGGGTTCATGTAGGTGGGCCCTATGACCCCAAAGTATGCCTTGACTGGGCCTCAGGTCAAAGAAGTTTGAGAAAGGCTGATGTAGACGACAAAGCAGCAAGGAGGCGTCGTGTGATCATTTAAACAAGTTTTATGACAAGGTCGATGAGGGTGGGAAAAATCATACATTTCTGTGCAAACTAGTCACATTCAGTCACATTGTCTTTTAAGAAAATGCAGTCCATTTTTCGGTTCCAGCAGCCAACAACCTCAGCACTGACCCTTCAGGCCTCTCAGGAGGCGCTGGCCTTCTAACCTAGCGACCACCATAGCAACCAGCATAATTGCCCTAGCAACCAGCATAGCAACCACGTTATTTATGCGTTTTAGCTTATTGGATGTTGCGTTAATGCAGATAACTTTTGATCCGTGTGCCCGGTTTTCATAAATGAGGTACCGTTGGAATCCTTGGATGAGCCCGAGTTCCATGCCCCTGATCAAACCCACTCTTGCAGTTCCTCGGAACCGCAATTCTAGTTATTATTATTATTATTATTTACTCATAGCAGGGCATTTACGCTTGATGAATTCTGCCATAGGATTTAAGTTTCTAAGGTTTTAATCATGGATACTGCTCCCCCATAATTTGCTCATGTGCATATAGCCTGAGGTGTCATGACAGTGTACGGATCATGGCATGCTCTTGTGTTTAGATTGTGCTTACGCTACATAGTGAGGCTAACTTAGCCTCAGAGGGGGGAATGTGGTGATTTTATTTGATCATATACATGTGTGTGTATGCTGATTGACAGGGGCGGGGCCACAGGGGCCCGGGCCCCATCTGAAATCTTATTGGCCCCTGACTGGCCCCTGTACCGTCAATCATCAATAAGTGTCAAACGTGAGAACGACGATCAGAGATGCAATTCCATTCCCAAACAACTGGTGGCAGTAATGCACCTATGAAGCTTGAAAGCTAAAGCACACAGTGAACTGTAAAGGAAAGAATACATTAGGCCAGAGAATGTCTAATATTAGGCTAACCAGAATGTCTGCTAATGTGAAGAACCAATACATTTGGCTAACGAAAGTATAAGTATAAGTAACATATAAGTATATATACTCATTTAATCCAGTGAGGGACATTTGGTCTCTGCATTTATCCCAATCCGTGAATTAGTGAAACACACACACTCAGCACACAGTGAACATACAGTGAGGTGAAGCACACACTTATCCCGGCGCAGTGAGCTGCCTGCAACAACAGCGTCGTTCGGGGAGCAGTGAGGGGTTAGGTGCCTTGCTCAAGGGAAAGTATCAGCTAACGTGAAGAACCGATGGCAGCGTTTCATCTTCCACAGATGTTTCTTGGTGAGTCACAAACCTCTATGTTGGTTATCATTACAGTATGTGAAAGGGACGTTTATTTGTTGCTGTCACAATATGTTAAGTTTGTCGAAGCAGCAGCAAGCTGCTAACGTTAACTTAAGTCAGTGAACTGTTAACAGTAACTTAAAATTTACTTGAGATTTGATTGTTATTCATTGTTAGTATGCTGATAGATTTTATGTATGGAAAGGTAATGTATGAAGTGTTTGAAATGGTGTTATATGAAATGCAAACTTTTTGTTTGGGGTCCGAAATTAATAATATTAATGTTACCTTACCAAATGTAAATAACGTTCGATTTTTTTTGCTTGAGGAAAACGTTTGGCAGCTGCTAACATGAACACGAGAATACATGCTAATAGCTAACGCTACGTTTTTGTAGAGTTAATGTGAGCTATCATTGCAAAGTTATTAACCACTATTCTGAGTTTATTTGATTCATGGGCTTTGCATGATTTCTGTCTCAAAGTGTTAGGACAAGGAGAGTTTCATAGAGATAAATTGGTTACATTTTCTACTCTATTCACTAAAGCTTTATGATTTGTAAACAAATAATAACTGGTTTTACAGTTGCCAGACGACATGCTGAATACAAGCATGGGTTTTGTGACACGCATTTGTGTTTCACCTGCAGACTGGGATGGCGCAGAAGCTGGTGACTTCAACCCACAGGCTTCAGAACCACAAGTCACCAAGCATAGGTGCTCCTAATGGTATGGTGCTATTTCCTATTGCCACTACAGTGAGCATATTTTGTCATTCATTTTAGAAACGCCAGGTTGACAGTGGGTTATGAAAGTTAATAACAATTAAGTTACTCAAACTTGTTTCATTTTCTTCTCTCCAGACATTTCCCATTCTAGAGCAGATGGTTCTGTGCAACCTCTCCTAAAGGTATTCCACAAGATGCAGCACGGAAATAGGAAGAGGCCACTCAATGGTAAGAATATTCCATCTTCAGTGTTTTGCTACCCCTTCTGTATTTTTTTCGCTTTCAAATGACCCATCGTTAGTCTTCAAATCAGAATCAGGCTTTTCTAACTGGAAGCAAGACTGTGGCTTCAAAGATCATTCCAAATCAGAATAATTTTCAAATAATTATTGAAAAATTGTGTAAATATGATGTAGTTGTTGCTCACATGCTGTGTGTGTGTGTGTGTGTGTGTGTGTGTGTGTGTGTTTGTTTTAATGTACGCAAACTGGCAGTGAAAGGGGTTTCTCTTATCAACAAAAGGGGAAAGAGTTAAAGTAAAACTTGTCCAATTGAACGAAAAATGTGTGTATGATGATATATGATTTCTGTTTAAAATATCAATGTATTTCCACTGAAGTGTCTATTATATTTTAGTTTTATATTGTGTTTTCAATGCACATTATAAATAAATGGGAAAATTGTTCACAATTGTATTGGCTTTTTTGTTTTTTAGCATTTGGCATTCAAGTATTTGAACAAGGTAAGACTGGTGAAATGTATGCACCTTACTGCTGTGGTGTAGTCTAGTTAGCTGTAGTGGGTATACTGTGATCAACCCCAAATATTAATACCTATCCTTGTCTATTTTAAGTGGGTATACTGAGATGGTGATGCTTTTTAAGTGGGTATACTGCGTATAGTCCTGCATCACGTAGACTACACGCCTCTGCCTTACTGAACAAGGGATTTTCTGTGTATGGATGTTGACCGGTTCTTGGCCCCTCAGTGTATGATGTGGCCCCTTTGTGGCCCCTGTCTCAGAAAAATCCTAAAACCGCCACTGCTGATTGATTTACCAGAAAATGTATGTAATACTGTTTGTACACTGTCATGCAACATTTGCTGAAGATTATGAGACTAAGTCATAAGACTGGACTGTCTGGAAGTCATAAGATTGAAATGTCAAGGCAGGTAAAAAGAGGAAGTAAAATTAGGTGACAGTGATTCACAGAGCCAAAAGGAATACAGACTCTACCTAGCAACAAGTAATTACACATAGAACCTGGCCAATACATATTTTTAATGTCTAAATGAGGAGGAGTTTTCACCAATATCTCAAGTTCGAAAAGGCTGGACTGTCTGGAAATCATGAGACTAAGTCATAAGATTGAAATGTCAAGGCAGGTAAAAAGAGGAAGTAAAATTAGGTAAAAGTGACACACAGAGCCAAAACGAATATAGGCCCTACCTAGCAACAAGTCTCCAGTCAACAGTCTTCAGCATGTGTTTATTTGATCATATACATGTGTGTGTATGCTAATTTGATTTACCAGAAATTTGATCTAATACTGTTTGTACAATGTCATGCAACATTTGCTGAAAAAAATATGAGACTAAGTCATAAGACTGGACTGTCTGAAAGTCATAAGATTGAAATGTCAAGGCAGGTAAAAAGAGGAAGTAAAATTAGGTGAAAGTGACACACAGAGCCAAAACGAATACAGGCCCTACCTAGCAACAAGTAATTACACAATATAACCTGGCTAAGTGCATTCTGCTGATTTTATTTGATCATAAATACATGTGTATATATACTGATTGATTTACCAGAAAATTGATGTAATACTGTTTGTGCAATGTGTGGTGATTTTATTTGATCATATACATGTGTATGTATGCTGATTTGATTTACCAGAACATTTATGTAATACTGTTTATACAATGTCATACAACATTTGCTGAAAAAATTATGAGACTGTCATAAGACTGGACTGTCTGAAAGTCATAAGATTGAAATGTCAAGGCAGGTAAAAAGAGGAAGTAAAATTAGGTGACAGTGATTCACAGAGCCAAAACGAATACAGGCCCTTCCAGCAACAAGTAATTACATATAGAACCTGGCCAATACATATTTTAATGTCTAAATGAGGAGGAGTTTCCACCAATATCTCAAGTTCGAAAAGGCTGGACTGTCTGGAAATCATGAGACTAAGTCATAAGATTGAAATGTCAAGGCAGGTAAAAAGAGGAAGTAAAATTAGGTAAAAGTGACACACAGAGCCAAAACGAATATAGGCCCTACCTAGCAACAAGTCTCCAGTCAACAGTCTTCAGCATCTCTCGTCTTGGTGTTCTCCTTCGGGTCCTTTGACATCAGAGTGCTTATTGAGATTGGAGGTTCGAGAAAGTGGTTAATTTTTCACGACAGTTTCTAAATCATTTCTGCATTTCCTCAATGTTAAATAACATTTTCGAGGCTAGAGTAGGCGCCCTATCTCATAAGATTCCATCATATAATTTTGATATAGAAAAGGGAGTGGGGGCGCCGTGAGCGAGTGAGCAGGTACGAGTAGTAAGTTTTCATCTATGGAAAAAGATGGATACAGCAAAAAAAGCTGTCGGGGGCTAAACATAGAAAAAGAACGAGGGAAAATGAGATGGCATGTCAAGGGATGCGACAGTAGTAAGTGGATGGTGAAAAGCAACTGGTAGGATTTAAAGTTGGTGGAAGTCCATGTTGGTGGAATGAGTTGCCTAGTGCTCTCCGTTCCCGTGGTAGTTTTGGGTCGTTTAAGAAAGACATTCCTGTTCAACATGTACTTCGTTGTTTAAGCGCTTATGTGTTATGGTTTGTATACTATTATTTTATTTTCATTAGGCTGTTGATTAATTTGACATTATTGTTTATTATTGATATTCTCCTTAATGTAGTCTTACCATGTCATTGTTTTATATTATTGATTGAATGGACATTATTGTTTTATTGTTTAATTGCTTTCAAACTCATTTTCATTGCTTATTTTATTAGGCTATTGATTGAATTGATATTGTTGTTTATTATTACTATTCTCTTTATTATATTTGACCAACATTCTAATCTGTTCCCTGTTCATTTTTAACCATAACCATAAAGTGTGACGTCTGTGCTTGGAGGCTTGCAAATATTCATGTTAACAGACTAGCGTTTGCTAAGCATATGCCAAACCTCTTCCATTAGTGACCGTTCGTTATTTATAAACGGGACCACCGGAGGGATTTTGAGTGCTTCGATCAAAAGTTGCATGACCCTACCCTGCCTGCAATATAATTTTCAACGACCCTCCATCAGCATTTTCAAAAATTACATGACCCTCCCCGGCCAATTGTCGATGTCTTCCGCCCACGCTCTTGCGCGCTATGATAACACATCAACATATGCTACCGTCCTAAAATCAACCTCTGCTTTCTGATCTTACACATCACACTTCACCAAGATGGTGGCCATTTCAGTAGATTTACTCTCTAACATTGTTGTGGAAACACAATAAGCATGGAAACTAAATGCACACTTCCTGCAACTGCATTAGCCTACTTGAAAAGTTACTCCTCTAGTAAGTATTCACATGAAATAAAAACAATAAAGCAAATTTCTTAAAAAATGATAATTTATTATTGGCCTTTTGTTTGACTTTAGTTGTTTATTTTTTATTTTTTATTTTTTTTTTGGGGGGGGGGGGGGGGGGCGTGTTGATGCTAATAGCTGCAGCTCCCTCAAATCTGCATATTAGGCTAGCTTTTGTAACAGTAGTAGGTTGCTCCTAACTGAAGAAACGTTTACGTTACTGTAAGGAAATTATTATTATCATTGTATAACCATTTGTGTAAGCAGAAATGTTGTTGTGCTGAGTTCTAAGAACAGAGAGTTCAAGTTAAATGTTGTTGTGCTGAGTTCTAAGAACAGAGAGTACAAGTGTGCACCCAGACAGACAGGAACTGCACCCTGTCTGTGTGTGTGTGTGGGTGAGATAAGAGTACAGTATGTCACAATAAAGTCGCTATGTCTTGCTTCCTATTTTCTGTGTGCATCTGTACAATAAAAGACACAGCTTTTGGGCTGCAGTGTCAGAGACTGATGGTGTGAGGAATTCTTCCTTTCATTAGCAGGCTCTCCTCTTGGTACCAGAGTTTGTGGGCAAAGCCATACTACGTGTTGTGGTTCTTGTATCTATATGTTGGGGTTAAATTCCCTGACAGTTACCAACGATGTTAACAACAAACTCAGCTTCACTGCTGCAAACAAAGTTGGCTATATGCTTCGCCATATAACCAACCAGCTAGCCGTGTGATAAGAAAATCTTTACCTTTTGTTTAGTCCACTGAAAGTTATCCACATATCAAACAATTAAATACACAGTTATGGAGGAATTGTTTTGGGGAAGCAGTTGCACTATATCCCACTTTTGCTGCCTTTAAGCCACTTAAATCCATAGCCTAGATGAGCATTGTGCATACGTTACAACTTGACGTGATGGTGAAGCTAATGGCCCAAGAAACGTCACATCATAAAAGTTGTAGGCCTACTAAACGCAAAAACTTAATGACAGCTTGTTCGTGGTGGTGTAGTGCTGCCTAATTGAAATAAGATAGGCAAGGGTTATCTTATATTCGGCACATTTATTGGGCTTTTAGCCTCTTTTAATTTATTTGATGAGGAACTGATAAAGACTGAGCAGCAGAAAAGTCATAGTTGATACATAAATGGTTTATTATTATAATTAGGCTATTGATAGCCTACTATTACTTTACTACTGTTATTATTATTATTCGGATGAGGCAAAGGAATGTACATCTGAGTCTGAAATGTTGGCTACAAACAGTCTATACTGCTGTAACTGCACTGCTGCTATTAATTGTTAACTTCCGGGAACTATTTGAGGCTTCCATTAGCTGCCATTGTTGGGAAAAAAAATGGAACATTAGCGTCAATGGCGTTGTCGCAACTCTACCTTTATATGGCTCTGGGGGTACCTTCTGCTTCAACTGTTGACGACAGGGATCAATGACCAAGCCACAATATGTGACGACTAGGGGTGAGACTGTGTTGGTTTATTTACACAGTGAAAACAAACACAAGTGGGGTTTTTTTCAAGTCAAAACACAAAATAGTAATTTCACTGAGAATTTTTTTTTTCCGTCTACACAATACACAAAAAGGGTATTCAGATATTAGCATATAAACTAGAAATGCAATTCCGAGGAATTACACGAGGGGATGCAGTCTGCTGGTTAGGGTGTTGGTGAGGCTGTTGAGCTTGCTGCTAGCTGGTTGGTAGGGTAATTGTGATAACCTGCAAAGGTGCTTTTGGAGTAACCAAATTTGAATCTTGTGTGACATGGCATTCTTGAGATATCATACTCAAGGTGTTTTTGACCTTGACATTTGACCTTCAACCTCCAACTTCAACTCACTTCATCTTTGAGTCCATAAAAACACTCGTAGCAAATTTGAAGCATGTACGTCAAGCCGTTCTGGAGATATAATGCTGAATGCATGAGATATGGCTGTGATTTTTATTTTGACACACAGGAAACACTTTAACAGGATGTGTAGTTCAGGTAGAGCTAGATTGTATGCTTAGAAGTTGAGACAGTTGAATTCCTCACAGGTGACACCTGGGCCAGTGTTCTAATTAGCCTGGGAACTGCTCTGAGAACTACTTAACGAGCGCAGCTGGCTCTATTATGACATCACAGCCCCCATTCAAGTCTATGGGGGAAAAATACACTTTTAATTACAAATATCTCAAAAAGTATAAACTTCTCAAAAATGAAAAACGGATAGGACGGTAAAGCCTTGGAAGATCTACGGAACGGTGTTTGAACCAAATTTGTACGTTAAGCGGTTTGGGCTGAATAGCGCGCACAAAAAGGTAAAAAGAAAAATAATAATAACTAGAAATGCAATTCCAAGGAATTACCAGTGCATGAAAATGCTAAAGTTGTGATGTAAAATATCATGTATAGTTAAAACGGATAATACAGAGATGGTTACTACGGTGATGCTAGGATAGACATGGTGGTTGCATAGCTTAATAAAAGTTGATAGTTTAAAAGTAGACTGTTTAAAAGTTGAATGTAGATAGTTTAAAAGTTGTTGATAGACAGTAGATAGTTTAAAAGTTGTTGATAGACAGCTAGTTTAATAGATAGTTTAATGATAGTTTAAAAGTATACCGTTTAAAAGTTGAAGGTAAATAGTTTAAACGTTGTTGACAGACTGGAAGTTGAATGAATGTTGATATTCAAATAGTTTAATGGCTGTGCATAGGTAGATATTTGACGATAACTGAAAGTTTGAACGGCTCTAATGTTTGCTTTTTAAGATTTTTAATTCTGTTAACCATGCTACTTAGCTAATGTTTTATAGCAGTGCTAGCAATGCTAGCATGCTAACCATGTTACTTAGCTAACTTAACTAACATTTTCTAGCAGTTTTGCTAAACATGCTAACTATGCTAACAATGTTAGCATGCTAACTATGTTAACCATGTTACTTAGATAACTTAGCTAATCATTTTTAGTAGTCATGCTAACTATGCTAACAATGTTAGCATGCTAACTATGTTAACCATGTTACTTAGCTAACTTAGCTAATACTTTTTAGTAGTTATGTTAACTATGCTAACTAGCATGTTAACATACTAGCATGTTAACTATGCTAACCATGTTACTTAGCTAACCTAGCTAATCATTTTTAGCAGTTTTGTTAAAAATGCTAACTAGCATGCTAACATGTTAGCATGCTAACCTAGCTAATCATTTTAGCAGTTTTGCTAAAAATGCTAACTAGCATGCTAACTATGCTAGCATGCTAACTATGTTAACCATGTTACTTAGCTAACCTAGCTAATCATTTTTAGCAGTTTTGTTAAAAATGCTAACTAGCATGCTAACATGTTAGCATGCTAACTATGCTAACCATGTTACTTAGCTAACTTAGCTAATCATTTTTAGCAGTTTTGTTAAAAATGCTAACTAGCATGCTAACCATGTGACTTAGCTAACTTAGCTAATCATTTTTAGTAATTTTGCTAAAAATGCTAACTAGCATGTTAACTATGCTAACCATGTTACTTAGCTAACCTAGCTAATCATTTTTAGCAGTTTTGTTAAAAATGCTAACTAGCATGCTAACATGTTAGCATGCTAACCTAGCTAATCATTTTAGCAGTTTTGCTAAAAATGCTAACTAGCATGCTAACTATGCTAGCATGCTAACTATGTTAACCATGTTACTTAGCTAACCTAGCTAATCATTTTTAGCAGTTTTGTTAAAAATGCTAACTAGCATGCTAACCATGTGACTTAGCTAACTTAGCTAATCATTTTTAGTAATTTTGCTAAAAATGCTAACTAGCATGTTAGCATGCTAACTTGCTAGCATGCTAACTATGCTAACCATGCTAACTAGCTACAGTGGGTAGGAGTCATAGTTGATGACAAGTAACAGATACAATGGCTAAACAGTTAAAAAGTACAGTAGTTTAAAGGGTTAAATTGTTTAACAGTGAAATATTGTAGTGAGGACTTTTATTTTGAAACAGTTTTTGGCAGAGGAAGCAGTTTAACAGGATGTGTAGTCTTAATAGGGCCAGTTTGTATGCTTAAAGCCTGAGACTGGCAGTTGAGATCCAGGTGGCCTGAACACCTGCCATAGGATTCTAATTGCTTAATGGCCGTATTATGATGTCATAATCGGCAATGTTAAGTCTATGGGGATTTTTAAAAAGTTTTTCTTTAATAGTTTAAAAAGTATAAAAGTTTCAAAGTTGAAAAGAGATAGCAACCCGATCTGTTTGAAGACCTACGTTACAAAGTTTGAATGAAGTTTCTAAGTTAAACTGTTCAAGAGAAATTGCGTCTAGAAAAAGTGGTAAGCGGAATAATAATAATAACTAGAAAAGCATTTCCTGAAGGAAATACAGTGCATGAAAATGCAAAAATATGATGAGTTCATATGGTTAAATTATTTGCTTGGTAGATAAGGTTTACTATAGTTGGAATGACTGAACAGTTAAATAGGTTGATAATTGAAATGGTTAAATTATTTAGGCAGATAGTTGACGATAACTAACAGTTGGAATGGCTCCAATGTTTGCTAGTAGTTATGCTAACTATGTTAAAGATAATAATGGTAACCAAGTAACTATGCTAACTAGCATGCTAACAATATTAAAATGTTAACTATGCTAACCATATGACTTAGCTAACCTAGCTAATAATTTTTATTAGTTATGATAACTATGCTAATTAACATGTTAACATGCTAATTATGTTAACCATGTGACTTAGCTAACTTCGCTTATCATTTTTAACAGTAATGCTAACTAGCATGCTAACATGCTAACCATGTGACTTAGCTAACTTAGCTAATCATTTTTAGCAGTTTTGCTAAAAAATGCTAACTAGCATGCTAACATGCTAGCATGCTAACTATGCTAACCATATGACTTAGCTAACTTAGCTAATCATTTTTAGCAGTTTTGCAAAAAATGCTAACTAACATGCTAACATGTTAGCATGCTAACTATGCTAACCATGTGACTTAGCTAACTTAGCTAATCATTTTTAGCAGTTTTGCAAAAAATGCTAACTAGCATGCTAACATGTTAGCATGCTAACTATGCTAACCATGTGACTTAGCTAACTTAGCTAATCGTTTTTAACAGTTTTGCTAAAAATGCTAACTAGCATGCTAACTAGCATGCTAACATGCTAGCATGCTAACTATGCTAACCAAGTTACTTAGCTATCTTAGCTAACTAGCTACAGTGGGTAGGAGTCATAGTTGATGACAAGTAACAGTTACAATGGCTGAACAGATAAAAGTTCAGTAGTTTAAAGGGTTAAATTGTTTAACAGTGAAATATTGTAGTGAGGACTTTTATTTTGAAACAGTTTTTGGCAGAGGAAGCAGTTGAACAGGATGTGTAGTCTTAATAGGGCCAGTTTGTATGCTTAAAGCCTGAGACTGGCAGTTGATGCAGCTGGCCCGAACACCTGCCATAGGATTCTAATTGCTTAACGGCTCTATTGTGATGTCATCAGCCCATGTTAAGTCTATGGGGAAATTTTGAACAGTTTTTAATTAATAGTTTAAAAAGTATAAAAGTTACAAAGCTGAAAAATACAAAGCACCCATGTCCTAAGTAAGACCTACGTAACATAGTTTGAATGAAGTTTCTACGTTAAGCGGTTGAAGCTGCATTAATTGCGTTAGAAGAAGAATAAGAAGCCTAGGAAGAACAGTACAGTGCATTTTCATGCACTGTAACTAGAAAAGCATTTCCTGAAGGAAAAATAGTGCATGAAAATGCAAAAATATGATTTCATATGGTTAAATTATTTGCTTGGTAGATAAGGTTTAATATAGTTGGAATGACTGAACAGTTAAATAGGTTGATAATTGAAATGGTTAAATTATTTAGGCAGATAGTTGACGATAACTAACAGTTGGAATGGCTCCAATTTTTGCTAGCAGTTATGCTAATGTTAACAAAGATAATAATGTTAACCAAGTTACTATGCTAACTAGCATGCTAACAATGTTAAAATGTTAACTATGCTAACCATATGACTTAGCTAACTTCACTAATCATTTTTAGCAGTTATGCTAACATGCTAGCATGCTAACTATGCTAACTATGTGACTTAGCTAATCATTTTTAGCAGTTATGTAAAAAATGCTAACTAGCATGCTAACATGTTAGCATGCTAACTATGTTAACCATGTGACTTAGTAAACTTAGCTGATCATTTTTAGCAGTTTTACTAAAAATGCTAACTAGCATGCTAACATATTAGCATGCTAACTATGCTAACCATGTGACTTAGCTAACTTAGCTAATCATTTTTAACAGTTTTGCTAAAAATGCTAACTAGCATGCTAACATGCTAGCATGCTAACTATTCTAACCATGTGACTTAGCTAACTTAGCTGATCATTTTTAGCAGTTTTGTAAAAAAATGCTAACTAGCATGCTAACATGTTAGCATGCTAACTATGCTAACCACGTGACTTAGCTAACTTAGCTGATCATTTTTAGCAGTTTTGTAAAAAATGCTAACTAGCATGTTAACATGTTAGCATGCTAACTATGCTAACCACGTGACTTAGCTAACTTAGCTAATCATTTTTAGCAGTTTTGTAAAAAATGCTAACTAGCATGCTAACTAGCATGCTAACATGCTAGCATGCTAACTATGCTAACCAAGTTACTTAGCTAACTTAGCTAACTAGCTACAGTGGGTAGGAGTCATAGTTGATGACAAGTAACAGTTACAATGGCTGAACAGTTAAAAAGTTCAGTAGTTTAAAGGGTTAAATTGTTTAACAGTGAAATATTGTAGTGAGGACTTTTATTTTGAAACAGTTTTTGGCAGAGGAAGCAGTTGAACAGGATGTGTAGTCTTAATAGGGCCAGTTTGTATGCTTAAAGCCTGAGAATGGCAGTTGAAACAGATGGCCGAACACCTGCCACAGGATTCTATTTGCTGTGATGTCATAAAGGGCAATGTTAAGTCAATGGGGAAATTTTGATAGTTTTTAATTAATAGTTTAAAAAGTATAAAAGTTACAAAGTTGAAAAATACAAAGCCCACATGTCCTAATTAAGACCTACGCGTCAATGTTTGAATTTCTACGTTAAACGGTTGAAGCTGCATTAACTGCGTTAGAAGAAGAGGAATAATAAGAACTAGAAAAGCATTTCCTGAAGGAAATACAGTGCATGAAAATGCAAAAATATGATGCGTTCATATGGTTAAATTATTTGCTTGGTAGATAAGGTTTAATATAGTTAGAATGACTGAACAGTTAAATAGGTTGATAATTGAAATGGTTAAATTATTTAGGCAGATAGTTGACGATAACTAACAGTTGGAATGGCTCCAATGTTTGCTAGTAGTTATGCTAACTATGTTAATAAAGATAATAATGTTAACCAAGTTACTATGCTAACTAGGATGCTAACAATGTTAAAATGTTAACTATGCTAACCATATGACTTAGCTAACCTAGCTAATCATTTTTATTAGTTATGATAACTATGCTAATTAACATGTTAACATGCTAACTAAGCTAACCATGTGACTTAGCTAACTTAGCTAATCATTTTTAGCAGTTTTGTAAAAAATGCTAACTAGCATGCTAACATGCTAGCATGCTAACTATGCTAACCACGTGACTTAGCTAACTTAGCTAATCATTTTTAGTAGTTTAGCAAAAAATGCTAACTAGCATGCTAACATGCTAGCATGCTAACTATGCTAACCATGTGACTTAGCTAACTTAGCTAATCATTTTTAGCAGTTTTGCAAAAAATGCTAACTAGCATGCTAACATGCTAGCATGCTAACTATGCTAACCATGTGACTTAGCTAACTTAGCTAATCATTTTTAGCAGTTTTGAAAAAAATGCTAACTAGCATGCTAACATGCTAGCATGGTAACATGCTAACTATGCTAACCATGCTAACTAGCTACAGTGGGTAGGAGTCATAGTTGATGACAAGTAACAGTTACAATGGCTGAACAGTTAAAAAGTTCAGTAGTTTAAAGGGTTATATTGTTTAACAGTGAAATATTGTAGTGAGGACTTTTATTTTGAAACAGTTTTTGGCAGAGGAAGCAGTTGAACAGGATGTGTAGTCTTAATAGGGCCAGTTTGTATGCTTAAAGCCTGAGAATGGCAGTTGGGCCAGCTGGCCTGAACACCTGCCATAAGATTCTAATTGCTGTGATGTCATAAAGGGCAATGTTAAGTCAATGGGAAAATTTTGATAGTTTTTAATTAATAGTTTAAAAAGTATAAAAGTTACAAAGTTGAAAAATACAAAGCCCACATGTCCTAATTAAGACCTACGCGTCAATGTTTGAATGAAGTTTCTACGTTAAACGGTTGAAGCTGCATTAACTGCGTTAGAAGAAGAGGAATAATAAGAACTAGAAAAGCATTTCCTGAAGGAAATACAGTGCATGAAAATCCAAAAATAATGAGTTCATATGGTTAAATTATTTGCTTGGTAGATAAGGTTTAATATAGTTGGAATGACTAAACAGTTAAATAGGTTGATAATTGAAATGGTTAAATTATTTAGGCAGATAGTTGACGATAACTAACAGTTGGAATGGCTCCAATGTTTGCTAGTAGTTATGCTAACTATGTTAACAAAGATAATAATGCTAACCAAGTTACTATGCTAACTAGCATGCTAACAATGTTAAAATGTTAACTATGCTAACCATATGACTTAGCTAACTTAGCTAATCATTTTTAATAGTTTTGTTAAAAATGCTAACTAGCATGCTAACATGTTAGCATGCTAACTATGCTAACCATGTGACTTAGCTAACTTAGCTAATCATTTTTAACAGTTTTGCTAAAAAGGCTAACTAGCATGCTAACATGTTAGCATGCTAACTATGCTAACCATGTGACTTAGCTAACTTAGCTAATCATTTTTAGCAGTTTTTAAAAAAATGCTAACTAGCATGCTAACATGTTAGCATGCTAACTATGCTAACCACGTGACTTAGCTAACTTAGCTGATCATTTTTAGCAGTTTTGTAAAAAATGCTAACTAGCATGTTAACATGTTAGCATGCTAACTATGCTAACCACGTGACTTAGCTAACTTAGCTAATCATTTTTAGCAGTTTTGTAAAAAATGCTAACTAGCATGCTAACTAGCATGCTAACATGCTAGCATGCTAACTATGCTAACCAAGTTACTTAGCTAACTTAGCTAACTAGCTACAGTGGGTAGGAGTCATAGTTGATGACAAGTAACAGTTACAATGGCTGAACAGTTAAAAAGTTCAGTAGTTTAAAGGGTTAAATTGTTTAACAGTGAAATATTGTAGTGAGGACTTTTATTTTGAAACAGTTTTTGGCAGAGGAAGCAGTTGAACAGGATGTGTAGTCTTAATAGGGCCAGTTTGTATGCTTAAAGCCTGAGAATGGCAGTTGAAACAGATGGCCGAACACCTGCCACAGGATTCTATTTGCTGTGATGTCATAAAGGGCAATGTTAAGTCAATGGGGAAATTTTGATAGTTTTTAATTAATAGTTTAAAAAGTATAAAAGTTACAAAGTTGAAAAATACAAAGCCCACATGTCCTAATTAAGACCTACGCGTCAATGTTTGAATGAAGTTTCTACGTTAAACGGTTGAAGCTGCATTAACTGCGTTAGAAGAAGAGGAATAATAAGAACTAGAAAAGCATTTCCTGAAGGAAATACAGTGCATGAAAATGCAAAAATATGATGCGTTCATATGGTTAAATTATTTGCTTGGTAGATAAGGTTTAATATAGTTAGAATGACTGAACAGTTAAATAGGTTGATAATTGAAATGGTTAAATTATTTAGGCAGATAGTTGACGATAACTAACAGTTGGAATGGCTCCAATGTTTGCTAGTAGTTATGCTAACTATGTTAATAAAGATAATAATGTTAACCAAGTTACTATGCTAACTAGGATGCTAACAATGTTAAAATGTTAACTATGCTAACCATATGACTTAGCTAACCTAGCTAATCATTTTTATTAGTTATGATAACTATGCTAATTAACATGTTAACATGCTAACTAAGCTAACCATGTGACTTAGCTAACTTAGCTAATCATTTTTAGCAGTTTTGTAAAAAATGCTAACTAGCATGCTAACATGCTAGCATGCTAACTATGCTAACCACGTGACTTAGCTAACTTAGCTAATCATTTTTAGTAGTTTAGCAAAAAATGCTAACTAGCATGCTAACATGCTAGCATGCTAACTATGCTAACCATGTGACTTAGCTAACTTAGCTAATCATTTTTAGCAGTTTTGCAAAAAATGCTAACTAGCATGCTAACATGCTAGCATGCTAACTATGCTAACCATGTGACTTAGCTAACTTAGCTAATCATTTTTAGCAGTTTTGAAAAAAATGCTAACTAGCATGCTAACATGCTAGCATGGTAACATGCTAACTATGCTAACCATGCTAACTAGCTACAGTGGGTAGGAGTCATAGTTGATGACAAGTAACAGTTACAATGGCTGAACAGTTAAAAAGTTCAGTAGTTTAAAGGGTTATATTGTTTAACAGTGAAATATTGTAGTGAGGACTTTTATTTTGAAACAGTTTTTGGCAGAGGAAGCAGTTGAACAGGATGTGTAGTCTTAATAGGGCCAGTTTGTATGCTTAAAGCCTGAGAATGGCAGTTGGGCCAGCTGGCCTGAACACCTGCCATAAGATTCTAATTGCTGTGATGTCATAAAGGGCAATGTTAAGTCAATGGGAAAATTTTGATAGTTTTTAATTAATAGTTTAAAAAGTATAAAAGTTACAAAGTTGAAAAATACAAAGCCCACATGTCCTAATTAAGACCTACGCGTCAATGTTTGAATGAAGTTTCTACGTTAAACGGTTGAAGCTGCATTAACTGCGTTAGAAGAAGAGGAATAATAAGAACTAGAAAAGCATTTCCTGAAGGAAATACAGTGCATGAAAATCCAAAAATAATGAGTTCATATGGTTAAATTATTTGCTTGGTAGATAAGGTTTAATATAGTTGGAATGACTAAACAGTTAAATAGGTTGATAATTGAAATGGTTAAATTATTTAGGCAGATAGTTGACGATAACTAACAGTTGGAATGGCTCCAATGTTTGCTAGTAGTTATGCTAACTATGTTAACAAAGATAATAATGCTAACCAAGTTACTATGCTAACTAGCATGCTAACAATGTTAAAATGTTAACTATGCTAACCATATGACTTAGCTAACTTAGCTAATCATTTTTAATAGTTTTGTTAAAAATGCTAACTAGCATGCTAACATGTTAGCATGCTAACTATGCTAACCATGTGACTTAGCTAACTTAGCTAATCATTTTTAACAGTTTTGCTAAAAAGGCTAACTAGCATGCTAACATGTTAGCATGCTAACTATGCTAACCATGTGACTTAGCTAACTTAGCTAATCATTTTTAGCAGTTTTTAAAAAAATGCTAACTAGCATGCTAACATGCTAGCATGCTAACTATGCTAACCATGTGACTTAGCTAACTTAGCTAATCATTTTTAGCAGTTTTGCAAAAAATGCTAACTAGCATGCTAACATGTTAGCATGCTAACTATGCTAACCATGTGACTTAGCTAACTTAGCTAATCATTTTTAGCAGTTTTGCTAAAAATGCTAACTAGCATGTTAACATGCTAGTATGCTAACATGCTAACTATGTTAACCATGCTAACTAGCTACAGTGGGTAGGAGTCATAGTTGATGACAAGTAACAGTTACAATGGCTGAACAGTTAAAAAGTTCAGTAGTTTAAAGGGTTAAATTGTTTAACAGTGAAATATTGTAGTGAGGACTTTTATTTTGAAACAGTTTTTGGCAGAGGAAGCAGTTGGACAGGATGTGTAGTCTTAATAGGGCCAGTTTGTATGCTTAAAGCCTGAGACTGGCAGTTGATGCAGCTGGCCCGAACACCTGCCATAGGATTCTAATTGCTTAACGGCAGTCTTAATAGAGCCATATTGTATGCTTAAAGCCTGAGACAGAGTATATAGTTTAAAAGTTAAATGTAGATAGTGTAATGGATGTTGATAGACAGAAAGTTGAATGGATGTTGATAGGCAGATTGTTTAATGGATGTTGATGGATAGTTTAATGGGTGGATGAGTGAATGGTTTGAAGAGGATGAATGGATAGAAAGTTGGAGGAAATGTGTCTTATATCCTTGTAGAATGGAGAGACAGAGAGAGTTGGTCTAGTTCAGTAGAAAGCAGTTGATACAGGTGCAATCAGTTGAACTGATTCTTTGATGGGGCCTAGATGAGCAGCTGGAAGATGATACCAGGTGCAAATCAAGTTAATTAGTCCATTGTGATGTCATCAGCCCATGTTAAGTCTATGGGGAAATTTTGAGCAGTTTTTAATTAATAGTTTAAAAAGTATAAAAGTTACAAAGATGAAAAATACAAAGCCCACATGTCATAAGTAAGACCTACGCAACGCAGTTTGAATGAAGTTTCTACGTTAAACGGTTGAAGCTGCATTAACTGCGTTAGAAGAAGAAGAATAATAACTAGAAAAGCATTTCCTGAAGGAAATACAGTGCATGAAAATGCAAAAATATGATGAGTTCATATGGTTAAATTATTTGCTTGGTAGATAAGGTTTAATATAGTTGGAATGACTGAACAGTTAAATAGGTTAATAATTGAAATGGTTAAATTATTTAGGCAGATAGTTGACGATAACTAACAGTTAGAATGGCTCTAATGTTTGCTAGTAGTTATGCTAACTATGTTAATAAAGATAATAATGTTAACCAAGTTACTATGCTAACTAGCATGCTAACAATGTTAAAATGTTAACTATGCTAACCATATGACTTAGCTAACCTAGCTAATCATTTTTATTAGTTATGATAACTATGCTAATTAGCATGCTAACATGTTAATTATATTAACCATGTGACTTAGCTAACTTCGCTAATCATTTTTAGCAGTTTTGTAAAAAATGCTAATTAGCATGCTAACATGCTAACATGCTAACTATGCTAACCATGTGACTTAGCTAACTTAGCTAATCATTTTTAGCAGTTTTATAAAAAATGCTAACTAGCATGCTAACATGTTAGCATGCTAACTATGCTAACCATGTGACTTAGCTAACTTAGCTAATCATTTTTAGCAGTTTTATAAAAAATGCTAACTAGCATGCTAACATGTTAGCATGCTAACTATGCTAACCATGTGACTTAGCTAACTTAGCTAATCATTTTTAGCAGTTTTGCAAAAAATGCTAACTAGCATGCTAACATGCTAGCATGCTAACTATGCTAACCATGTGACTTAGCTAACTTAGCTAATCATTTTTAGCAGTTTTGCTAAAAATGCTAACTAGCATGCTAACATGCTAGCATGCTAACATGCTAACTATGCTAACCATGCTAACTAGCTACAGTGGGTAGGAGTCATAGTTGATGACAAGTAACAGTTACAATGGCTGAACAGTTAAAAAGTTCAGTAGTTTTAAGGGTTAAATTGTTTAACAGTGAAATATTGTAGTGAGGACTTTTATTTTGAAACAGTTTTTGGCAGAGGAAGCAGTTGAACAGGATGTGTAGTCTTAATAGGGCCAGTTTGTATGCTTAAAGCCTGAAACTGGCAGTTGATCCAGGTGGCCCGAACACCTGCCATAGGATTCTAATTGCTTAACGGCTGTATTGTGATGTCATAATCATAATGTTAAGTCAATGGGGAAATTTTGATTAGTTTTTAATTAATAGTTTAAAAAGTATAAAAGTTACAAAGATGAAAAATACATAGCACCCATGTCATAAGTAAGACCTACGCAACGCAGTTTGAATGAAGTTTCTACGTTAAACGGTTGAAGCTGTATTAAGCGCGTTAGAAGAAGAAGAAGAATAAGAATAAGAAGAAGCCTAGGAAGAACAGTACAGTGCATTTTCATGCACTGTAACTAGAGAATGTAATTCCAGGGAATTACGAGTGCATGAAAATGAAGCTAGGACAGACATAGCATAGCTTAATAAAAGTTGATAGTTTAGAAGTAGACGGTTTAAAAGTTGAATGTACATAGTTTAACAGTTGTTAATAGACAGATAGTTTAATGAATGCTAATGATGCTAACTAGCTAGTGAGGACTTTTATTTCGAAACAGTTGAATGCAGAGGATACAGTTGATGGGAGTCATAGTTGACTGACAGTTACAACAGTTGAACAGTTAAACAGTTAAAAAGTTGGATAGTTTAAAAGGTTAAATTATTTGCTAGATAGATGAGGTTTAATGTAGTTGGAATGACTGAACTAGGTAGATGATGTTTAATATAGTTGAAATGACTGAACAGTTAAATAGGTGGATGGTTTAAAATGTTAAATTATTTGCTAGGTAGATGAGGTTTAATATAGTTGGAATGACTGAACAGTTAATTAGGTGGATATTTTAAAAGGTTAAACTATTTGCTAGATAGATGAGGTTTAATATAGTTGGAATGGAGTTGGAATGAAGTTGGAACAGTTTCTCAGGCTTATAGCATAGAATGAGACTGTATGCTTAAAGCCTGAGAAACTCCAGGTGGCCTGGCCAGAGCCATATATGTTGATCCAGGTGGCCTGAACACCTGGCATAGGATTCTAATTGCTATTGTGATGTCATAATCTAATGTTAAGTCAATGGGGAAATTTTAGTAGTTTTTAATGAATAGTTTAAAAAGTATAAAAGTTACAAAGTTGAAAAATACATTGCTTAAGTCACATAAGTAAGACCTACGCAACGCAGTTTGAATGAAGTTTCTACGTTAAACAGTTGAAGCTGTATTAAACGCACAAAAAGCGTTAGAAGAAGAAGAATAATAAGAAGAATTCGGATAACAGTAGAGTGCATTTTCATGCACTCTAATAAGAAGAAGAAGAAGCCTAGGAAGAACAGTAGAGTGCATTTTCATGCACTCTAATAAGAAGAAGCCTAGGAAGAACAGTACAGTGCATTTTCATGCACTGTAAAAAGTGAGCTTAGGGCCCTTCCACACGGAGACGCTTTTTAGGTTAAACGCAGAGGTTTTGCTTCGTCTTGGCCGAGCGTCCAAACGAATCCTGTAAACGCACTGCCCGAAACCGCACTTTTCTGAAACCTGGTCCCAGAGTGGAGAAATCTGAAACCGTAGCCCGTTTGAATTCGTTTAGACAGCGAAACCGCACATCCTGCTTGCGTATCGATGATGTCATCGCCACACCTCAGCTGCCCTGGACTTGCACTTATAGTATTGCCTAACAATACTAGTTTTCATACATGACATTACCTACGATTACACTCCGTAAGATAAATATCACAACTGGTGCTGCGCAGCGCCGATAGCTTATGACTTGGTGGACTGAACATTGTTTTTCCCCGGCGTTTTTTTAATGCATTCTAGCTACTGTCAGTGACGCGAGAGAACTTAAGTTATTAGGAAAGTGCGGTGTAAGTTTAGGCTACATTAATTTGTGCGTAGTGCCAGTGTCATTCATTTATTTTACATGTCTTACAACATATATAGGCTACATGCATTCACAGTCGAGTGAAATCAGATACAAAGACGCTTAGAACTCACGTTAAGCCGATGGTAGCACACTGAATGCAAATGCGCGATTTGATGCAGGCAAACGTATTGACTGTTACTAACGAAGGTTTTATAGCAATATTATAAATGTGGCGACAGAATAGCCTAGAACTTGGGTAAGCCTTGCGTTTAGTAGCCTAATTCAGGTGATAGTCAAAACTAATGAATCACGGACTATCCTACAACCAAAGAAAGTAAAGGTGATTAGTAGGCCTACCTGCGTTAGCCAAATAAAGGACGGGACTGCACCCTTCACAAACCGTAAAATAAAGTTTATTAGTTTTACAGTTGACTACAGTTGACAGTTTACCATCAGTCCACACAAACAATTCTGGTTTCCTTGCACTAGCCATTTCGTCATAGCCTATTCTGTCTGTAAAGCACAAACTTTGGTCAATTTCTGTAAAGAAACAGTGCCACCTATAGGCCTGGGGTATGAAGTAACGTGTTGAGTCGTGATGAGATGGATCCGTTTGGACGCAAATATTCTTGATGCGGTTTCAGGGAAGACGGAGGAAAAAAAGATTGGTTTCGTACGTGTGGACTAGCCCTCATTCAGTATCTATCTGTGTGATTCTTTACTGTATTGTATTGTTCACAGTCAGTGAAAATTTGAATCACATAGTTTACTGTCTTGCCTCCCTAACATGGGAAATGAAGAACATGAAGAAAAAAAAAACGTTTAATTTCTTTGCTGGATGCATGGTTATGCTGGTTAGAGAATGAATGTGCATATTGTAAATGTAGTGGTTTTTTTTTTTCACATCAGCCACCTGACTATAACCTCAGCTGTAAGTCATATTGTAGGGGGGGTGAATACTTTGTATAGGCATTGTATGTATCAATATACAGTACTATACACCAGAGTTTCCGCTAGAAAAAAATGGTGCCGGTCAAAGTGACCAGCAGAGGTTTCGTTTTCCGGACATTTTTATGATATGCCGGTCAAATATATTATCGCTTCTTAACCCTTAGAACCCTAAGCTGTTTTTAGGGCATTTTCACTACCTTTATTCATAAGGATTTATTCTGGTCATTGTAAGTGCCACACACATATATTATATATTGTTTTTTTCAGGAGAGTCTAGGCTATTCAGATCTGCCATCATTTCATGTATTAATACTAGCATTGATTTTATTTTGATTTTTAAAGAATTAAAATATAAAAAGTGTATTATAAAAATTCTTATATTTTGACATGTATCTCACCACAGCAAGCTCACAGCTCTACATGCATTTCATGTGGTTGTAGGGCAGACTGTCCTGAATCGGGCAATATAATTGCCATGTTGGAGGGATACTCTGGGGCTGAGCAATTTACAGAAATATTTGCTGTGTGATTTACGGAAATAAATGCCATTTTTTATAGTGACCTTTCTGAGCTCCATATCTGTGACACGAACTGATCTGACCTGACTTGACCCGAGGTTATGTGTTAGCCTGCGTGCCTGTGTGTATGCTGTCATAATAATTCTCAACTTTTTACTGCATTGCCTTGAACAAAGTAAAGGCAAAAAAGGTGTTTATTTGTTGAACAAATTGGGATGCAATGTGAGCCTTGAATTGGATGCCATGCTGGAATTTGCTAGGATCTCAAAACCGGAATATGAACATGCTTTGCCATAGAGAAACACATGATAGCATTGGAATATAAACATGCTTTGCCACAAGAACAGACAAAAACGTGGGGTAAGTCCAGCTATATGAAGTTATTATTTTGCTGTCACTTCGTCTGTTTTATAACCCAGAAGGATGTACTTGGTATCAAATGATAGATCTGAGTCTCCTCTTTCATCTGACATGCGTGGCATATCTATGCGATCACGGGTCCGCGAGTAATTCAAACGAGAGTAATGAGTGTGCAGCGTTGATTTGTGTACATGACGTTATTATTTTGCAGTCACTTCGTCTGGTTTTATAAGCCCGAAGGATCGATAAACATGGTACCAATGGATAGCCCTGTGCCTCCTCTTTCATCTGATATGCTTGCCATACCGATGCGATCACGGGTTCGCGAGTAATTCAAACTAGAGTAATGTGTGTGCAGGTGAACGCAGAGAAGTATAGACTGTAAATATGATGCAATTTGATTTAATTTCATGATTTTTTTAAATTTTCATACTTGATCGTACAGACAAGTGTGTAGTCTCGTTGGAAAGCCCCACTTCTGCTCTGTCGTGCAATAAAGGTTTCATCTCGCTGCGATGAACCGATCCGGAGCAATGTAACAGAGAAGAAGGGGTGTGTTTTTTGACGCACTTTGCGTCAATCGGGTTCTAAGGGTTAATTAGTCAAATTGAGGAAAACTAGAGACAGGCTACTTAAAGAATGACATAATCAAGCTAGAATGCAACATGTTCATTAGCCTAACTTAAACATGCCTATCAAGATCTAGCCAGTATCTTTTCATAAACAGCAAGAGTCCGCTTCGTTCGTTGTTTTAAAAAGGCTACGTTGTTTGTTGCTGCTACCCACGTTCTCCACATCTCCAGTGGTGACTGTTTAACTTACACAGATGCGCAAATACAAGAATGAGCGCTCACACCACTACCCCCTAATACTATGCCTCTTTATTTGATAACAATAAATTAAGAAATGTTTCCTATTCTGGGAAATGTTTAGTTTCTTTTTCTTTCGGCCGCGGTTCAATGATACCGTTTAATTGTGCCAGAAATTATCCGCGGACCAGTAGCCTAATCTCCTCGTTGAGGAGGCCCTAACCCTGCAGATCATAGACAGAGAACGCATAGGCCTACTGTATGCTTTGGGTAAAGAACACTTTGCATGTCCAGTGTAGGCTACACGGAGAATGACAGTGTCTTGGAGCGGCCGCATCCCCCGCAACTCCACTTCCAATCAGTAATTCCGACAGATACGCCCGACACTTCTGCTTTTTATCTGGTGGTGGTGGAGTTGACCGGACATCTGAGGCTCCAGACGTTACCAATTTATCATCATCCATCGCATCTGGTCTCTGAAAAAACTTTTAAGGCTAGTCTGCCTGGGCCTGGCCATGTTTGAACCCCCTCACTCATTTGTTCGTTGTTTAACATGGACGATTTAAGCGTGCGCTTCCTATTTGAAATGCAGCATATAGCCATGCGTGTTGTTTAATAGTTTACTTTTCAAACGGTAGAGCCTGTTCATTTAAAAACATAGACAGAGGACGTATAATATAGGCTTACGTATTAAGTCTTATTCTCAAATTCAGATTGCGTTAGGGGACGGGATTATTAGCCAATTTCAATCGGACAATTTAACCGGAGAGATTTAATTTTGTCGGACATTTCATTTTTTTTCCGACCAATGTCCGGTAATTACCGGACAACGGAAACCCTGCTATACACTATATAATATTATTACGTTGTATAATCAATAGGCCAATCATGTGTGTTTTTTTTACTATATCTGTGCCTGAGGTTCCTAATTCAAGTCAAGTGCAGAACCGAACAAGATAATAATTATATATCTTGTATCTTGAAGTTCCAGTATGTAAGAAACTTAAATATCTTCAACCCAACCTGCTGCTAACGAAGAAAAATGAATTGTTATTTGGTCAAGGTGAACTTTTCTCCACTGTGGAATGTAGAAGGGGATGCTACAAGTAGGGAGTTCAAAGGTACAGCACGCATCGAATTACAGGGGGTACTGGGGGGTACTATACCCCCCAATGAAGACCCAGTACCGCCTAAAGAGACAGAAATATCAGTTTTGGGGGGGTCAGATCATTTTTCTGATATTATGAAAAATATCATTACAGTTGGCTACAATACAAGTCAACTCCTATTTTCACTGTAGGAACATTTTAATGTAAAGCGATTTCAGACACCCCTATTATGGACCGTACCATTTTTAACCACCGTGGTGCATGATGCAACGGAGATAGAGAACGACTTCAACTTCTCAAGCAAGTGTCAATGTTGAATGACAAAACGCTAGGTAAATTCCTCAAGTAGGCTAAATTCTGCTGACGTGCATGGGTAAATGTAAGTTGCTAGCAGACGTCTAGCTTGTTGAAAATGTGCTATTTTACAACCTTCATGTATTAACATGTTTTGTTCTTTCATAGCTCTTGTAAAGGTGGCTTTTTGTAAAGATATTTCTTTTACTATACAGAATGGTATTTCAGTGCACTTAACTTCTAACTTTTGGGAGTTGATCAAAACAGTTCTCTTTTGGATATATAACAATGAGATATTCTGTAGCCTACTGATTATCAGTTTGTCGCATGTTTAGACCTTGTATGTGTGTTGCACAACACATTTTTCTGTTGATAGTCAGAAGAGGTGAAGGAGCAGTACCCCCCAATTATGGTGGGGTAATTCGCACTCTGAGCACGCACATCCAAAAACGATAAATAGTGGGTGCTGGACAGAAAAGCAGATGCAAAGATAAGAACGATGAGTCCTCACACCAGATGCTACAAGATGGGAATTGAAATACACCCAACGCCTTACCATTTATTGACATATCTGTGGTCAGGGATGGCCAGTGATTATGTACAAAAATACACATTTCAGATACAAAATAGTATAATAGTAAGCTGTGCTGCCTACGATCACTTGAAGTTGAAGAAGTTGAATTAGCTTTCTGCTAACAAGATTATAGCTGTTTAGTTATTAAATGTACCATCTAACTATTACAGACATTATCTTTATTGATCACATGCTTTGCAGTTAAAAACAGCTCTTAACCACCATGACACATGAGTTTATTGGAAGTTTAACAGATTTGACATACATTAAAGGCGCTCTAAGCAATGTTAGGTTACGTCACTTCTGTTGACATTCAACTAAACAGAAAGCTAGCTTGCCCCTCCCTCCCGTGCAATTGAGACTCTCCTGAATGCACATCTCGTCAGTGAATGGCTGGAAAGGTTTGTTATGTTTCATGGTCCAGGCTAGCCTGAGTCCGCCCTCATACGTACTTCCACTCAATTTTAATTTTCCTTCAGGCCTACGTCGTCTGGGTCTACGGTATATTCGCGGGTTTTCTCCTGCAAAAATCTGCAGGTCCAATCAGCAAACAGAGGGAGAACGAAGACGTTAAGGTTGTGCGCTAGTTTGAGCCAGACACGTCACGACCAAATGTTAGCGATTGGTTATGGCAGATCCAGAGTGGCTCTGGGCAGATCCAATAGTTTTTAACTTCAACAGAGTACTCGCCTTCAAGGAAGTTAACGCTTGGCAATGGAAAGTGGCCAGACTCTCTGTACAAATGAAATGTACATACTAGAGTCTGGATATATCCAGGCTGAACCAGACTGTTTTTGTTGCCGTTTTTGGAGCCTGGGCTGTCTAAAGAGTTTTTTTTTTACAGTGTATTCAGGGGACAGGGTGCTAGTGGGATTGTAAGGAGATGTTTGCTGTATGTGACAAAAAAGCTCAGAAACCATGTGACATTGCTTAAATCACCTTTAATTTGCAGATTTTTCCCACTTAATGATATAGCATGTAAAAGTACACAGATTCACCGTTCTTTGATATAAATGCCTTTTTTGTATTGAAATTAGTAACTAATTAAACGATTACTAATTTGTAGCATGAGTCAGTTCTAGACACAAAATAATGCTTTTGCAGTGTTGCCTAGTGTGTTAGAATGTTTATAAGGGAGAAAGGAATCAGGCTGAACCAGAATGAACAAGGTGAAGCCAGAGAGCTCTGCCCACCAGAGGTGCTGTTAGCTGCAGTGATCTGCGATGTCATGCTTTCAGTGTGCATTGAAGTAGTTGGGGCAGTTGTTGGAGGTGTTGTTGGGGCCGTTGTTGGGGCAGTTGTTGGGGCCATAGTAGTTGCAACTGGGGCTGTAGCCGGAGGCTCCGCTGTGCTACTCGAGGCTCTTATGGATCTGGAGCAGACGCCCACATTCCCCACTGCGTCCACAGCCACCAGCTCCACTTCCTCGGAGCAGCACGAGGCCCTGTAAGTGGCCAGGGTCACGTTCAGTCCATCCACTCCTGTCACCACGGTGGTGTTGAGGGTACCGCTGCCCTGGCGGACTGTGATTCTCGCGATGCCCGTCCCGTTGCCATCCGTCAGGTTTGCGGAGAGTTCCCAGGAGAGAAGAGTACAGTTTCCAGTGCAATTAGCGTTAACGCTAACCACTTCACATGTGGGAGACAATATGTCGGTCGGCTGAAAGAGATTAATACAAATTCACTTAAGAATTGGTTTACGTCCTGTTAAAATAAATAAGATGTCCAAAGAAAGAATCAGGGGCCGGTTCCCCAAAACGTTCTTATCGCTAAGTAGTTCTTAACCTATTCCTTTACCTCTCTCTTAACGTTATGGCATGATTCCCGACACATTCGTACGCTAAGTATATCTGCTGTAAGTCACACGTTCGTAAGGTTGGTCTGGACCATTCGTAAGCTCTCTCTTAGCATTGTTTGAGCTCTCAAGACGCTAGTCGCCGCCACTGTGCAGCAGTCTTTAGAAATCAGCGCAGCGCAATACAAGTCAAACTATGGTACAGTATGTTGATGATGTTGTGGCTCAACGATGATTTTATGTTATGGACATTTTAAGACTAATAATAAAATATGTTCGCAATGGATGCAGGCCTATTTATGAAGTTTACTGTATTTGGTATCAGAACTAATATGGTGGTAATTAGCCTAGGCTATTTAGTAATGTCATTAAAGCTTTCAAATTGGCAATCACTTTTGATAATTAAAAGCTGGCAAAGAATTTGCCTCTAAATGGCTAAGATCTATAAATGGGTAAGCAAAGCATGGTGGTGTCCAGTAAGCGACCAACTAGGCCTATGGCAGCGATCCAACGTGTCCTTGCATTAAATCAAAAACGGCGTGTAGTCCAGTCGCTCCATAGCTCTTTTTTGTTGCTGTTGCACAAGTTATTCCGAAAGCTGGAAAACGGTGTCACCTTGTGCAAGCTCACCTCGTCCAGCAAAACTTCAAGTTCCTCTGACGAGAAGCTTGGTGCCCTTTTTTTACATTGCTTCCCCACCCTACTGTATCTAAATGTCTCTCTGTTCACTGTAGATAGGTTGCTTTTTATTGAAAACATTAACCAATGGCAATCATTTTTTTAATTTGAACCTTGAATTTCCCCTGGGGATCAATAAAGTATCTATCTATCTATCTATCTATCTATCTATCTATCTATCAATACCGCATTAAACAGAAGTAACTGCAGCTGCTTGCCAATCAATTATAATTGTAAGGTACCTTACCATTAATATAAAAGTGTATTACATCATTTTAAGAAGTTGTTAAATCCATGTCAAGAAGCGACACAAGTGGCACAACAGCATAAGGATGGTGGATGATTAGCGAGGGATAGGCCTACCCGGTTAGTCTACCCGTCACAACATATTGTGTGAATATTACTGATAATTTAGTTAATAGTTTATATTTTACTGATACCTTAAACTATGTTAAAATACATGTTACTGGAATAATTTGAGGAATGTTTCATTTGCATAGAACGTGTTGTGTTTCTTAACGCCGTCACGCACCTTCACGTGAAGTAGAAAATCGATGCCAATCGATGCCAACTAATTCAGCACCTTCACTTGGGACAGCACCTTTGTAACGTCGAACGTAAGAGGCAGCGTGTTAAGAAGCTTCCTAAGGGACACTTCGGGGAACACACTTAGGAACATAAACAACTTTGGTAAGATATATCTTTTGAGTCTTCTTAGCGCGCTAAGAGTGAGCGTTATCGGGGAACCGGCCCCTGGTTCTTTCACAGTGGCTGTCGTTTGTGTTGATGCCTGGGCTCCAAACAAAATACCTTTACCAAAGCAAGACCGTAGATTGCACTCAAAAAGTATACTTCTAAAAAGAAGAGAGTTTCATCAAAAGATGATTTATTGGGTTCACCAGACTACATGCAAGTTAAAGTGCAAGTGCAAATACACATTGTTTTCTCAGGTGCTTGTTGATTGATTGTTTGTGAACATGAATAGTGATTGGTCCCATTTGAATCTGCCACCTACCCTGTGAATGATGTCATTTCCTATATATTCTGTAAACTCTGATTTTGCAAGTGGCACTGAGGATGAGATCACCTGAAACATTTGTTTTCTGCACTTGCACTTTAGATTGCATGTAGTCTGATGAAGCCAATAAATGACCCTTTGATGAAACTCTCAGTTTTATAAGTATACTGTTAAAATCAATGACTTGATTTAAGCGCAGTGAAATGACGAAATCTATAGACAAATGTGTTTAAAAGCTAAAAACTATTGGTTACACTGTGTTTGCGGGCAAAATAAAGATCACCTTAGCAATGACTGTCAGGCGCTGAACAGCATAGTTGGAGTCTGAGCCTCCGGGAGCCTCAGCCTCGATGGTCAGCGTGACGTCGGTGCCTGAGGCTGTGTCCGAGGGAGCTGTTAGGGTCACTGTGCCCGCACCACGACCTCCAGCCTCCAGGGTCACACTGCTGGGGAAAGAGGAGCTGAACCCGCGGTCATTCCTCGCTTGGATGGTGAAGCTGCTACCAGACCCAGTGGCATTAGAGGCTATGGTGAAGGGGATGGTGAGGTTTGTGCCAGGTCCCCAAGAGTCATTCACCAGTGCCTATGGGGGACCATGTGCAACAGAGATCAGTACCAGTTGCTTAGAGAAGACAGATATATCTGAAAGTCATATCGTATAGAGATGGACTCACAGACACAGTCACTGTGACTCCAGAGGTCCTTAGCTGAGTAGACGTCTGTCTCTGAAACAGGTTATGTGACGTCCTGGACACTACACCGGTTAGCCCTGTGACACGAACTGCAAACTCGCCCTCGGGTAGTCTGTCCACAGTGGCCAGGTAGTCGCCCTGGCCTCTGTCTTCCACTGTTGTGTTGACAGGCTGCGCACCAGACGTTGGAACCAACTCAACCCCAGTGAGACTTACGGACTCACCCGTTACGGTAACAAGAAGTGTGGCATTCTTATCTACAAGAGAAATATTGATTCAGTAAAAGTTCCAGCAGTGCTTTTGGGCTGGAAACAGAGACTGTTTTGCCTGTGATGTACTGCATGTTGTCTTACTGGCAGATGGCCGTCCTGATAAGATTTGAAATCCAGGTTGCGGTTCCATAAATATCTCCACAAAGTTAAAGAGGAAGTCTATGCCACTCTGACCTGGAAATAAGAAGATATTTGTATTACGTAGATACATTCCGTCTCTGTAATATGACTATTTCAGACCACTTTCTTATCATTATATCAAATGTGTCATTGCATTTGTATTTGTATTTTAATTTGGAGCTTAAAATCTACTCAGTATACACAGATTGCTTCTGCCCATATTATCTCTAGAACTGCTTTATCTTCACGAATGGCATTGGCATAGGTTACACTAATACAGTATATGCCTCAATATGAAATCCTTTAACCATTCAGTTCAAAGATAAAATGCAGTACAGCATAGCATTACGATAGGCACTTTGCATAGAACTGTAGACTTCTACAGCACACACAGCCCAACAGGTCCACAGGTCCAGGTTTTGCGCCTATAGCATGACGTCTTTGATGTGTCCTTTTGATACCAATACCAACCTATCACTTTGATGGTGTAGGCCTGTGTGGAGTCCACACGGATCTCCCACACCCCTCCCTGCTCAGTGGTGTTCAGACGCACAGTCCTGAAATTCCCCGCCGTCTGGATGCTTCCCAGAACTCCAGAGGATTCAGTATTATTCTGGGTCGCACCTGTGAGAAAATTCATTACCATCTCAGAAAAGTACCTAATAATATGTTTTCGTTTTTTATAGTATTTTTAGTATTTTAGTATCATGTTTATCTTCTACTGTTTCTTAGCCTAGAAATATAGACTCACCCTAGCGGCGGCAAATTAATTTGCTCAGCCTGTACGTCTAGTATCAAACCATAGGGATTTCTATTGGCTGACGCCGTGGACTTCATCCAATCACAGCGCTCTATTTTGTTAGAGAGTCTTAAGGCGGGCTTAACAGGATAACGACAGTCCTGCGACGGTGAACAACAAGGAAGGTGGCTATGGCGAACGAAGAGCGGTTGTTTGAATCGGCGTTGGCGTCAACTTTAGAGGAATTGGACTTGTGCTTTTCTTTGAAAGTTGAGCAACACAATGCACTTAAGTCATTCCTTTCGAAGAAGGATGTATTTGCCGTTTTGCCGACCGGATACGGATATGGTCGTAGCGCTGGCCTATTGCATGCCTAGGCAGTTTGAAAGACAATTCTCTGCCCGCCTCTTGGATTAAGCGAGGTGAATGGTTCGATTCCAGACTATACATTTAAATGATATAGGATGGTCCGCCAGGCTAACTGTTTCTATTGTACAGTGGAGTTTTCTTATATGTATATTACTTTTTCTGCTGTAAGTGCATGTTGTGTGTGATGTCTGTATGCTACTGAGACCTTGAATTTCCCCTTGGGGATCAATAAAGTATCTATCTATCTATCTATCTATCTATCTATCTATCTATCTACTAGCCTGTCTAAATACTTTCACTCACTGTTTACTGTATTTCATTTTGTGCTACTGGGCACCCTCTATTGTCAGTACAGCATTTGTATTATACAGTACACAACGTTATTATACACACCTGTATCATACACCACTGTTGTAAATACTACTCATGCCATGGCTTGCACCCTTTCCCCTGGACATGGTACATGTGGATTTGCTTACAAACCAAAACATAGGAACCGGCAAAGATAATCTTTAAAGAGCAATGTTGACTTGACAAGGTAATATCACACGATTTCATTCTAGTAAGCTATTGGACAATTCGCCATATTCACCCGGCGGCCATTACGAGGCTGAGGGGTAGACAGCAGTTTGCAAATGGAGTGCATTACCACCACCATCTGCTGGACTGAGGTGTAATGACAAGTGTAGCCCTCAGCCTCGTAATTGCCGCCGGGTGAAAAAGGCAAATTGTGGTAAAGGCTGAATAAGGCTGGTTCTCAGTAGATGGATAAGACACAGTAGTGAAGGCACACCATTCTCCCTGCTACAAGATAAATTAGTGCATATGTCTACCATCAAAATGACTTCAAAGCTGTAATATCAAGGTAAAAAAAACTGGATGCACAGAATGTCTTTAAGTGAAAAAATGGCACAGTTCAAAAGCAGAACATGTATAAAGAGTTTTATCCACTCACCTGTAGGGCTGATGATGGTAAATATGGGCGAGCTGCCTGTGATGTACACTGTCAACTTTCTCAAAGAGTCGTCCACAATGAAGGAGAAATTCTCAGCTTTACCAGGGTTCCTCACAGCCTGAAATATGGTCACCTAATCCAGAGTGAAGATGGGAAATACTAAATATGGTCATCTAAACCCAGAGTAAAGATTCAAAATACTAAATATGGTCATCTAAACCCAGAGTGAAGATGGGAAATACTAAATATGGTCATCTAAACCCAGAGTGAAGATGGGAAATACTAAATATGGTCATCTAAATCCAGAGTGAAGATTGGAAAGAGTGAAGATGGGAAATACTAAATATGGTCATCTAAACCCAGAGTGAAGATGGGGAATACTAAATATGGTCATCTAAATCCAGAGTGAAGATGGGAAATACTGTTTTCGCTCTTTTTCTCATGAGTGCCATTCCTTGATCCATGTCTGAATTCAGATGCAAGAGGTGATTTAACCCATCTAGAATAGCTAAAATCACTGGTATGCAGAGGCACTGTAGTCAATTCAATTAGTAAATCAAACCGTTGATAAAACATTAATTAAGACACTACCTATGTTTACTTTGATAAGTGTGTATAGAATTGGACATTTAGAACAGGATGCAAACTAAGTATTGAAATGGAACAACAATGGTGCCAAAGACAAAGATGGTTGATTACGAAGATACTTCATGAGAGGCCATTTCCTGTTTATGCAAATAGGGTAGCAGTACACGCCCCCGCACATTTATGCAGTGATCGGGCTCTCTTTTTAACATTTGTCAAAGCCTTATTTTTCTGAGCAATGGATGCACATTTCGGACACGGTATCATGATCTCCAAACCCTCCTCCCTATTTCAGTAGAATGTCGTGATAGTATGACCCTCCAGTCCAATATAACATCATTATTCTCATCAGAGGGAACTCCAGGTGTGAAGGCCATGTGAAATGAAGGAATGCTGTGGTAGAAGTGTTCAGCCCTCTTGTTCATTACCAGAGCTGAACTAGTGGAGTCTTCGATAATGCTAGTGGCCTGCGGCAGGTCCTTTTTGGTGACTTGGATGGCCTGGCCTCCTGACGCCAGGGCCAGCTCCTGGTACAGCTGAATGGACGACCGGTCAAAGAACCGCAGTCTTTGGTTCTGCTGGTCGTCATTGGGCGTTCTGCGTCTGCGGGCCCCACTTAATACCCCTGTCAGCATGCAGTTTACCTGGAGAGAGTGGAACAGAGATGTCAACTACAGTGGAATTGGACACTTAAGTAGTTTTGTTTTGTAGCTTTTTTTCATGTTAAACATTAAAATATTGAGTTATATATGAGCCGAACTATTTGAACTTTTAAAAATAACACCTACCACTGATTGAGTGCTTTCAATTAGTGCAAGAACAGTGCTCCTCAGGTGATCATCTTTTGCCGTTGCATCAGTGAAAAGAAATATTTTGGATGACGGTGGTGCACCTGTTAAAGCCAGCTGTAACCACAGAAACCACAGAACCACCAGAAAAGAATGAATCACGGTCAGATAAACCTCATACTATGTTGATGACACCTGATACTGTATAATGGGATGCCTTCAATCAGCAGATCAACAGTCAGTCAGCAATTCAACATGTACATTCCATGTGTGTATCTTTCCATTCTATCTCTATGGTCACATACCTGTAGACCTGACAGGCTCATTTCAGGGAAGTCTCCTCCTCCAGTTGCTGTGAGAGCGTTGACTTGCGCTTTGAAAATGTCTGCATCCGTTGTCCTTATAAGAGGGCCAAAGTCTGAAAAAAATTTTTCAGTGGTTCAGTGTCAAGTTCTCCACAATCCCCAGTTATGTCTGTATGCTGTCAAAATGGACATTTGAATGGATTCTGTTGTTGGTACCTGGATCATTGAATGGCACCAGAATGTAGGCAGGGGGTTCGTCTGGGGTTCCCCTCGTGCTGTCTATGATGCTCAAGGTCACCCTTTTGACCTCCTCAATGTCATCACTCATGCTCCCAGTAGTGTCGATGACAAAGCACAGCACAGAAGAGGACCGTGTCACTCCCATCAACCTGTCACAGTGATGAGGATGATGAAAAATGAAACATGGTGGTTATTTCAGAGGGAAAATAAAAATGTACCTGCTGTGTATACCGCAAAGCAATGCAGTGATGTATTTTTTAAAAACGAAAAAAAAAAAAACAGTACTCTTGATTATGTTGTTATAATTAAGCATGTTATTATTAAGCATGTCATAACCCTGAGAAAATACAAAGAAACACATTATGAACCTAAAAACATTGCCTTTCCATGTGTATCTGTGAAAATTAATATCCACCATCTTGCATTTTTAAAAGATAATTATAGAAAACTGTCTGGTAACACTTTACTTGACAGTATCGAGTGACATGACACATCATGCCTAACTTGTTATGACAAAACCTGAATGTCACTTAATAACAGAAGCATTATGTGATAAACGTTTATGACTTGTTTATGACACGTTCATGACAGTGTCATGTCACTGTTATGTCGATACTGTTAAAGGACAATTCCGGCGCAAAATGAACCTACCCAGATAGCAAAATGTATTTGGCCCGGATCCGGCCCAGATCCACCTTCAGATCCACCTTCACCGGGCCGGTGTCTTTTGGCACAACGGGCCAATACCGTTCCGCATCCGTTTTCATGATCTGGCCCAGGGCCAAATGTGCAAATTATCGTCATGATCTGGGCCAGATCCGGACCAGATAAGTGTTCGATAGTGGCGATTGCGGCCCTTATTTGGGCCAAATGTGCACTTTATCATAATGATCTGGGCCAGATCCGGACCAGATGAGTGTTCGATAGTGGCGATTGCGGCCCTTATTTGGGCCAAATGTGCACTTTATCATAATGATCTGGGCCAGATCCGGACCAGATGAGTATTCGATAGTGGCGATTGCGGCCCTTATTTGGGCCAAATGCGGACCAGCTCATTTTACGTCTGGCACCCATTTGTACTATATAGTCAATGTCACTAACAAATGAAAGAGTTACAGTATTTGTTCAGAATTTCAAGCTTTAAAAAGTTAAGAATGTCAAAGGATTACTAATAAAGCTTTTTAAACAGTAACATCCAATACCCCTAGTTGAACTCAGTAGCCAGTAGATTGATCATGTATATTGAGTGTTCAATTATCAACATCTTGGAATAAATTATCTAAAAATCAAAACCTTGTACTAATGTATTTCAGAAAAGAAGCACAAATTCAAAATTGTACTTACTTTATTAAATTTCATTGATCACACACACTTCCCCTCTCAATTTATTACAAACACATATGTAGCATGTACTGGGTGGTGGGTGGATCTTGTCCTTACTTAAAGTTCTCAATGCTTCGGTTTACATGTAGAGACCCTCATTATGCTACTGTGTAAGTGTGGTGCTATTTTGAGCCTTGTTAGTGGTATAGAAATAGCGATTTCTTTTTGCTGTACGTGTGCCCCGAAGGCTAGCGTTAAACGCTAATTAGCGGTTTGCAATAAAACTGGTCACATTCGACTAGCATGAAAATACATCCCAGCGAACGGTCGAACTCGGTACACATGTGTTATTAACCCCTAGGTTCATTTTGCGCCGGAATTGTCCTTTAAGTAAAGTGTAACCAACTGTCTTCTTTTAAAATGGACACCGCACAATAACTTGCATATAGTAGTAATATCAGTTGGACTCTTACACACCAACACCCCGGCCCTTTTAAAGAGCACAAAAATGGGTGTGGCCCAATTAACTCATTACTCACACCTGCAGACAATTACTCAGCTAATAGCCAGGTGCATGTGCAAAAGGCATTCAATTAAAATAGTGTCTTAAAACAGAGAAGATGAGTCAGCATCTTCATAGTATCATAGTTTCATAATCCCAATGCTGCAAGTAAAAGCACTTTTCTGAAGTACAGAGCAGCCTTAAGAGCACTGTTGGGTCTAGTGTGTTGTCTCTTTCTTTACAATCTAAATATCACTCATTTTGCTGAAAAAGCACCACAGCCAGATCCACAACAAGAGCATGGGCTTGTGCCCGGTATGGTGATTTATGTGTATCAACCATACTGTAGGTATCAACATGATAAATTCATTTTGAATTTCCCCTTGGGGATCAATAAAGTATCTATCTATCTATCTATCTATGATAGGCTACTGTAAGTCACTTAGGGTAAGTGTACCCCCCCTCCCCCACACACACACCCCAGTACCTTAGGAAGTCTTGATCCCCAGCAGCCCCCCTGATGTCCTGCAGGAGTTCTCTGGTGGCAGCAGTGGCTACCTCCACAGCCACAGTATGGAGGCCACCGTGTATCGAATCCTCGTCGTCTTTGTTGATGCCGCCCTTTGGCGGAAGTAAACTACTCAGATCAGGAAAGTCTCCGTGACTGCACTTACCTGTGTACACAATACACACTTTTTACATTTGTTCTGAGTGAGTGGCATTTGTTTTGTTTTCAAAACTTTGCTTTCATAGCTTTGCGCTTTACCGTCTGGTTTTGTCAATCCAAAGTATCCAGTGGTGAGCAGCTGGTCATTCAGGATGCTTTGCAGGATGTTATTACAGTTTTGTCCATCACACTCTCCACATGTTGGGGTTTTTTCATCTAAAAAAGAGCCATGGTTTCCATTTCAGGGCCTAGCAATCTCAGATTAAGGGACCTGTATTTTTATTATTGTTTATACGCCAGTATCAAATATGTACCTTCTCATCAGAAGGCCTGCTCTGAAATGTATGTAAATGAAAATAATGTGAAGTTGCAAGCTCCCATGTTTGTTTACGCATAAGAAGTCTGGCCAAGTTAACCATGATACCATATCTCCTTTAAAAACTGTCCGGCAGAGAAAACCTATCCTGATTGCAATTAATGGTGAGGAAAACAGTGTAGTCACTGCACAACACTTGAAAATAAATATTGAACAGTTTACCTGCAATGTTTCTTATTATGACATCTGGTTTGATTAAGGATGAGAAAGGAACCCTTTTACCCATCTCAATCCAGTTACTATGGCTGTAAAAGTCCTGTAAGACATTTCCCCAGAGTATTTTTAAAAGAATAAAACATGTTTGATGACTGTGAACTATCTATTTCTATTATTAAAAATAAACAAAACATAAAAGACCAAATTACTTGTAAGGTGTGTAGGGTTTCTCCCAGTGTCCATCTGGCTGCAATAAAGTTCTTCAACCTAATGTTTGCCTTCACTGCCTCCAAACCAGTTTTGATGCGCTCATGGCCTCTTAAAATCTGCTCATTGTCAAAATGGCGCTCGGATGAGAGGAGGAAGACAACATCTGTTTCAGCATTGCCAAATCGAATGGTGTTAATTGAAGTCCGAAAGGGTTTGGCAGAGTCTGCGGCTGCACAAGCCATTGCCAGGGACTCAGCTGAAAGTGGACCTGTCTGAAGAATTAAAAAAAGAGGAAAAAATTTCTTTTTTTTAAAGAGGAAAAAAAAATCACATTTTTTAACATTTTTTTTCTGCATTTTACCCATTAATGGTTAGTTAACACACACAAACACACACGCACAGTGGTTCGTGAACGCAAGCAAACACACACACACAGTGATTAGGGAACACACACAAACCCAGAGTACTAAGCAGGCACTTCTGCGTTAGTGTGGAACTCCGCCATGGTTGTGCACATGGGAGAGTGGTGTTCACCCAGCCATGTTCAATTTAAATTTTTCCTACCAGTCAGTGATCAAACCGGCCACCCTTTGGCCACAAGTCTGATTCCTTAACCAGTATAGGCCACAGCTGCCCCTCAAAGCATCAACATACATGACACAGACACATGAAAGAGAAAAAAACAATCAAATATCTGTAGGTGTGCATCAAGTACTACAGATGCCTGTCTCACCGGCAGCACAAAGTCCCTTCCCTCAGCCTTTGCCAAAGTCCTGCAAGCCTCTGCTGAAACGTCTAGAATTGCGGTCTCTGTCATCTGCTGATGGGTGGTGGTTCGAGGTTTTTCTGAGAAGAGCCATATCTTAAAGCACACAGTCTGGGTCTGAAGAAGGATGGCCAGTAGAAGAACCCTTCCAGTGAACTTCATTGTAAATTCTTCAAAACCAGAGGGAGAATATCATTACCTACTGTAAATGATGATCTCAATATAACAAATGTAAACGACAGTACAATCTCGAGCAGTATCCATAATCATTTGTGATGTCATGCAAGCAGTACTTTACCTTGTGAGGTAAACTGGCCAAATACAAGCAGAGCATCTGAGGATGTTTAGATAAGCACTAAGGGACGCATGAGGAAGTTCTTAAATTGAAATGGTGACAAAACTCAACGACACTCCCAGTCTCCCACAGATCTTTTACAGTTGATCACTAACAGGAATGTAAAACATCTTGTTTGCAAAGAAAGACAAAGAGTCTTTGAGTAGTCCACTGGTAGTGTTTATATTAGTGAACTTTAAGACTTAAAGGGATATGAGTAGACACTAGCGTTACAAAACTAACCCGATGCATTTCAATGGAGGATTTTCTTAACCTAATTTTTCTTACCTGCTACTTAAACTACACACTTGATATTTACTTACTTACATACATACATACAAGACAATAACGGGGAACAGATGTGAGCAGAAATGGAGGGAAACTGACAAGACAGGAAGTGCAGACCATATATGGGAAAAGGGGTGGAGACAGTCAAATGACAGCAGACAGGTAAACTTACCTAGCGTTCATGGGCACCGGAAAAAAACATTTTCCCAGTGAAAACATCATCATTCCGCATCATTCACGTCACGTAATGAGTCAGAGGTCGGAAACTGGGGCTAGATTTTGCTATAACAGAGTTGCCCAGTTAGGGGCTCGTCAACACTTTTGTCGCCACGTTGTAGTTTGTTTGTAGTCCATGTGGCCTATTCCAACAGTTTTAATGTGAACTTGGAAATTTGCTGTTTTTGTCACTTGAAAGCTGCATATCTTTCTCTTTCACAAGCGTCTTACACTATATTTTAAGCAAAAACAGCAAACACAGGACAATACACAAAATGGCCACTAGGGGGGCACAAAGTCACTCAATCCAGCCCAGAGGAAAGAAAATGTTAAAATAAGAGCTCCTCTCTTTCTCAATTGTTTCTCCTAGACAATAATGAGATCACAGTGATATAAAAATGAGATTATTGCTTTTGTCTCCCGCTTCTCAGGTTTGTCTCTGGAGCAAAAGAGTTAAGTTATCTCAGTGTAGACTCCCTTTAATCTACAAATGAGATCTCATCAATATTTTAAATAATGTCTGCAGTGTTGTCTAATTTATACATCTCATATTTTACTCAGGCTGATCCACCAGAGAGCTCTCTCTGTAAACTCATGTAATTCTCATTTCAGATCTACTTGGTAAATCTCAGATTAGGCTCCATCAGTTCTGTAAAAGAGATCTCTTCACAAGCTTGAAGCAGAAATAGCTGTATATTCTGTTTTCAAAATGTATTGTTGTCATCAAATAATACACAGGTTTCCCGTTTACCAACAAAACTAGATGCGCGCGCAGCCGTGGGGCAGAAGACGCTTGGTGGCCGTCCACAACGTTATAAACTTAACCTATATAGTCTGCTGTAAGCTACAATCTGATTTTTTGTATACCCCTGTTGTCTCAATAACATCTCATTTCAGACTATATTTCAAAGTTTGCTGTTCATTTGAATTATTAATATAACATCGTATTTTGTCAGTATCAGTTAGGGATACTGAACATATTTAACATTCTCTAACCATTGTGATTTCGAATTGGTGCAGTTTTCAGCACAAAAACTCATTTTATTCTTTTGCTCTTTTGCATTGCTCTATGCTGTTCTATGGTGCTTTCTGCCTCTTGGTTGCGCACGCATGTTTTAGTGACGTTGCATAGAAATCCATGTATAGTATTAGAAAATTGGACGACATTTCATTTTTGAATTTGCAATATTTATTTGTTTGTTTATTCACCAAATTCACACGGCGGCCATCTTGTTTTGAGGTCATGCTCAGGGTGGGAAGTTCGAGTTCTGTACCTGTAGTTGTGTGTGTGTGGATGTTGTGGATTGTATTAGTCACGAATATGTCTGCTGTGTGCCTGGGTGTAATTCCTACTACAAAAGACGGGAAAAAGACAAAACACGTTAGTTCCACAGGTTCCTGACAGACACCAGATTGAAGAGAGAGTGGATTTCAAAAATTAGAAGAGACATCATTTCCAGGTAAGTGCATAATTATCTAGCTAGCCAACCGGTTAGCTTAACCTCAGGCTAATGTTAGTTAAAGATAAGCCACTTTGTAACGTTATCATGCTACTTGTTAGATCCGCATAATGGGTGTGATATAGGTCTTAATTTTCATGTAAGTGGTCTTAAAAAGGTCTTAAAAAGTCTTATTTGGGGTGGTCAAACCTGGGGAAACCCTGAAATGGAAAGAAGATACCGAAGGCTTTTTTGCCATATTGAGTCAGCTTTACTTCCTAGTCCATAACTTGTCTAGGTTATGACACATTTTATTGTTCTTTGTCCTTTAGACAGTGCCTGGTGAGCTCGAACAACAAGGCTTTGGATCAGTTTACACCAGATTTGCCCTTCAATGAGACTGTGTGACATGTTCCAGCAATACTCATCACTTAAACTTCACAGATCACATGGAGAAATGTTCCTATTGAAACCCACTATCAGAACTAAACAAGGCGACGCTGCATTTAGTTGTTATGCGTTCCAGCTCCCCGATGACAAAAAAAAAAATGCCCAAATTACTTTTTTGACATCTGAACTAAACTATTTTCAGATACCTATTGTTTTTTTACACTGAATAGGCGTAGTCCAACCAAAACAAGGTTTTGCCTAACGGTAAGCTCACTCACTACTAGGTGAGGGAGTTCAACAAACTTGTTTAAGCTTGACAAATATATCAATAAAATCTATTTTTCAATGGGGCAACATATAGCAAATGTGAGTGGTAGCTATCACATCCCCCATTCTGTGTTTAAGTGATTAATAAGGTGTGTCTGATCATTGTGCTGTATCAAAATTCCCACAGTTATGAAAGACAAATGTCTTTGTATTTTTGAGTGGCTCACAAACTGACAATGTTCTATTTTCTGCTCTTCTCTCCCTCCTCCCTTTGGTTGGTTCCACCACCAGGATAAAAGATGCAGATTGACCAGCCCACGCTTTCATCCACCATTGTACACAGTATGGCACGCTTTGGCACATGTTCAGTTTGTTTATGTGATTGTTTATTAGTTCATTTCTCCATGTTGTATGATTTATATATAGACTTGTCATTGTGCAGTTGGTCCGTACAATGCAATTTGCTTGTGCAGCTTTTAAAAACAATACTCACATACACACTCACACACACAAAAAAAATAATACACATTATAAAAAGAACATATCAAGGCATTAACATGGTTCCATTGCTTGAAGTCCATTTTAAAGTGCAACTGTGCAAGCTCCCATTGCTTAAAGTCCATTTTTAAAGTACAACTGTTTTGCTTTGTTTTATAAAATAAAAGTTTGAAATGCTATGGAGTGCCCTATTTTTTGACCCTCAAACTGATATCTCAATTGTAACTCCTACTTCTCAACAGTTTCTCATTGCAATGTCTCCTCATTTGCCCTATTATTTCTCCTAAGGAGAAACAAGTTGTAAGTGAGACTATACTCGTATTTCTCCTGCTTCTCAAACTAATATCTCTTATGTGACTACTTCTCATGTGTCTCATCTTTTGCTTGTTTTATTTCTCCTAAGGCAAAATTAGGAGAAATAACTGTGACAAAAGTAATGCTTAAATGATCCGTAAAAGAGAATCACCATTTTGCCTCCTTAGCAACAGAAGGCATACAAATGTGAAGCAAAAGTTTCTTCCAGATCCTGACAGATAGATTTAACAGAAACTACCAAATAATGTCTCTAAACATACAATCTGCTTGAAGTAAGCAATTATTAAACTTACCAACAATGCTTTTCGAGGGCTTAAACATATAGGATGTGGACAGATGATAATTCAGCAAATAACTAAAAAATGTGCTGATGCTTATCAAGATGGTTGTCCTGGTTGCTATGGCATAAATCAAACAAAACAGTACAGATAACAAATGCACATTAGAATGAACCACTAGATGGCATTAAACTGCCTATACTAACTGTAACTTTGCCAGAGGCAGAACAAATACAGTGTCTCACAACAGCGAGTACACCCCTCACATTTCTGCAAATTATTTATTATATCTTTTCATGGGACAATTCTGAAGAAATTACACTTTGATACAATGTAAAGTAGTGAGTGCAGCTTGCATAACAGTTACATAACATACATACATAGCATAACATTTGCTGCCACCTCAAAGTCAACACAAAGCCATTAATGTCTAAACCGACATTTTTCATTTGCACAATGCTGTAAAAGCCGTTGTTTTCTTAGTACTGTCACAATGTCTTTCATTAGAAAAAATAAATAAATAGAAAATTGAAATAGAAAATAGTACTGCCTTGCACATTGTTCATTAGAAATACTTACAGAGTAAACTTCGCATTGACAACAAGACAAAACAGTTCTTGACTATCTTGATATAAACAATGGCATCATGACTTGTCATTTTGATTGCACTGACCGCTTCATTGGCATAACTATTTGCTTTTGAGGCATAAACTAAGCATTTTCAGCATGATACACACTTTTGTAGCTTATCAACTACGCAGTGCAGTTTGCAGTGATTGTTTTGAGAAATGCACTAACTGTTGTGCAAATGATTATTATGATTCGAGAAATGCACCAAAGCGACTGAGACAAACTGTAAAAATGCAATCATTCAGCCTTCCCATTGAACCAGCACTAAAGCCACCTGTTGCAAACTGGCAGGAATTGGTGTTTTGTGTGGGGGTCCATCACTGTGTTCTTTTCCCATTTACCAAGCCACGACTGTGTACGGAAACAATAATAAAAAATGTTGGCTTTGAAACACCAACCTCTCCTTTAAAGGAGAATTCCGGCAACTGGAAATACAACAAACACATCTTTTGTTGTAAACAGAGGTTTTAAGTATATATAAGTATATAAGTATATATACTCTTTTGATCCCGTGAGGGAAATTTGGTCTCTGCATTTATCCCAATCCGTGAATTAGTGAAACACACTCAGCACACAGTGAACACGCAGTGAGGTGAAGCACACACTAATCCCGGCGCAGTGAGCTGCCTGCTACAACAGCGGCGCTCGGGGAGCAGTGAGGGGTTAGGTGCTCAAGGGCACTTCAGCCGTTCCCACTGGCCACTGGTTGGGGCTCGAACCGGCAACCCTCCGGTTACAGGTCCGGAGTGCTAACCGGTGGGCAATGGCTGCCCCAAAATACAGTTAAATACAGTTGTTTACTCAATTTCAAAGAAAATTCAGAAACACATTAATTGTTAAATACCGATGGCATCTGTGCCCCCGTTAGTTGTGTCCTGTTGTCATATAGAGCCCGCCCCGTGGCATATAAGTAGTTGTGATTGGTTCTTGGTATTTTGGTGAGTTTGGAAATTGGCTTGAATGGGAGAGGGTCATTCTGTACTTGGGCCCCTCCTCTTTCTCATATACATCCTCCCTCTTGGCCAGATTATTCGCAGCCACGGTCTCAACTTCCACTGCTATGCAGATGACATCCAACTCTATCTTACCACTCCCTCTCCCTCTAACCCCCCACCACGCTCCCTCACTGAATGCCTCTCTGACTTAAAATTATGGATGCAAAACAATTTTCTCAAGCTCAACACAGACAAAACCGAAATTCTGCTGATTGGCCCTAAAAGCATCCTCACCAAATCTCCCCATCTCACTCTCAACATTGATGGCTCATCTGTCCACTCCACCCGTTGTTAAAAACCTTGGCATTCAGCTTGACTCCACCCTTAGCTTTGATCCTCATATCAAATCACTCACTAAGACTGCTTTTTTTCACCTCCGTAACATTGCACGCCTCCGACCCTTCCTCTCTGCTAGTGATGCACAGACTTTGGTTCACTCTTTCATTATGTCCCGTTTAGATTACTGCAACTCACTTTTCCTTGGTCTACCCACTAAAACGCTTCAAAGACTACAATATATTTTAAAACTCTGCAGCTAGGCTCCTCACCCATACCAGACGATCAGCACACATCACCCCCATTCTCCATCAACTCCATTGGCTACCAGTTCCGTCCCGGATCAAATACAAAGTACTACTACTCACCTTCAAAGCCCTCCACAACCTTGCTCCCCCCTACATCTGTGACCTCCTGACCCTTTACACTCCTTCCCGCTCACTCAGATCCTCTGACCAAAACCTCTTGGCTATCCCCCGCTCCAGACTCTCCACCCTGGGTGGCAGGTCCTTCAGTGCCTTGGCCCCCAAACTCTGGAACTCCCTCCCCCAACCCCTTCGTGCCTGTCCTTCTCTTCCTTTCTTCAAAGCACATCTCAAGACCTTTCTGTTTAATGATCACTTCTCCTCCACACCCAACACATAGTTCCTACAGATAACTTGTCTTTGTTGTATTGTTTTGTTTGTTTGTTATTATATTCCCTGCCTTTGTCTCTGTTGTATTGTTTGTGTGTTTGTTATTGTGTTTCCCTGCCTTCCTACTATGTAAAGCGACCTTGGGTTTGAGAAAGGCGCTATATAAAATAAACTTATTATTATTATTATTATTATCTGACAGAAAATACAAATTCACTCTAAGATTTGTCTGGTTTTCAGGCTACCAGGAGGACTGTGCATTATAATCTACCGCATCATGCATCATAAGGTACCGGGTTAACAGCCAATCAATGCAGTTCTGGGTTCCTCAGCCATCCTCTACTATTCCAATAAAATGAGGACAGGCTTCATGATATATTTTCTTATAGCAGTGAGTGAGATATGAGGTGATCTCTGTCCCTTCATCAACCATTCCATAGTAAAATTATACAAATGATAACGTGGAAGAGTTCATGTCTTTATTGCAACATCAAACATGTTCATTTTCCCAATCCCATTCAGCACTGCCTCTCAAACAGATGAACGGACTGATTTGTGTCCACTAGAGGCATAAAGGTGAATGCTTAATTGCAATTCTTTATAGAAATCATACAAAGGTAAGATAATAGTATTTGCTTTCATGTAACTGAACTGTTGATTGATCAGGTTTGAAGTGCTCTTAAACATTAAATCGGATGTTGTGTCAGTGCTCTGCTTAGTGCAATTGTTTTTCACAGAGAGCGCCCAAGTGATAGGCTTACTTGCTTGTAAAAATATGATATTTTACATTCAGACATTTCAGGTGAATGTGTATTCAGTTACGTTAGTAACGTAGTAACATGTTTTTGTCAGGATGGACCTAATATTTGAATCAGTCGATTCTATACTGTCATTTTGTGTTAATGGTTTTCTGATTTTGTAAGAAAAAACGGCATCTCCAACGATTCCTAATAGATTCTTACAAATAAAATAAAAATAATAATAATAATTAAGTGCAATTAAATTATTTCCCAATATCAACACATAAATATATAGTTGAATCATAAGGCCTTCAATGAACTTAAAAAGTATGCTAGGCTGGAGTACTGCTAACTGGAGGAAAGGATAGTTAGAGTTCCACACATATGACCATCGATATCATTCCCTTTTCTATAGAACCTGCAGTACATTGGAGTCAAGCAGCAGAGCACAGCATACAACAGCATTCCATTCCCTGCCCCCAGGGGGCGCTAAGCTATAATATATTTACTTTCATTCCAACCATCTCACTATTACAGTATCCCTTACATCACTTTGTCTCTGATCAGCCACATGAGTAAGGTTAAGTTGGAATGATTCTCTTAACGCTAACGTAGAGCTCACAGTCCAGGAGCAGGGCAGAAGAGAGACACTTCCTGTGTGGTCATTTCCTTTGGCTGGCTGGCGGAGTATCGTTGTAGTTTTTAGGAGTAGTGTTACACGGAGATTGAGCCCTCTCTGAAGTTGGTCTTCCCAATGAGGACATTGAGTAGCGTTGCCCGGCCCTCCCTGCTCTGACGCTGTGCCTCTTTGATGATGTCATCCAGCTGCGCCTCATTCTCTCGCCCAATCAGGTGACCGATCCCGCCGAAGCCATCGGCAACAGTGTGATAGTCTGAATGATGGGGACAAAGGAGAGAGAACAGAATCCTGAATCGTCCAGGCAAACCCACAGTAGAGTACAGCATCAGTCAGTACAGAGTCAGGAAACACAGTGATATGTCAACATGACCAACAACAGCAGCAGTAGTTTGCCTGTGATTAAATGGAACTGACCAAGCAGAAAAGGCAACTTGGGAGCAAAGAGAAGTGTACCTTGCTAGAGTGTTTACCTGAGCTATGCTCGACAAAAATATAGATTTTAGAACATTTGTGAGCGCAATTTGAGGGAAATAAACCTTTTATGTGCATAGAAGTTTTTATTTCACTTCCCAAATAACATGAAATAACGTGTTGTGTCTGCCCCACTGCCCATCCACTCCCCTCAGCGCCTTTCAGCACTCACCTGTGAAGGCCAGACCACAGGCCACAGGCCACTCACCTGTGAAGGCCAGACCACAGGTCACAGGCCACTCACCTGTGAAGGCCAGACCACAGGCCACTCACCTGTGAAGGCCAGACCACAGGCCACTCACCTGTGAAGGCCAGACCACAGGCCACTCACCTGTGAAGGCCAGACCACAGGCCACAGGCCACTCACCTGTGAAGGCCAGACCACAGGCCACATTACTGCCCAATATGGGCACCTGCTCTCTGGATATCTGACTCCAGCAGGCGTCATTTCCCACCACAGCGATCACAGGAGTCTGGCAGAGGTAACAAGAGTGGGTTTAAATATTAATAATAAAAAAACACATTGAAATTACCTCAGTGTCTATCAGTCATACAATGTACAGTATTTCTTTAGGAAAACTTGATATACTTATAATTTCTATGCAGAAATTACTGGGGGGAAAAAAAACAACGACAACTTCCTCCCACTATGTAATAAGAAAAGAATCCCTTTCTGAATGTATCCTCACCTCAGACAGCGTAAGTGTCTTTAAGCTTATTATTAAGTTGCCTCTATAATGAGTGTTTTGTGTGGTTTGTGGTTTGTGTGTGAAGGGTCTTTAAGCTGCCTCTATAATAAGTGTTTCCTGTGGTTTGTGAGTGAAGGGTCTTTAAGCTGCCTTGAGTGTTTCTTGTGGTTTGTGTGTGAAGGAAGCACTTCACCTTATGCCTGGTGAAGGTGTCAAATTCTGCAACGCTGTAGCCAAGGGAACCGTCACCGTACACAATCCACACCTGTAAGTCAAATGTAATCAGTCAACAAGCTGAGGAAAAATGACCCATCCCATTGATTTATGTTTCAAACCACAGTTGCGGAGTTAAAACATTTTTTTATCCCGTGCTTTTTAAGGTTAGTAGTCACAAACAAAACAAATCAAATCCTGATATGCATTGCTAATCTGAAAAAGATCAATAACGCTGAAGGAGCAGATGTCCTAAGGAAGAGCAATTATCTGACTCAATGGAGTGATGAAGCTAGTGAGGTGAAGTGATGAAGACATGAAGGTCCTCACCTCTGAGTCAGGTCGGCACAGCTTTGCTCCCAGAGCAAATCCTCCACCCACGCCCAGCGTCCCGAAAGCTCCTGGGAGACCACAAGGGAAGCGTTCAGTGAGACTCCACATACTTAAAAAGCATCACGCACGCACACACACACACACACACACACACACACACACACATACACACACACACACACACACAGCACTCAGAGTATACTGAGGGCTCATTCAGCAGATCACACTCCTAATTAAGTACTCATACAGCCTCCATACAAAAATTGGCTTTTGATGTTTATTCTATTCTAGACTTTAAGATTTGATTGATGTGTGATGCGAATGTTGTGATTCTTCAGTTTCTAAATAAACATTTGATCACAAAAAAAGAAATGATATACAGCATCTTGTTTCGCCTCCTATAACCTCTTCTGTTCTCTCTATCCAGTGTGTCTTTGAGTTGATCTAAGGGTTAACGTTAAACTGGGCTGCATTTACATGCTATAAATGATGGGTAATCATAATAGTAATGCAGGACTACTTTGATGTTTTTTCTCCGTTTTTGACTTCTCATATTGGCAGTGCCGTGCAAAAATGTCTGATCTGCTTTAAAAAATCTGATCTGCTTTAAAAGTAGTAAATATATGAATTTACTCAGGGCTTAAAGTAAGGACAATTCCTGAGCATGAAGTTCTCAGAAACATTTGAATCCATTACCTATACTTATCTATTTTTTAATCTTCAGCAGCCTGAGAACATTAAGCCCTGATTTACTAATACTATTTATCTTCCTCCCATAATAATAATAATAATAATAATATGTAACTGACACATCCCATCAATGTTCCCCTAGTCCTGTAATAATACTTATTAATACTAACAATAATAAAACATTGACTGTGTGTGTGTAGGTATTTGTAAAGCCTGGACGTGGTCTCAGGTCCTGACCCCTGACCTGGGTCAAGCCAACGCAGCGGGCCACGCGGCCTCATGATGTACGCTGCGCTGCCCACGAAGTCGCCGCCGTCTGCGACGATGATGCTGTCCTCGGCCATGAGCTCGTCCACGCGGTGCAGCACGCCCAGAGGGTTGAGGTGCAGCTCGGTCTTCTCATCTGCCTTCGCCCTGCGTGGAGGAGGAGGGAGACATAGGGCCATACAAACTAAACTAAAAATAAAAACTCTACTCTAAATTCACTCTACATTTCAATTGAATGACTCTTAAGAGATTTATTTCCATATAAATGTCAAGCTGCTATGTGTAGCTCTTTTAGTATGAAACAAACCAAAAAAGTCCTTACAGAATGATACACACAACCTCTTTGAGGTGACAGAATGATACACACAGCACTCTTTGAGGTGACAGAATGATACACACAGCACTCTTTGAGGTGACAGAATGATACACACAGCACTCTTTGAGGTGAGCGAAAGTCTATTACCTGTTTGTCTGCTCTTTGGTGATGTCTCCCTGTTTCAAGCTTTGGGGCCAGTCTTCCGGACACTTGTACCCCTTGAGCCCCTTGGAAAGACGATCTAGGAAAGACCCTGCATCTCCTGCACCAGAGAGACACACAAACCACTTACTAACTTACACTGTGCTTAGACTCGTCAGCTAGTGTATGAATGACTTGTGCGTGGTCATATATCATCAAAATAAATCGAAAAAGAAAATTATACTTAAAACTATTAACCCATAAACAATATAAGACAAATTCCTGCATACTGTTGCTTAAAGGCAATGACCCCAAGGCAGCAAGTCATGTATTCGTATTAGCTCTCCAAGCACTTCTCTCTCATTCTCTGTCCTAATTCAGCCTTTATCTTTCGACGAATGGCAACTCAAGATAAGTCAGCAGGCAACGTCAATTCTTCAATGCTCCAGTCAATGGGCATTAGAATGCGGTTTGTAGGGCTCACCCTGAATAGCTACCGTCTGTGTTGCTGTTAGAATGTGGTTTGTAGGGCTCACCCTGAATAGCCACCGTGGGCTTCCAGAACATGTCGGAGTTCTTCAGGAGCTGGCTCTTGTCTCGGTTGACGGCGATGATCTTACTGCGCCGGTTCAACACTCTGCCGTAGCTGAGGCGGAAATCACACACCGTCCCTGTAATACACATGTCACACATTAACACATCCACGGCCGCCATGGGTCATGTTCACACAATATCTTGATCAGAAAAGAGGATGCTGTTTAACGGTTTATTACACTTACTTAAGATTGTATAACAGTATGTAAGCGTTCAATAATATTCAAACTAGTAGTTCATTCCTAACATAGTTGATTACTGACCTAGCCTTAGATGATGTGTAAACTAATGAGTAGTAAGACATTCGTATTCCATAACAAACAGTAAAAATGGAGATGGTAGAAGTGGAGAAACTTATGACTGATTCAGAGCAGAGTGAGCAATGTCAACATGACAGTTGAACTGCATCACCACTATCATTCAAGTCAAACTGGACGTGTCCCAAACGTTTCTTGCCAGTGCGTGTGTTTATTGTAGTCACTATAAGCACACTTTTGTCCAAACGGACTCACAATATACACTACAAAAATAGTTTAAAATAGTTTAAAATAAAGTTGAAAAGCCTACATTAAGCATAATAGTAATAGTAATAATAACAACAATATCAATATTAAACATCAACAATGAACATAATGTTTTCATATATGTATATATATATATATATAAACATACGAACCACAACTCTGTAAGATAATTAATTAATTAATTAGGTGCAAGCAGGGTCGGACTGGGAACAAAATTCGGCCCTGGCAATTTTCTCCTGGACCGACGACCCCCCCCCCCCCCCCCCCCCCCCCCCCACACACACACACACAAGCCCACCGATACCAAAATCCCCGCCTGATTCCCCCCCCATAAATAAAAAACACACAGTATCATGCTGTAGCAACACTTCATAAACTGAACCCAAACATTCAGATTTGGACCTATAGGTTATTATATAATCAGTATCGTAATTTCTGACAACTATGACGATCTCCATGCATGTTCAGTAGCCTATATTTTTCATTTAGTCAAGCAGTGACATGTGGTTTAATCAGTGTTGGGCAAGTTACTTCAAAATCGTAATATATTATGTATTACTTATTACTGTCATTTCAAAGTAATTCATTACATTATAATTTAATTATACATTTAGTATTTTGCAGTATTTTTAAAATACAAAAATACACACCAATAAAGTATTTTGATACAAAATACAGAACCATTTCCTTCAACCCAATAAAATACAAATGACAAAATACTATTTTGCATTTGAAACACATATTACATGTTTCAGAAATACTACCCATCCCTGGGAACAGGCAGATTACATCTTTATAGTTGGCCATATGATGACATACTTAGGTTAATACTGTATTTCACCAGTTAGGGCACCAAAATGGCCAGTAGCTGCACTGTGTAGCCTATCTTGACATGTCTTTAAGTTTTGGGTTACAATATACAGGTAGTGGGCTCTCTGTTGATTTTAATGAGTAGGCCTAAGCCTAAAGTTACAGCATTTCTATCACAATTGACCAGACTTTGACCTTTTGTCTTCTTTAAACAAAATCCTGGCTATGATTGTTCCTCCTTGTATTGCATCATGAGCCATCACTGCACCTATTGCATTCTACTGTTGTTAGCCTTAAGCCTAGCTCAGTCATTATGTTATACCACATCACCCTCCATTAGAAGTGCAATGAGCTGCATTGAGCATAATAAACTGCATTAAGAATTCCAAATCCATATTTCTAGATATTTAAAGTAACTTAAAAGTAATACAATAGTAGTGTAATGCCTTACAATTCAGAGACAGTAATATTATAATGTAATGAATTACTTTGAAATGACAGTAATAAGTAATACATAATATATTACGATTTTGAAGTAACTTGCCCAACACTGATTAAACCACATGTCACTGCTTGACTAAATGAAAAATATAGGCTACTGAACATGCATGGAGATCGTCATAGTTGACAGAAATTACGATTTGTGCCAACATGTTGTAGAAACACAACCACAGCCTTTAGGCCTATTTGGTGCAAATCTTCTCCTTTACATTGGTTATAGTCAGCGATTCACATTAACTGTAGGCTATCACCACAAGTGTGGGCCTATACTAAACGTTTTTGCCCAAGTGTGTGTGCCGTCATCACATTTTGCAAAATTAGGCTACCTTCGTTACTAACCTACCAGTTGATACTTTTTACCTGCATCGACTCGCGATTGATTGTGCATCTAATGTAACACTTGGTGGACTTTTGAGTCCAAACATGAATAGGTTTTCTTTAACCTGTGCTACACTTTTCCACCAAGTTGTGCGAAAATTGTAGGCTACCCGGAGTTTTTTTTATGTTGACAAACAAACCGCACTACAGCCTACATGGTGCAGTAAATGGAAGCTCTTCGTAGCGTGCAACTAACGTCTATAAAAACAATATATTTATGGAATAAAATTAGACACCTCTGATTGCTGTTTATGGTTAAACTGCGATGATGTGAACACCAGCCAGCGGAGGGCACTTATATAGCCTAGGCTACCATGCATGGACTCGTAGGCTATATTTCCCCACAAACCAAGCGGCTGCTTGGACAAATCCACTTGAGGGGTGGGGCAGGGGGGCGCGATCGTAACACACACTGAACCTGTCATGAAGAGGCCAAAATGATTGACCCGTCACCCCCCAATCCAAATGGATGCAACTGCATTTATAGGCTAAGCCTAGGTCTACATGACGGCTGCAAATAGGCTAAATAACTTAAAAAAAAAAAAAATGTAAATCCCGGAGGTCACCGGCCCACATGTGGACCGGCCCACCGGGCATTTGTCCGGTTGTACAGATTACCAGTCCGAGCCTGGGTGCAAGTTGAACTGATGACTCAGTTGTTGGGTCCGTGTGCCAGCACCTTTATGGTTTCTCTGTGCCTTACCTGCTACAGTAGCATCACCAGATCAGCACCTTTATGGTTTCTCTGTGCCTTACCTGCTACAGTAGCATCACCAGATCAGCACCTTTATGGTTTCTCTGTGCCTTACCTGCTACAGTAGCATCACCAGATCAGCACCTTTATGGTTTCTCTGGGCCTTACCTGCTAGCACCACCAGATCAGCACCGTTATGGTTTCTCTGTGCCTTACCTGCTAGCACCACCAGATCAGCATCCTTCAGGGCATCACGGCGGTTCTGTCTGATATGTATGGGGCTGTCTTTTCCCAGCATGCCTCGGGACATTCCACCCAGGAAGCATGGGATACCCAAGGCCTCCAAGGCCTTCCTGAAGACAGAAAATAGCCCATACATTCATGCATGATTAAGACAGTTATTTGACAGCTTTGCATGCTAGTGGTTTAGGCTGATTTGTTCATTAAAATGTCACACACAGTACAGCAGTTCATGTTTGTTTGTTTGTTCATTCGGTCATTCATTCGTTCATTAATTAATTCATTAATCTGACACTTTTTATCCAAAGTGACTTCCAGATACCAACAGCAGGGGCAAATCTCCCTGGAGCAACTCGAGATTACCGTAAGTGCCTTGTTCAAGGGCACAACTGTAGAGTAATTTCCTGTGTAGTAGCCACATTGTGTATAAGCCGCAGGACAGTGTTTTATGCAAGATAAAGGGTTTGGGAGTTGGTTTGTGCCATTTTGGGCAGCCTCACCTGATGTCCTCGGTGGGTGTCGGCGGGAGGGTGGCCTGGCTACCCAGAAGGATAACAGGCTTCTTGGCTCTGCTGACCAGCTCTATGCATCTTTGAACCTGTATGGTAAACCAGTCAAACCTGAGACATGAAACTACCACTGAGTGAAAGAGGGCATTCAAGCAGTCTCTTAGATAGATAAATAGATAGATAAATGCTTTATTGATCCCCAGGGGAAATTCAACACAACCGACTAAAATACAGCACTATTTGGTCAAATCAGTGCTTTAAGATTGAAGTCCTCCACTGACATCTGTCACCAATGACTCTCAATTTAAACAAAATAGACTAAATAAAGGGTTAGCGTTCAGCTACAAACAACTAGATGTACCGGTAACTACCATAATTGGGGTCAATTTATTAGTTACAGTTACAGACATTTGTCTCACCTCTGCCAGCTTTTAGCGGACAGAAAGTCTCACCTGGTCATCTGTGGCCTGTGGGATCTGGACAGGTAAAGGTGACACATCACGGGATTCCCAGGCACCAGCAAACAGGTTTGAGAGGTGATTCTCCAGGTACCTTAGTTAATTCAAAAAGTAAATCTAACTTTTCTTGCACTGTTGTTGAAAGGAATACATTTCTGGAATGCACCTTTTACACAATATGCCCTATAACAATGTTCAGTTCTATAAATCACACACACACACAATAGGATCGAATAGAATTAGACTGCTCTCTACCTACCAGGTGACGATTTTTCCCATGAGGCCTTTGGGTGGGTTCTTCACGCCAAACTCTTTAGACACCAGGTGGTAGGGGTAGAGTGTGTCGATGGGGAATTCCACAAACACAGGGCCTAAAGAGAGCACACGAGACACACACACAGGGTAAACACACGCACGTACCACACACACACACACACACACACACACACACACACCCCGGGCACAGGGTAAACACACTCACGTACCACACACACACACACACAGCCCGGGCACAGGGTAAACACACTCACGTAGCACACACACACACACACAGCCCGGGCACAGGGTAAACACACTCACGTACCACACACACACACACACAGCCCGGGCACAGGGTAAACACACGCACGTACCACACACACACACACACAGCCCGGGCACAGGGTAAACACACTCACGTACCACACACACACACACACACACACACACACACCCCGGGCACAGGGTAAACACACTCATGTACCACACACACACACACACACACACAGCCCGGGCACAGGGTAATCACATGCACGTACCACACACACACACACACAGCCTGGGCACAGGGTAAACACACGCACGTACCACACACACACACACACAGCCCGGGCACAGGGTAAACACACTCACGTACCACACACACACACACACACAGCCCGGGCACAGGGTAAACACACTCACGTACCACACACACACACACACAGCCCGGGCACAGGGTAAACACACGCACGTACAACACACACACACACACACAGCCCGGGCACAGGGTAAACACACGCACGTACCACACACACACACACACAACCCAGGCACAGGGTAAACACACTCACGTACCACACACACACACACACACCCCAGGCACAGGGTAAACACACTCACGTACCACACACACACACACACAGCCCGGGCACAGGGTAAACACACGCACGTACCACACACACACACCCCGGGCACAGGGTAAACACACGCACGTACCACACACACACACACCCCGGGCACAGGGTAAACACACGCACGTACCACACACACACAGCCCGGGCACAGGGTAAACACACGCACGTACCACACACACACACACACACCCCGGGCACAGGGTAAACACACGCACGTACCACACACACACACCCCGGGCACAGGGTAAACACATGCACGTACCACACACACACACCCCGGGCACAGGGTAAACACACGCACGTACTACACACACACCCCGGGCACAGGGTAAACACACTCACGTACCACACACACACAAACACGCACACACACCCTGGGCACAGGGTAAACACACTCACGTACCACACACACACACACCCCGGGCACAGGGTAAACACACTCACGTACCACACACACCCCGGGCACAGGGTAAACACACTCACGTACCACACACACACACACCCCGGGCACAGGGTAAACACACTCACGTACCACACACACACACACCCCGGGCACAAACACAACAAAGAGGGAATCTATAGTCCATTCACCTTTTCAAGATAGCTTATGGACCTTTTCAAGATAGCTTATGGACCTTTTCAAGATAATTTATGGACTTTTACTACCACTATGTTTTTTTTTCTTTTTGTTTTTATTTGTGTGCTGATTATTATTATTTTTCACTGTGTTTACTCTGTAAAGTGGCCTTGAGTGCTTTCAGAGGAACTATGTAACAAATAAAATGTATTATTATTATTATCATTATTATTATTATTATTATTATTATGATAGTCTTCAGATCTCTTCACCTCCCGTTTCCCATGTTATTGTGAGGATATTATAGAGTTATTACAGAACATCACAGAAGAGTTGTCCACTACCATAGAGCTACTATCGGAACGTCACATATTACCAACCGTCCAGTATGTCCAACCTCTTACGTATATGTGTCACTTAACCCATTTACTCCTAAAATGCCTGCTAAAAACGCCTATAGAATCCTATGGCATTCTAGACTAAATAATCTTATTTCCTGAGGGTTTACCAAAATTTAATATCTAAGCCTCTGTAGCACCTAGAAACATGACATAAAAAGCATGCTGCGCTACGCAGCATCCAGCGGGAGGGTCAATGTTGCGCTACGCAGCATCCAGCGGGAGGGTCAATGTTGCGTCATGCAGCATCCAGCGCGAATGGGTTAATATTCATTTCTATACAAACCAAGACGGCGGATTCCTAAAGAAACGCAAGCACCCACACAATAAGTTTATATAAATTAGCTATGTAGCAAAAATTACATTTTACCGAGACTCGAAGAGCTGTAAACAGTCTTGTAAAGCTGTGTGTACAAGTCCGCTTGGAGCTCCAGTGGAATTTTGAATTCTCGGGCTAACCATTGATGTGCCGTGAGAAAGGTTGGGAATAGGCACCCACCAGCCCAGCACTAAACTCCGAGCATGGTAAACAAAATCAGATATTTCAGGCAGTAAAAGCCCCGGTAAGAACCAAACTAGATTTTGATCAAATCACCACACCTATGGCTACTGAAAGATGTACTGTTAATTTATCAAATGTTATTTTGAAGTATTAAAAAACTTTGTCGTTTTAAAATTTTCGAACAAAATGGTTGGTAATTAGCACGTTTACGATATAAAGAATTAACCCCGGAGATGCATCCTGGTCCTTCCTAATGTTATGAGTGACTGTCATGAACAGGCAGTGTTGTGTGTCCAAGCTTACCAGGAGTCCCAGACTGTGCGATGGCCAATGCCTTCCTGACGATAGGCACGATCTCCCGGATGGTCCGCACCGACGCACAGAACTTACACAGAGGCTTGAACAGCGACATCTGGTCAATGTCCTGCAATGCTCCTCTGCCCTGCAAAAATAAAAGGTTCAAATTGATATCAAAATGGTAGAGAGATTGGAAACACACCACTGTTTTCATTACTCCTGCAGGCTACGGTTCATGCAAATGATGCTTCAAACACTAGAGCGTCATCACCTGGCTTGTTTTTCAATTCCCTTCTATTACAAAGTCCTCAAAGAAACACGTCTGCTTTAGATACATATATTTGGTCACATATTTTGGGGAAATACCACTTATTAACCCACATGGTTTGTCAGTGTTGGTGTTTACTGAAGTTCAAAAGGGAACAGGATTATGGTATGGGTGTGGCATCATGTACAACATATAAGATAAACTTTGCGACAGCAAAAAACCATAGCAAAACTACAAAGGACTGATAACAAAATTTAACAAGAACTAAGATAACAAGAACTGAAGACAAACAAGAACATTTACTTGGCAGTGCAGGCTTTCAGTTTTATCAATAGCCCCTCAAAATCAACATAATACCCAGATATTTCAATGGTGCCATAAGCCATCTAGTGTCATTTTTTACTCAATGGTGCCATCTAGTGTCCATTGTAGAGCTTTGCATTACTATTCTGACTACAGATTGGAATAAAACACAAGGCAAATTGTTCAAGGCAAATCTTCTGAATGTCCATTATGCTTGTTGGAGCCCAATGAATAGTCATCACCTTATCAAAATAGTTTGTGTTGCCATTCCAATTCAACTTTGTTATAGGTTTTCTTAGATTGACCTCCCCCCACCCACCCACCCACCCACCCCCGTTGATGTTTAGAATACTCTTTCATAAATGGCCGTCTACAAGATTTCTTAATTAAATATCAGCTTTTACAATTACTGGTAGTATTGTCTCAAGTAACTTTACAGAACAACTGATACTGTCTGAAGGCCCTTTGCAGAACAAAATGTCTGAATCCCCTGGAACGAGCACACAAGGGATTGTGGGAAAGAGAGACTGACCTGCAGCATGGTGCCTGCAGCACCCCCGATCAGCAGCAGTGGCGATTCAGCCATCTGAGCGTTCTTCACTGCGGTCACTGTATTGGTGAGGCCAGGGCCCGCCGTCACCGCAGCAACCCCTACAGTACCTGTGGACAAAAGGTGCAGGAGTTGGACAAAAGGTGCAATGTCTTTATTATAGTTTCATTTAAGACAACAGTTTTAGATTTACAATACATTTATTTTACTTCTTATTCTTATTCTTCTACCCAAGAGAATGAAACATGGATCTAGGATTCTTTTACAAACTGCTCTGAAGCTATTAGCTTCAACTTGATGAGCCATTAGGGTACATGGTAGAGAGTTGTAGAGTTTAGAGCTTTGCAGAGAACTTAAAACATTACTTTTTAGTGATTATGAATTATAGACACCTGCTCTGTAATTTCACTTTGATAAACCAAAGTGTGTGATCCAAAATGTGTCGGTTAGAAAAAGAGGAACACCACTCTGACCGTCCCTCGTAGCAGCAGTAGTAGCCTTTAAAATGCATAATATTTGACTAAGCACTTAAAGACAAAGTACACAACAAGTTGCAAAATGCTGTTTCACCAGGACTGTGCACAATCACAGAGCACACACGACACCTTTAAGATTAAGTCTTCCGTTTCATTTTCTAGCTGATGTCAGTGTGCAGCTGGAGGTTTCCAGGCAACTCTCAAAATGGTATTGATATAATGACCTCTATTTGGATAACCATTTGTAAAAATAGACTGTACTCCTCAAGGTAACTGTTCTCCTGTGCAGCAACTCTGCTTGAAGGACCAGTTTTGGAAGAAAGCTCTCAGTTGAATACATGGTAGGCTATGTTTTAATTTCTCCAGGGTCAGTGGGTTGTTTAGAAAATATCATTAAAAAATGATTAAAGGACACTTCTGGAACAGAAATCATTTGAATATGGACTGTAATTAATGTAATGTGATTAAAGGTTGGCATGAATATCTATTAGTGATTAAATAGATATTTAATCACTAATAGTGATTAAACCATGTCACAGAGATGACACCACCACCACACCTGTACTGTGCATCACGTGCATCATGCTGCAAGCTCCACAGGTGTTACTTTGATGGTGAACAGGGTGGTTAAAATCCCTCCACAGGTGGCACACACTGAGGCACTGATCGCATGATGCGCATACCTGACAAGCGCGCCACGGCATCAGCAGCGAACACCGCCGTGGCCTCGTGTCTGGTGTCCACGATCCTGATGCCCAGCTTCTCGCACGCCACCAGGATGGGGGATATGTGGCCCCCGACGAGGGTGAAGACAAACTTGACCCCGTGGGCACGCAGCACCTCGGCCACACTCTCACCGCCATGCCGAGGGCTCTTGGTCTCTGTCTGAGGGAGGAGCCAGGAGAGGATACAGATGTATAAGTATAAGTATAAGTATAAGTATAGTATAAGTATAAGTATAAGTATAGTATAAGTATAAGTATAAGTATAAGTATAAGTATAGAATAAGTATAGTATAAGTATAAGTATAAGTATAAGTATAAGTATAGTATAAGTATAGGTATACTCTTTTGATCCTGTGAGGGAAATTTAGTCTCTGCATTTATCCCAATCCGTGAATTAGTGAAACACACTCAGCACACAGTGAACACACAGTGAGGTGAAGCACACACTAATCCCGGCGCAGTGAGCTGCCTGCAACAACAGCGGCGCTCGGGGAGCAGTGAGGAGTTATTTAGATAGCCATCAGTTGAGGCTTTTAGGCAATATCATATCTGGATTTGTGGGTAGACCTAGGCCTACAGTATGCTTTGATGGCATAAAATGACTTAGATTAACCTGTAACTTGTTGCAAAAAGGTTCAGACCTGTAAGAGAGATCAGTAGGTGTGACTGGGCTCCATACATTCTATAAACTAGCAACACATGTGTAGCAACTGTATTTCGAGGTGAGTGTAGGCAGTGTGTGAAATGTGTAGCTAAATCAGTTGCTTGTCCAGTTGATCTCCATTCAGTGCATTGGCCATGTGCCACTACCTAGTGTATTGCACAATGCATCTGAGACCGTTCAAAGTTTACTACCCAAGTCCAAGTGTCCTTTGGGGTTAAGTCTGATCCATCTCCTACAGATGCAGACATAAGGGAGTGTTTGCTAACAGTCCTTTCTGCTCTTCCATACAGCTTACAGTACATATCTTTACTTTTCATTTAGAATCATGGCTGCTGTGCTGTAGCCCAAACTAAAACAAAAGCGACAGGTTGTCAATGGGCCTGGCCTGTCTACTGTAAAGTTAGCCTACAGACATTTTCATGTCGTAATCGTAACGATAGCTGTCCCATAAGTCAACATTTCAGTGACAGATCAGTTGTTGCATGCATTCATGTCTGCAGGGTGTGAGTGACGTTATTCAAACAGGTTACTCTGAGGTATGAACTGTAGCCTACATAAAGGCACCTACCTTGTGGAAGAGCTGATACAACAGACCAAGTTTATAAGCAGCAAGTACAAGTCCCCCCAAAACAATACCAAGAGAGCATCCTAAAACGGTACCAATGTCAATATCCATATCTCCAAAAAAAAGCTTGATTAAAACCTTGGAGCTGCAAGAGGGGATAGCATTTACGTGCAATTTAATCTTAGTTAGGTAGCTAGCTAACGTTAAATAATGTATAGCACGACACACAAATCCAACAACAACACTCGAGGCACGCGAGCGAACGCACGCAAACTGTCAAGTTCCTTTTAGGTAGTCCTACATGTATTTAAATACTATATCTACGTAGGCTACTATTCTACATAAGCAGTCGCATAATATTACTGTCTAAACGACACCAAAGTAGCCACAATGACACGTCGCCTCACAAAAGAAAGCGATATCAACTTGAGATGACCGATTCGCCGGTGTCTTCACTCTATCTATCTAGCTAGCTCTCTGCTATCTGAAGATGCACTATGTCCGTAACACAACGAGATTTGCAATTTATACGCAGATTTTGTAAGCGTATACTGTATTGTGAATAGTACTTGAATAGAAGGAGCATCATGACATACAAGTCAATTGTCCAATCCAGACGCTAGGGCAGTTATGGGGGCGTGTCATCTCTTCGCTTCCTGGTTCCGGGGTCGGGGAAGGTTCCAGCTGAAGTATTGATACTGTAGTAGACTGTGAAGAAGTTAGTGTTTAAGTCTTTACATGCTCCTAAACATTTACACTTGGCTGGTTGTATGTTTAGTATGTAGCTCCTGCCAAGTAGAGAGATTGAGAGAGAGAGAGAGAGAGAGAGAGAGAGAGAGAGAGACAGCTGAGGTGACCCCTTCAGAGGTGACAACAGAGGTGTCACATAAGGCCTGATGACTTTTGCTCTATATGTAATTAAGCCCATGCAGCCCGTCCCTGGACTTTGGTCACTAAACCTGCAGAAATGTATAGTGTTTGGGGCTTTTACTTGAAGCAAATATTTAACAGTGTGAAATTAGGCCTACTGACTAAATTAATTGAATTAACAACTGTGGACTGACAGTAAATTCATAGCAGCGTTGTTGTGTAACCTGATTACTGTAAAGAATCACAGGCCGGACAATGAAGAAACATCTTTGTAGTTAAATCCTTGTTTATGGATGGTCTGTAGGGTATCTGCCCCAGGTTGAGAAATAACAGATAACAGGCCATAAGTGGGCCATACGTCAGAGGTAACACAATGTTAAACATGTTGAAATAGCAAACTATGCTATCTGAACCAAAAATACAATTTTGATTTGTGCCCATCATAGCATTCGTGTAACTGAAAATGAACATGATTTACTTAAACCTGGCCATATCAAGTTTCTGTGCCTCAAGGACAAAAGACAAATGACTGACAGCCTCACTGTTACAATTGGATATTATTCCTGGTTACACTTGAAAGATAAATAAATTAGTAGGCTACAGAACAGATCAACATTATTTTTCTTTGCTGCTTTTTGGAGCAAACCGTTAAAAAACATTTTTATTCTAAATAATGGTGCAGAAGGGATGTCTTGACACATCAATCGTTCGTCCATGCTCTGGATTCTCAGCAAAAACAATTGTGCCACCTGCCCTTTGCTCCTCAAATACAGTTATCTGGGTAAAGAAAGGAAATACATTAACTGCAATATGTTTACTTTAAATATATTTTCAACTGAAGGAAGACATAGCAAGGAAGACTTTTTCATGGTTTAACATCCTATGACACTCAAGGAGTAATTATAGGCTAATAATTTGTCTTCACCATACCTGATTATTTCCAGTCTTGAGCCAAGGACCAGGAAGGTAGAGATTTTTTTGAGGACCAATACACCAGTATCGTCCAAGATTATTCCCGTTCACAAACACCACTCCTTTCATCCATCCCTGGAGGACAATGGGTGAATTATGAAATAGCTTTCCGTTTATGTAGTTACTGTGTTTCATACATGTCTATATGTCATTTGTGTTCTTATATAGTACTTTCATCATCCATGTAATGAGTGCGCTAACAAAAACACTTGTAGTTCCATATTTACTGGCAGCTTGATGAACGTGTCTCTGGGTTCACCATCTACATGCAGGGTGCCTTTGAAGAATCCAGGATAAACCAGACTCTCTGTCATGGAGGTCCACTTCCCTGAGTGTGAACTGACAAGCACCACAGAACAGAAGGCATGATATGACCAGATTATAGGTAGCAAAGTCAATTAAATTTGGAAGATTCTGGGATTTCTTGTATGCTTAGCTTTTCAAGTAGAAAATATACACATACTATGGCTTGGTGCATAAGCTTTGTGATAGTCATGAACCAAAATTTTGTTCATGAAAGTAATGATCAAACTTTATCATGATTTATTCAATATGAACATTCTAAAGTGATATCATTTTAATGTGTATTAAAATACAAATATTTAACTAGTTTATATCACCATGTCACTAACAGCAAGTAAACAAACCGGTTTAAAAAGCTGGGTGTCATATCCATACTGTGCACTGCAAATCTCTTCAGAGGAGTGTGGTTTAGTAAAATATCTCCAACAAGGCCTGAACACACAGAGACGAAGACAATATGTCATTATGTGCAAACCAAACGTGCAATCTCACTCAAATACCTTTTGCATTGAGATCAAACCTATTTTACATGCAAACTGTTTTTTCTGTTTTTCTTTTAGTAATCTTTACAGTTAAATAATATGGTCATATTCAATGTGCCATTAATTGACTGGAACAATCACTGCTCAACACAATAGCCCACCTGCATGACTCATGTCTGTAGAGCCAGCGTTGCACTGAATTTAAATAAGCTCTAGCGGCTCACTGGATGGCAGTTCATTCGGCTTGGTGTGAGAGCTCATTAAATTATGGTAATACTTCACTTGAGTACTCCTCGCTTCCCTCACTTACTGTTTACCTTTATGTTGGGCATCCAAAGCCTCTCCATAGTTCACCCTGCCACAGTTCTCCACCAGCAGACTCAGGGTTCTAGCATCCTGAGGTAGGACAGACCACATAGAATTAAAGGATGTAAGTCCATATTTATGGTAGTAGGACAGACCACATAGAATAGAATTAAAGGGTATAAGTCCATATTTATGCTCAGGATGTCTTGTCATTCAAAAAGAAGTCAATTTCAAGGAAGGCCAAAGATCGACTTAGTCTTAGGATATAGAACATGTGTGTAATAACATGTGTGTTATGTATATAAGTGTCATGTTCAACAACAAACACATACAACCTAAAAGAAAATAACTCTTATTCCAGCAATGTATATAATCTGTACATATATAGAAAACACACACACACACACACACACACACACACACACACAAACACTACAGTATATATATATATATATGTTTGTTTTAGCAGTGTTATAATGACCAATCACCCAAGGGGGAAGCTCTTGATGGAGCTGTTGTTCCCCGCCCTGGCCACTGACGGCCATGCCTGGCCTGCCAGAGGCTGCTGGTAGATCCAGCTACTATGGGGGTCTGGAGATCAGATGCTGACTTGACCGTGGCTCACCCTAAAACTGATGCTGCGGTGTCGAGAGCATTTAGGCATTTAGAGCATTTATTAAATAAATATATGGTCATCATAACATTGCTAAAGCAACAAATACCGCCATACATATATATCTGGTACTGCTTGGTTGAATTTCCCATTGTCATGCATTCTTTAGAACGTGTAATAACCATAGGTTATTTGCACACCTACTGTATGAAGTAGCCATGTTCATTCATGTACTGTAATTTGCCGAACTTGTGAAGTTTAAATGAACTGCCATGTTGCATCAGAGCATTACTGTAGCATATGACGAAGGTGGCTTTACTAATAACATGACAGTAGGCTAAATAGAGTTAAGGTTCATCAGAATCCTTATGCCCGCTTGACAATGAGAGAGATGGAGCAAATTATATTTTAGAACCAGTAACGGCAGTTTGTTCTGCAAGTTGGGAAATGAGTTGATATGTGGCGGAAAGAAGTAGTTCTACAAACAAGACAGTTTTAGCGATTAAAACTTTTACATTAACAGCAAATGAACACAGCAAGTGGCAACAGTGGTATATAAGCGGGATAATGGACTCCACGGTGTTTGGTTCATAGACAGAGCACTTATAAATATGCACTTACAAGGTGTGTGTGTGTATATATATATATATATATATATATATATATATATATATATATATATATAAGCAATAAGCCCCGAGAGGCCATAGGTTACACTGATTCGACAACAATCAAGGGCCGGAACTATCAGTTTTAGAAATGTATATCTGTGTGTGTGTGTGTGTGTGTGTGTGTGTGTGTGTGTGTGTGTGTGTGTTTTCCTTTTGTTTTTCAAAGAGGCCCCAATGTTACCATCTACCACCTTTCAGTCGGTCATACTTATGAGCACACTACCAGCCTACCATCACATCTGGTACTGAATATTAACCAGAAGAGAGAGCAAGAGACAGAGAGAGCAAGAGAGAGAGAGAGAGAGAGAGAGCGCTTCTTATGGTTTGAGGCTTGAGGTACAAACACCCCATCTGCTTACTTTTAACTTATTGATGATGTAATAATATCAAGAAAACATTTATTTTCATTTGGTTAAACTATACCTCCACATGATTGTGAGAGGCTCTTTTGGCATGATCAGTATTGGTCATTATTTTGTTGTGTATATTAAAGCTCCTTTCAGATAGGATACATCAATGGCACCACTGCACTCTGAAAACCATTCGTTTCAATGGCTTGCATGATGCAGGAACAGTCATAGTATAAGTAAGTATATATACTCCCGTGAGGGAAATCTGGTCTCTGCATTTATCCCCATCTGTGAATTAGTGAAACACACACAGCACACAGTGAGGTGAAGGCAGCCGTGGCCTACTGGTTAGCGCTTCGGACTTGGAACCGGAGGGTTGCCGGTTCGAACCCCGACCAGTAGGCACGGCTGAAGTGCCCTTGAGCAAGGCACCTAACCCCTCACTGCTCCCCGAGCGCCGCTGTTGTTGCAGGCAGCTCACTGCGCCGGGATTAGTGTGTGCTTCACCTCACTGTGTGCTTCACTAATTCACGGATTGGGATAAATGCAGAGATCCCTCACAGGATAAAAGAGTATATATACTTATACTTATACACTAACCCGGAGCAGTGAGCTGCCTGCTACAGCGGCGCTCGGGGAGCAGTGAGGGGTTAGGTGCCTTGCTCAAGGGCACTTCAGCTGTGGATGTGGGCATGGAAGAGCAGTGCTCAGCTAGCTCAGCTAGCCCTCACGCCCACCCCAGTGGTGATAACTATTTTACGCTGAACCTAGTGGCAAGCACGGTGCATGCATACTGCATCCTGTCTGAGAGCTCCATTAGACTATTATACCTTTCCCTTAGGCAAAGCCAGTTCTTGTGTTCTGTAGTCCAAAATGCCCACAAACTGCCTGTCCACAAATACCTGCAGTGGGAAAATATGAAGAAGTGTCTGAATATTTTGTGCATAGTAAAATGATACACCTTGCGCATAGATGAGAGGGCTTACCAGGGCTCTGTCACGAATGTTGTTTCTAGAGTTCAGGCTGCCTCCACTCAAGATGGTCGTCTCATAAAGTGTGTAGCCATATGATTGGCCATTGCCATTGTGAACAGGTAGATTCTCCATGCTGATTGGATCCTCTGATTTGAAAGGCTATGAGGGGGAGATGGGGTAGCCAATAGAATCATTTCCGACTTACCACAAGAGGTTTTATTTAAGGAGACGTTAGATTAGATTCAAGAGGAAGTATTATTTTGCCTCAGCCTGCTATGGGCAGGAGGCATACTGAGTTTCAAAGAGGGGTAAGTGTAATCCAAACCCTAGTCCAGGCTGACTAAACACTCACACACACAGTTTACACCATAGTATTTACACAACATCCAAGAGTAGCTTGAAGGACTTTGCCCACTTGCTCACTAGAAGGGCTTGATGAGCTGATTAAGTACTCCAGGTCACAGGGTCAAAGGTCAAGGTTGAGACATTGCATTGACATATGCCATACTCGGGGGGGGGGGGGGGTGTGCATACCTTCTCAGCATATTGCAGAGAATCCCACAGTGACATGTGCTGCGAGACCAACACAGCTTCATACGCTGCTCTGTCCTGGAGAGGAGGGGGCTCAGGTACAGGCTCACCTGAGAGAGAGAGACAAAGACAGAGAGAGAGAGTAACAAAGACAGAGAGGTGTGAGCATAGGAGGAGGTTCTTAGAAAAACAAGCTTTAGAAATGTGTTTTATTCTAATAAAAGAGGTCTGGAGGTTGGTACTGGTAGTCTTGTCCTATGAGTAAGGTGGCTATACAGCCTACAGTACATACTGTGGTAATTTTTCAACAGACTCCTGAGCAAGTGATACTTTAGGGTATAATCTCCACATTCGGATAAAGGGGCATCATAATCTGGGAAGAAAGAACATTATTTTAATAGAGCATGAAATACAAGTTTGAAGTTATACTGTATGTACCATGTAACATATGTTATTTATAAAATGATATAAACATTTCTCTGAAAGGACACTGTAGTATGTTTATGGTTATGGAATTTAACAGGCACTTTTGTCCAAAGCCACTTACAAAATAAAATAATACAATAGTTTAAAATGAATAGTAAACAGTTTTAAAAAGTTGGTAATATAATAGTAATATACCATAACTGCTAATCTGAGGTTTATAAATCCCCAAATCCACTGCCCCGCTCATGAAACCAAAGCTCGTTCCTCCGTGGAACATATAGATATTGATGGAAGCACCTCTTTCTAGAAGCTCTGAGACGACAGCACTCATTTCTGTGATCACGGTGGAAAAGAGAGATCAGATAGTTGTCCTGAAAATAGTCAGCCTTTTACACAGTGAATTACTTCAGAATCACAGAGAAGATCAAATCACCATGATAGACAGACTGGTTTCACCTTGGATAGACTCACCTGCAAAACACCCGACCCCATACTTAATATCTGTACCCTTAAACCCAGACTAAATTATGGGAATTGTGAGTCTTCTGAACATAGACAGATAGATAGATAGATAGATAGATAGATAGATAGATAGATAGATAAATAGATAGATAAATAGATTAATTAATTGATTGATTGATTCCTAATACATTCTTTGTGATTCTCTTGTCTTTTTTTAGAATCTCAGGTCGGTTTGTTTCCTCATACCCTCTGCTGGGTAGATGTGGTGTGGTTCGCCCCAAACATCAAACCACCCCGACCAATACTCCATCACCAACAAGGGCTTCTCAGGCTATGGGTGGAGAGGAGGAAACAGGAGAGGAATGAGGTTCTGATTTTTTTTATTTGGATTTGGTTGAATGGTATAGATTCCAGACTAGATGTTACAGTACCTGCGTCTCAGCCAAGGACTGCATGGCTCCATATGAAAGCTTCTGGAGGTTGATCGTTTTCAATACTTTGATGGATGAAATGGGAGTCATTTTACAGAGTAGTATTTACTCGGGTCTTTTTGTGGCACGCAAGCTTAATTATTATGTTGATGCTAGCATCTCTCTACAGTATATTAAATCAAGTCACAAGCAGTCTTGTCATTCACAGTCAGTGATGATACAGATAACTTAATGTTATACTTTTCCAGAGGCTGCACTGCTGCAAAAAATGTCATGCACCTGCATAAAATACTCTGTTATGTTATTATATATAATGCAGACGTCAAGCTAGCTATGGTAGGTACCTCCATCCACTCCACCGCACCGAAGGCCTTCCCTGTTGTCAGATGTCAGGAGCAATTCAGTTATTCCCCTGGACATGAGAGCCTACTAGGACAAACCAGCACACACGCACCCACAAACATAAACATAAGAGCTGAGCAGCTGTCCTTGTATGCAGTGTTTTTCTTTTCTTTATAAAGGATCTTCAAGGTTAATTGTGCTCACTTCAAATGTCTGTGAGGAGACAGGTAGACATGCTCTAATTTTTACTGTCGACAGATACTCAGTCATTGTGCAAATTAATGAATCCCTCGCATCATGCTTTTTACCTCTTTGATATATTTCATGTATGAGTCGTCCTTGGAATATGATCCATACTCATTTTCTACTTGGACTGCAATGATAGGACCTCCATTACTGAACTACAGTAATAAACACACACACACACACACACACACACACACAAAAACACTGAATCAATATCAATGATAATAATAGTCTCACATAACATATCAAGTGTTTTTAGTCTGTGCATTGTGAAGTCTACTGGGCGTAATGCCAAATCTGATAAACTAAAAATGCAATAAATGCTATTGTATTATTTCTTTCTGACAAGGTCGTTTAAGACCATGTTCTGCCTCTTCACAGTTAACATGATTAATATTCATTATACCCATGCACAATAGGGCCTTTGTTTGGAAGGCCATTGGACTGGCATAATGATTAGTGCTGTTGTAACCACTATGATGTGATTGATGTAAAATTATATTGTCGCATGTGATGAATAATTTTCTCATACATATGCAGTCTCTTTATCCTAAGCACAGTGTGGTATAAGCCACTGTCCTATCTTTGCTTTATTGCTGTGCAATGTTTTGCATTATGTTTGCATTATGTTTTGCATTATGTATTATGCATTATGTTCCTGATAACACAGCTGAATCCAAATGGTGAAAAGGCACACCTGAAGCCGTGCGACTCTGTGCATGAGTTTGTCAAAGTAGGAGTTGACAGCGCTGGTGAAGCCAGAGTAGGTTGTTCGCAATTTCATGTCTTTGTCACGTAAGAGCCAACTGGAGAAATGTGAATGAAAAACAAGTCTTACAGTACAAGACTGAACTTTTTTTCCATTTTGCGAATGGAACATAGTGCAAAGAGTATTAATGAGTGTTAAAATGGGTGAAGTCCTTTCACTATGTGAATGAAACAAAGAGCATAACCCCCCCCCCCCCCCCCAACACACACACACACACACACACACACACACACACACAAAGGCACTACACAAACTACAAGCCTGATCCACACCAACTCACCTGGGCAGGCCCCCCAGATCCCACTCAGCACAGATGTAGGGCCCTGGCCGTAGGATGACCCACAGCCCTAGCTCCTCTGCCAGACAAATGAAAGCCCTGGAGAAAGACTGACTGATTATTTCCCTCCCCAACTATACAGCCATTCCACAGTGTCTCTGAGCTAGGCTAAGCTAAGCTAAGCTAACACAGTTTGTGTCTTTGTTAGTCTGTCTCTGTAGGCAACAATACAAACACTGTATGCAGTGTTACAAAATTAGGCCACAGTGTGATGCCACAAATTAACACTCACTCTAAATCCAGATGGTCTTTGAAATTGAAGAGGCCCTTTTCTGGTTCATGTAGATTCCAAGGAACATACCTATGACATGATATAGCGAGAATATCATGATGCTATGACTCTTATGAACCTTCATATATTCAGTTCAGTTCAGTTTCCTAAATTCATAATTCAGGAAGGTTGTATCTTGCAATGAAAGGCCATTGCATCAGGAAACAGCCAGTGCTGTCATTTTTCAGTACTGCTGCCTCTTACGTGCTTAGTGTGTTGATCCCACAGGCTCTCATCTTCAGCAGCCGATCTCGCCAGTACGCTCTGGGCACACGGAAATAGTGGATAGATCCTCCCAAGATGCGGAACGGCGCCCCCTGCAGGGTGAAGTGGCAGGACTCGGCCCTCAGACCCTGTCTCTCTGCCATGGCTCTCTCCCCTGGAGAAGCACAAGGTCAGGCACATCAACCACACATCCCACTCCAAGCCTAGGTGATGTACTATTAACATATGTTATGTTCATGTTTATGTTCATAGTTCTTAACAGACACTTTTGGGTTACACTGTACTTGACAGAATCGGCATAAGAATGACATGACACTGTCATGAACGTGGGATTAGGGTTAGGGTTCATGTGTCATGACAGTGTCATGCCACTCTTATGACGATACTGTCAAGTAAAGTGTTACCACTTTTGTCCAAAGTGACCTTTTTAAAGTAAAGTTATATAGCCTAAATCAAAAATACAAATGTTAGTGATAGACCAACATAATAATAACTATGAACATATAGAACCAACTCTGGAAGAATGTATTAGCTAAATACAAGTTAAACAGATGATTTTACCTGTTTTGCAAACAAATTGTGTCATATTGGCCAGAGTGCTTCTATTACACTAAGCCTGTCTGCTAATTGTTTGTTTGTTGTGTAACAGATGAGATAAAGCAATAGAGAAAAAACAAACATATGTGTTCATTTTATCATGGCACATTCAGGATGACCTGATGAGGATGTCTCACACATGTTATTGGCCCCTGGTCCTCTATTCAGCTCTATTTAGCCTTTAACAAATATCTAACTAGAAATTTCCGTGGGTGTTCAAATATCACCTTAAGCATCATACAATCCTAATGTAGTGATTTAACTAAGTGGTCCACAAACATCTGTTTTATAATATATACTTTACACAACTGCAGCTTCATTCACATGGTTGTATCAGTCATTGTGTCAACTTTACTAGCCTCTGAGACAATTTCACATTAGCAGAGAACCTACCTTGTGGCATGACTGATGTTTTGGCAGATAGTTGCAAGGCAAGGCAAGTTTATTTATAAAGTATATTTCATACACAGGATTAATTTAATGCACTTTACATAAACAAAAGCAAAGAATAATAGTAAACAAAATCATAAAAGGGCAACAGTTTAACAACTTTAAAAAGTAAAGTACACAAAATAGAATAATTCAAAAATGTAATAATTAAAAGACAGAGTGCATCTGATTAGGAATTACATTATAATTTGAATGGAATACGTTGTTTTAACTTTACCTTGTATATGGTTGAAGCCAGTGGGGCTGTGGGCTGGGGCCTTGGTACCAAAAAGACCAGAATGAGATCAATGAGACACGCTCTAGAATGCTCGGACACAACAAGGACAAGAGGACTATTGACGGCAGAACAAACAAAGTGTGGCTTTGTTTGAGGTGTATGTGTGTGTAGGTGTGTGTGTGTGTGTGTGTGTGTGTGTGTGTAGTTGTGTACAATGTACATGCATTCTCTCTCTCTCTCTCTCTCTCTCTCTTGTACACACACACACACACACAAACACACAGGCACTACATAGTTTCATTTTTCAGCTGGAACACAATACTGTGGTTTCCTTGTTGGTCAAAACATCAAAGCTAAAATTATTTCTGTCAGAAAGCAGACAAAAGTAAAAGAGACATGATCCTGTCGGTCCAACTAATTAGACTTTTGGATTAAACGAAAAGCTAAGTTGAAGACCAACGCGTTGTGAATAGACATGTTCCTATGGGTCGGCGTTACATAAAAATACATTGTAGCATTCTGTGCACAGTTTGATTGACACATTAAGTGTGCTTATATATATTACAGTAATAGCATAAATACACACAAAATGTCACATCAATTCAAACAGCTTTCAAAGTCATCCATTTAAAATGGCATATAATAAGAATGTTATGTTGTCATTTAATCTCCGTTGTGGTTTTCTTCTGCATGGGTGAAGCGATTATAATTCAGTGTCAATAAACATTGTAAAGCCACTAAATCTTCACATCATTAAATCAGTTACTGGGGCTTAGTGCTAAATGATGTCCTTGCTGTGCTAAGGCGGTCGAGTGTCTTTGAGAGGATTTATTACGTAATCCCACAGAACATCTAAGGACTAATGCAAGGTCTCTGACACAAACACACCAAATGTGTGTGTTTCCAGAGGGGTGCATTTGTGTGAGTATATGTGTTCATTTTAGATATTATTGTCTCTCCGTAGACATATATTTGTGGTCTCTGTGTGTGTGTGTGTGTGTGTGTGTCTGAGGTAAAGTGAGAGTGAGAGGTAAAGTGAGAGAAAGAGTTTGTTTGTGCTGTGTGTATTTGTCTTCATTTGTGGGGGTGTATTTACAATTACAGTTATTTCTAACCCCGGACACACTACAGTCTTGCCGACTGGGTGACGGACAATGCCCCAAGCCATTTCAACAACATGCTGTGTTTAATATTGCCCTGGCTTATGCTACAGCCTTCTTAGTGGTTCATGGTTCTACAGCCTTCTTGACTCATGGTTCTATAGCCTTCTTAGTGGTTCATGGTTCTATAGCCTTCTTAGTGGCTCATGGTTCTACAGCCTTCTTGACTCATGGTTCTATAGCCTTCTTAGTGGCTCATGGTTCTATAGCCTTCTTAGTGGCTCATGGTTCTATAGCCTTCTTAGTGGCTCATGGTTCTATAGCCTTCTTAGTGGCCCTTGTTCTATAGTCTTCTTAGTGGTTCATGGTTCTATAGCCTTCTTAGTGGCTCATGGTTCTATAGCCTTCTTAGTGGCTCATGGTTCTATAGCCTTCTTAGTGGCCCTTGTTCTATAGTCTTCTTAGTGGTTCATGGTTCTATAGCCTTCTTAGTAGTTCATGGTTCTACAGCCTTCTTAGTGGCCCATGGTTCTATAGCCTTCTTAGTGGTTCATGGTTCTACAGCCTTCTTAGTGGCCCATGGTTCTATAGCCTTCTTAGTGGCTCATGGTTCTACAGCCTTCTTAGTGGCTCATGGTTCTATCTACAGCCTTCTTAGTAGCTCATGGTTCTATAAGTGCAAGTGTTGACCATCACGTCCCGTAATACTGAGCGAGCTTTTGTTATACAGGAGCGGAACTGTAAAGCTGGCTGCCAGGGGCTGGTAACTCACTAGGCCACTTCTGGGCCAAATCTGGTCCAAATTCATACCAGATCAGGGCAGGGTCCATTCCAGCCACAGCTGTCATCTGGGCTTACATTTGGTCAAACACACACACACACACAGCACACACACACAACACACACACACACACACAACACACACACACACACATACATACACACACACACACACACACACACACACACACACACACACACATACATACACACACACACACACACACACACACACACATACATACACACACACACACAACATTCAGATGTTCATCATTCAGATCTCTTCATTCAGACAATTTGCGTAAATGACGTATAATTCTTCAGGCCATTATGGGTGGTAATTGCTCATTTGACCTGATGGAGCTGTGCATCCTGCAGAATGATGACACCGCGCTCCGTGCCTGCATGCACTGCACATGGACTCCTCACCCAGCCTGATTAGCTTGGTGGTCTGTGAGGTGGCACCTGGTCAGCCTAATCAGGTAAGGACCTGCTAATGTCTTGGTAAATTGAGGGTGATGTGCTTCCACATCAGAAGTAAGACGAAACAGATTGCGAGGCTCTCAGGTGAAGCTAACACACAATAAGAATCCTAATAAACATATGTTCACACATGATTGCTACAAATGGAGAAATTGGCAACCCTGACCGTAATATTAAGCCTGGTTTCTTACCGGCTGTTCACGCTGCTTGTTGGCTGAACGTTGCGTGCCTAGCAGGTGGGCTACACATAAATAACACTCTTTGGATGTTCCTCTTGCCCAGCAAAATGCATTTTATATCTATCCTCTTGCCCAGCAAATGCAAGATGGTGAAAGACTGACACATTAAAAAATATATATACTGTATATAACTTTCGTCCCTGCTGCTCCCTGATAATATTAACAGCTTACAGTCAATTAAAGACAGCCTTCCACTTTTTATATGAGTAACATACAGTGTAATCTTTTATTTGCCCACTAGATGGCTCTACTACCTTTGTAAATGTGCTGCTGATGGGTCTCGTTTCCCTTACAGTTTGTGCTGCAGAAAAAGGCGAACAGGGCATCTGTCTGGCCCCCATTATGGTCCCTCATATTTTTCATTTGCATCTTAAAGTTTTAATCCCTGCTTTAATCCCAAGGAGGCCTACTGACACACACAGTTATCAGGGCTAAAACAGCAATCCCTCAGCTTTTCCTTGAACTCTGATCCGGAGCAATCTTGGGCTTCTTATCTTCGGGAGTTCGCCGCACACAGATGGCAGGATCGTGCCATTTCCCCAAAAAGTCATATCTCTGTGAATTTGATGAGTTCCAAGAGCGAAGCCATGATGAGGTCAAATCACAGGAGAGATACATTTGTCCTGAATGACATGTCTGCGTTTTCAGGATACTGACAGCCTTCTTCTGCAAGCAGGTGCATTGTTTAATAAGTGTGTGTGTGTGTGTGTGTGTGTGTATGCAGACGTGAAAAATGTGTAAGTATGCATGTGTATGATTGTGCATGTGTGCTTGTGCATGTCTACTCATACACACACACACACACACACACACACACACACACACACACACACACACTCACACACACACACACTCACACTCACTCACTCACTCGGTACCCATTAGACATGCATGGAGGGTGTTGAGCTGCACAGGTCTCTCTGATAGGGCTTTATCTGGCAGATTAGAGTGACACATTATCAGAGAGAGAAAGAGAGAGAGAGAGAGAGCGCGCAAGAGAGAAAGAGAGAGATGGAAAAAGAGAGAGAGGGAGAGAGAGAGAGATGGAGAGAAAGAGGGAGAGAAGGAGAGGGAGAAAGAGAGAGAGAGAGAGGGATAGAGAGGGAGAGAGAGATGGAGAGAAAGAGGGAGAGATGGAGAGAGAGAGGGAGAGATGGAGAGGGAGAAAGAGAGAGGGAGAGATGGAGAGAGAGAGGGATTACACTGAGGGGGGACACCTTCTGAGAAATGTGCCCTGCTGCTCCTGCTGCTCCTGCTGCTCCTGCTGCTCCTGCTGCTCCCTCTGCTCCAGCTCCTTGCCCCCTGTGTCTCTCTCCCACTGCACAGCTCTCCATTGGATTGATGATATAATTTCTCTCTCTCTCTCTCTACAGTATTTTATCCTTCACTCCTTGTCTTTCTCTACCCCTCCTCCATCAGCTCTCTCTCTTTCTCTCTCTTTCTCTCTCCACACTCTATCCTTCACTCCCTGCCCTTCTCTGCCTCTCCTCTCCATCTCTCCTTCTCTCTGTTCATCCTTTTGAATAGGCATTTAAGCCAGTTCAACAAACACTATTGTAATCCTGTCTAGGCCAGCTGAGGGGAGTCATATTGATAAAGAAAGTCCTTTGCTTCATCTGTTTATCTCCCTTTTTCTCTCTCCCTCTCTCCCTCTCTCTTTCAGTCTGTCTCATTCTCTTTGTTCTACTCTTTTTTCTTCCCATTCATCCTGTTCTCCCCTCCCTACTCGATCCCCCACCCACCTCTCAGCACACACACACGCACACACACACACACACACACACATACCCTCCTGGCACACACACACACACACAGACACACACACACATACCCTCCTGGCACACACACACACACACACACACACACACACACACACACATACCCTCCTGGCACACACACACACACACACACGCACACACACACACACACACACACACACACATACCCTCCTGACACACACACACACACACATACCCTCCTGGCACACACACACACACACACACACACACACACACACACCCTCCCAGCACACACACACACACACACACCCTCCCAGCACTACACTGATACGCTCTCATATCAGGCATCTGATTAGCAGTGAGCACGCTTTGTCGGCGGCCACGATTGATTGTCAGCATGACGGGAGTCATGAAGCGGTTCGGATCGGAAGAAACACAACAACTGCTTTTCAAGGACAAGACAGGTGTATGTCAACCCAATCAATCACGCGTGACAGGGTCCGATTAAATTGGGCACTACATTGTAATACAAAGGAACCAATTTAACTGTTGGCTACACTAGCATACCAATGTTCCTGGTGCTACTGGTAAAGCAAGGTGTTAACCAGAACAAGCACAATAACAACATATATATACTGTATACGTTTAATACTGTATACCTTTAATGTTGTTCTTGATCAAATCATCTGTTTAACTCATTGAGTGCCAAAAACGTAATATTACGTTTTTCCTTCCCATGCGTTGAGTGCCAAAAACGTAATATTACGTTTTTAGCTTTTTTTTTTAAATTACGAAACTAGACACTCTAACACACCTTATATGTGATTTTGGGAACTCTGTGATGAATGGAAATGAAATATATGACGATCGAAAACTCATGAAAACGCACAATCTGGACATTTTATCATAACTCGGTTGCCGCTTTGGGTCGAATCAGTGACGAATGCATGTCATCTCAAAACCAGGCCATTTTCGTGGGTCTATCACTAGGTGGAAGTCTCGCCAGGTCTCGCTACTCACTTCCTAGAAAGTTTACAGGCAACACTTAATATTTCATGAAAGACGTTATATCTCTATTTCTAGAAAAAAACAGCGATTTTGATGAAAACTAGCCACTTAGCTTGGGATTTCTCAGGAACAGAGGCGTGTAGAAATACACGGTTTGCACCCACTGAGAGCTTAAAGTCTCACCTTTTAAACGAGCAATTGTATGTGTTCATAGCTATAACACAGAATATGCTGTGGCTGTACAAAATCATCAACAATGGTCTAGATTGCTGGCACTCTAGGACAAAGCTTCCGAAAACAGCTTGGCATTCAATGAGTTAATGGATACATTTGAGGTCAAAGGTCACTAAGATGATGAATTGTCTGTAACACTGATGTGTAATGGGGCATAATGAAGACTTAAATACAGAACAAAACATGCAGTGCTTACACACACACACACCGTAATGCTGTATTCTGGTTAGAAAACACTAGATCACACTTCACACCCAGGTTAACAAATACCCACAACCACTTTGTAGTAATAGCAACAGCTGAGGACTCTACAATCTCACCCAGGTGCACTAACACACACACACACACACACTCTCCACTGGGGTCCGTGTGTTTGTGAGGACCAGGAGTACTAGCTGTAGGTTTGTCTGGGTCTCAACAGCAACGAGAGCAACAACAGCATCCTCATCCTCCGCATCAGCACCGCTCCCTTGCCGCTCTCTCAGGAGCACTTATTCCACTTCCTGGGCAGATGCAGCGTGTCTGTAAGCTGCGCACCCCATTAATTATTCACTCACTATTACTGTAATTTGTTCTCCTTTAAGGAAATAACCCATTTCATGGGTCTCAGGAGAGATGCTTTAGTGAGAAACTGGTAACATTGGCATCACTTTTTTGTGATTCTGTGTGTGATTGTGTGTGTGTGTTTTCTTTATTGTGATATTAATTTTCAAATGGTCTTTGATGTTCATACTTTTATTTTGGTAAATATAATTTTGTCAAAGAAACAAATAAAACTCATGTGACAGTCAAACATCAGCATTATTACTGAATTTCACTTTATTTTTCAGCTGCGTTATTGATATTTGAGATGTTTTATTTATATTGATATTCTAAATTCATGGCTTTTGTAAATAAAATAAAAAAAAACCTATGAATGATTAATGGTGGTGTAGGGCTTGAATATACCATGAGTGTTTGTAGATATCCAACCATTAAGATGCCGCTTAACATCCCTCTCTCTCCCCCTCTCTCTCTTTCTCTCCCTCTCTCTCTCTCTCTTCCTCTCTCTCGCTCTCTCTCTGCTGGTTAATATTCAGCACCAGATGTGATGGTAGGCTGGTGGTGATAGATGCTGATAAGTGCGACAAGCGGAGAGGTGCTGAGATAAAAACCTGACAGCACGCTTTCAGACAAGGCAACAGTAAGAGCGCAGAGACGGTGGTGTTGGGGAACGTGGGACTACGCTCACTCTGCACTGGTGTGGCTCTCTAAAAGCCTGCTCTTTACTGCACCTCTAACCTCTTTACTGCACCTCTAACCCTCCTGCTCTTTACTGCACCTCTAACCTCTTTACTGCACCTCTAACCTCTTTACTGCATCTCTAACCTCTTTACTGCACCTCTAACCCTCCTGCTCTTTACTGCACCTCTAACCTCTTTACTGCACCTCTAACCCTCCTGCTCTTTACTGCACCTCTAACCCTCCTGCTCTTTACTGCACCTCTAACCTCTTTACTGCACCTCTAAGACTCCTGCTCTTTACTGCACCCTTAACCCTCCTGCTCTTTACTGCACCTCTAACCTCTTTACTGCACCTCTAACCCTCCTACTCTTTACTGCACCTCTAACCTCTTTACTGCACCTCTAACCCTCCTGCTCTTTACTGCACCTCTAACCTCTTTACTGCACCTCTAACCTCTTTACTGCATCTCTAATCTCTTTACTGCACTTCTAACCCTCCTGCTCTATACTGCACCTCTAACCTCTTTACTGCACCTCTAACCCTCCTGCTCTTTACTGCACCTCTAACCTCTTTACTGCACCTCTAACCCTCCTGCTCTTTACTGCACCTCTAACCTCTTTACTGCACCTCTAACCCTCCTGCTCTTTACTGCACCTCTAACCTCTTTACTGCACCTCTAACCTCTTTACTGCATCTCTAATCTCTTTACTGCACTTCTAACCCTCCTGCTCTATACTGCACCTCTAACCTCTTTACTGCACCTCTAACCCTCCTGCTCTTTACTGCACCTCTAACCCTCCTGCTCTTTACTGCACCTCTAACCTCTTTACTGCACCTCTAACCCTCATGCTCTTTACTGCACCTCTAACCCTTCTGCTCTTTACTGCACCTCTAACCTCTTTACTGCACCTCTAACCCTCCTGCTCTTTACTGCACCTCTAACCTCTTTACTGCACCTCTAACCCTCCTGCTCTTTACTGCACCTCTAACCTCTTTACTGCACCTCTAACTTCTTTACTGCACCTCTAACCTCTTTACTGCACCTCTAACCCTCCTGCTCTTTACTGCACCTCTAACCCTCCTGCTCTTACCTCTTTACTGCACCTCTAACCCTCCTGCTCTTTACTGCACCTCTAACCCTCCTGTTCTTTACTGCACCTCTAACCTCTTTACTGCACCTCTAACCCTCCTGCTCTTTACTGCACCTCTAACCTCTTTACTGCACCTCTAACCTCTTTACTGCACCTCTAACCCTCCTGCTCTTTACTGCACATCTCACCTCTTTACTGCACCTCTAACCCTCCTGCTCTTTACTGCACCTCTAACCCTCCTGCTCTTTACTGCACCTCTAACCCCTTTACTGCACCTCTAACCCTCCTGCTCTTTACTGCACCTCTAACCCTCCTGTTCTTTACTGCACCTCTAACCTCTTTACTGCACCTCTAACCTTCCTGCTCTTTACTGCACCTCTAACCTCTTTACTGCACCTCTAACCCTCCTGCTCTTTACTGCACCTCTAACCTCTTTACTGCACCTCTAACCCTCCTGCTCTTTACTGCACCTCTAACACTCCTGCTCTTTACTGCACCTCTAACCCCTTTACTGCACCTCTAACCCTCCTGCTCTTTACTGCACCTCTAACCCTCCTGTTCTTTACTGCACCTCTAACCTCTTTACTGCACCTCTAACCTCTTTACTGCACCTCTAACCCTCCTGCTCTTTACTGCACCTCTAAACTCTTTACTGCACCTCTAACCCTCCTGCTCTTTACTGCACCTCTAACCTCTTTACTGCACCTCTAACCCTCCTGCTCTTTACTGCACCTCTAACCTCTTTACTCCACCTCCAACCCTCTTTACTGCACCTCTAACCTCTTTACTGCACCTCTAACCCTCCTGCTCTTTACTGCACCTCTAACCCTTTACTCTCTGAAACATTCACTATCTCATGTGGCAAACATCTCTGTTATTGTTTTTTTTGTGTGTATTATCCATATAAATCAAACTACAGTTTCATTGTTTTCGATGTATTTTTTAGTTGATCAAAACAACCTAACAGCAGTTTGAATGATATTACCTGGAATGCACTATAAAAACATGACTTATGAATATCTGTAAAAATTGACTTTTTGCATAAAAATGTATTTTTGTCTTTGTTTTTCCAAATACACTCTTCAGATGTATGTGTAAGTTCAAAGCCTCACAATGCTTTCATCTTTAAAATGATGATGAGAATAATATTTACGTCATTATTTAGGTCCTCTACCAGGCAATGATAATCAGTTTCATTTCTTGAAGCCTGAAATGACTGATAAGTCTACATGACTGCACTATGCTGAGGATGTCTTCCTACACTCTTAAAAGGAATGTATTGAAAACAACACACCTCTGTGTCCAGATTGGGTCAACACATTTGTTTTAAGAGTGTAGGTATCTCTCAGGGGTGTCTTTCATTATCTAGAGATATCAAACTCTTCCCTGCAACCTCCACCTTTTTTGGGGATATGCTGCTTCATCTGATAAAGTGGCAGGCTCCCTGAGAGTTATAATTTAGTTTTGGATGCCCCTCGAAGACCTCCGATTGAATAGCACAGGTCAGTCACCAGCGGTCCTGCCACGAATCTCTGCTGTGGCTGGGCGTGCTGCCGATTCAATATCGTCTTGCCCTGCCGTGCCGTACTGACCGCTGGCTGTGTTTTCCCTGCAGATAGAGCTGACTCAATATCGTCTTGCCCTGCCGTGTCGTACTGACCGCTGGCTGTGTTTCCTGCAGATACAGCTGACTCAGGAATTGGCCCCTGAAGGCACACAGCCCAGAGAAGTGTTTCACACTCTCCTGAGTTTGATAATGGCAGGGTTTTTTTTTTACATGGCAGAAACACAAAATCACTGAGGTGAAATTCAATATTCCTTGACCTTCAGTTGACTGTGTCATCCCAAACTGTTCCAAGCACTCTTTTTGGGAAATATATTAACTGATGCATACTACATTAAGTTGTTTACAATTTTTGATCATAAAAACTCCCTCTCTCTCTGTCTATATAGATAGATAGCGAGAGAGATAGATAGATAGATAGAGAGAGAGAGAGAGAGAGAGATACATATTAAGCAGCTGAAACTACAGTCAAGGCTAAAAGCAAAGTTTGATGTAGACGTTTTGATGAAAGGCTTTTAGATGTGAGGAGAGATGTTTTCTTCTCTGACAGATTGAGTGTTAGGACTTTCATCATTTGAGGTTCCATCCTAACCATTTGGGGCACTGGAGTTGGTGTGCTGTGTAGAAGGGCACTTTGTGCTTCAGAGCCTCTCTGTTCTACACTGAGTGTTGTGCTGTGCTAAACCTCTCAGTGCTGTACCACTTGTTTGTCTCAGCTGATAAGAAAGGTGGTGTTTTATTTCATGTCTTTTATGCTTGTCTAACTGAATTAGGAATTGCCTAAAATTGAATCTGACACACTGATGTACTGAATGGTACATTTATAGCATTCTGAAATGTACTGTTGTCGCTTTTACAATACAATTGGCAATGCATTTGCAACATACAGTCAATCATACATTTTACATTACTGTAAAGTATAGGAACAACAACTTCCCCATTAGTTTTTCATATACATCATGGTCCCTTTAGCCCATGATCTATGGGCTTTCATATACAGTACATCATGGTCCCTTTAGCCTGTGTGTGTGAGAGAGAGAGAGAGCAAACACACAATACCAGTGTTTGTATGCAACTGAGCACAAAGCCAGTGTCATATATTTCAAGACAGTAAACATTCTCATTTTCCAACGTGTTTAATTTATTTTCTTTTTAAAACACTTTTATTTTCTTTCTTTCCGAAATGGGTATTGTGAAGAAAACAGAACAACCTTTATTCTAGAAACATGCAGACATGGTTAGCCTATCACTTCAAAGTGTGTGCGTGTGTGTGTGTGTACACATGTATGTGTTTGTGTGTTGGTATTTATATGTGTATGTTTGGGTGGATGGGTGCGAATAATGGTGGTGTTTTACAAACAGTAGAAGCAGAATGGACAGGGATTGTGGGGGTGGTGAGGGGTTGTTTGTATGGCACTATGAACCAAATGACCAATACAGGCTGTTAAAAGCACTTTGTGACAGGCCTAATGGCTCACATGGGAAAGTTGAGATTTCACAAGAAAATGTGAATACACTTGCTCCGCCATTGTTGTCATTGTACTGTGTGTGTGTGTGTGTGTGTATTCCACTGTTCTCTATTTGACTGAAGTGTTTAACTTTGTGAAAATGGTGTGGAGATTGTTCGTTTGCTTCGGGACATTTTTTTTTCTTTTTCTGTGAACCATGTGCTGTCTTTATTCTAGCTGAGAATAGCTGAACCAATTTAGTGTGTTTGCTTTCTGGGAGGAGATAAAGGACTGAGCCTATACGATCTGGGGAACACTAGAGAACTACAACGTGGTGCAAATCCCTTTCCGAGAGTTTTTGAGTTGAAACGATGTCTGACCCAGTTATTCTTTGTGAATCTTTTCTTATTGTCTTAAGTTTTAAGACTGTGAACAAGGAATACTTTATCTGCTATCCCCTCCCCCCATTTCACCCAATACGCCATGCCATGTGAAGACAAAGGAAAAACACAACTGAACGCAACTCATTTGTCGACCCATAACCCCAAACAACAGAGGGGGATATATGGTTTAAATGGTTGGTGTTGTGTACTTGTAGGAGATGTGAAAACACAAGAGCAGAGAAGACATAGTAAGCTCTGTGAGTAACCTTAGACAGATAACATTATGCACCTTTAGCCTATTAACAGATTGGCCTACATAAATGCTAATGTTTATATTCCTACCACTGTTTGCCATGAGCTTTGCATTTTCCCCCAGTTAAAAGCAGTTGGACCTCTGTAAAGCAAGTGGACAAGTTTATGTACAACTCCCCCCTCCCCCCCCAAAAGACTTGAGATCATTTCTGATGGCTGGCGCTGAAACAAGCTGAACCAATATCATCAATTTGAACCCCTTAGAGGAAGAGGAGCACGGACCGCATGCCAATACCAATAGGAATGCATCACTGAGAAGCCAAGAGGATGCAAAATAAATAATATAAATAAATATATTAATGTGGAATAAATACACAGGCCTCACGTGGCTAGTGAGGACTCTGGATTGAGAGGACACCCAGACATGAGGTGTGTCCAGTGTTGAATATCACCGAGTTCAGTGAGATATTTAACACTGTGTCCAGTGTTGAATATCGCCGAGTCTGCAATCGAATCACATCTCTCAGCTTGACTGCGAGTGTGTGTGTGGCAGTGAGGCTGTGGGGTTGACATTGAACCTACAGGACAATAAGACAGGATTTATGAGCATGTGATTCATGTGGTGATGTTGGTAAACCCTTTTCACAAAGCCTTGGCGTAAATCCCATCTTTCTCACATCAGATGATTCTATGGGGCTCCGCCTGGCCTCAATTGACAATTGACTTGCTTTGTAATCACACTTAAGATGATTTCATCATGGATGAAAACAAATATGTCAAGTAGTAACACACTGCAATCTGGAAGTGGACACCCAATTTCCCCTATTCATATCTAAACTCGGTTGCAAGGAGCAGCCATATTGTCAAGTTTAACAGCAAGGGAAAAATAAATATGTTACAGTCGGTCCTCTTTTAGCCATCCAGGGAGTGTGTCTTCAGGAGTTGTACACAGGGGTTTGGAGGGTGGAAAGGAAGCCATATTTGCTAAGACGTTCTGTAGATGCTTATGGACTAATGCAGAGAGGAGGTAATGGGTGTGCTGTTTGTATCATCCCTTTCCTATATAGGTATGTATATATCATTCCTTTCCTATATAGGTATGTATATATCATTCCTTTCCTTTATAGGTATGTATATATCATTCCTTTCCTGTATATATCATTCCTTTCCTTTGACATTGTGCACCATTTCCAGACTGCTGAAGAAACTTAAAAAGACATAAAGAAGTCCTACAATGGCTACCATTTCAACTTCCCAGCTGAAACATTAATGCGACACATTTTTTTCTACTAATGGTTAGGAAAATACTATAGTTGCCATGCATGTTTCAAAAGCTTCCTTCTGAAGACATGAAGAGAAATGTGTTCTTACAGAGTGTTGCAGAAAGCTCTTTGCCCATCTCCTGGCTTATCCCCCCCCCGCTCTTTGCCCATCTCCTGGCTTATTCCCCCCCCGCTCTTTGCCCATCTCCTGGCTTATTCCCCCCGCCCGACCCCTACGACTCTCTTCCTCCATCACTCATTTGCCTCTCAAACAAGAGGCAGCAGGAGCACACACACACACACACACACACATACACACTGAGCATCTGTTAAGCCAAGGGTCTTTGAATCGATTTGAGTCTACAAAAATGCCTTGCGGGTTGCTTCAGCAGAATGAGGTGAAAACTTTTCCTCTAATTATGAAACTGAAGGTGGGAACTCTGACTTCTAGACACTGCTGGGTGTGGAGGGTTTTCGTCATGTCTACTTTAAACGATCTGATGGGAATTGTGCATTCAAACTTACATAAGAGGAATCAGTAACCAATTACATATAACACATCGAAACATTGCTGATTTTAACATTGTTATGGTTCAGTACCTTCCATGGTGCCTTAATATGCCAATGCCCTGTTAAAATTGGCCCAATATGTCAGTGAACACACCTCTCATATCTTTGTGCTTGTGTGACTAATACGGTATGCCCCTTACAAGCAAACAAAATTAACTTCCACATGAACTACAGAGGTGACCTTTACCCGTAGGAACGCACTGCATCCTGGGCACAGACAAAGCAGAGATGGCCTTTTAATGACTGGATGAACAGGCTATGCTCAACTGCCATCAGACAACTTGTGGATCTATCTAAGATAAAAAAAAAACCCTAACCAGACCAAATGCTGTGTGAAATGCATGGTATATGAGCATATTGGTGATCAACTTACACTGGATTGATCATGAACAAGGAAAACAGCTTTGCTTTCATGTCAGCGTCTACGTCTTGGTGGTCAGCCAGGGGACAACGGAAACACTGTCTGTGGCACGGCCTACTTGACCCTCAGCATCCACATGTGACACCTTCATTCACTCTGCGTGAGGATAACCGGTCACTGCCATGGCCCAAGATATGCACTGGTCAGAACAGGGACGTGGAACTGTTTTGGAAACCTGTCTGGAGGTGCCCACATGGAGTGTCCCCTAGTGGAAGCCACGCGAAGGCTGAAAATGACCATCTCTCTCCATCTGGCTCCCTCCCTCCATGTTTAGATCCCGTGCAGATCCATTAGATGCCATATTAACACTGGTGTTATTGTCGTAAGCTCCTGGCGTACGCGCACATCATCCTTGAGGGAGATGACCATGAATAGACGTGCGAAGCAAATCCCATGGCTTACGTTCGACATATTTCACAACTGAGTATTCACAAGAGCAGTTGGCTTTTGAAGGCCTCTCCGTCAGACTCGACTGATAGAGTAAGAGCGTGGTGCTAACACAACACCAAGGCCATGTGTTTGGTAGCCAGGGAAAGCACATACGTTCTGATGTAAATATGCATCTGTACCGAGTAGTATAAGTAATTTCGGATAAAAGCGTCTGCTAAACGAATGAGTATAAATGTAGTCATAAATGTAGTCTCTGCATGATCGAGCTGGCCATTCCTTTCACGACTATGCCAAAGGGCAGTGACAGGATGCGCTGCTCAATGTGCTGGGGTTCCTACAGTGACCTCTGATTTGTTCTAGAACTCCATCATCTCTCTCTTCACCTCAGAATGGCCATTGTTGTGATGCAAATGTTTGTTGTTTTCGTCGTTATTGATGCTGTTTGTTTAGTTCTTGCTTTGCTAAAGAGCAACGTTTAAAGTTTGTTTGTTCTTTACGTAGGCCCGGTCTTCGTCAACATGTCCCCTGCACAGTCGCCCGAGAACACATTCCACTCGCTGGGGATCAGTCATATTCTCTACACAGGTCAGAGTTCAAAGTTCATCCACATGGAGCGCCCTGGGCCCTCATCGTTGTGCTGTCTCCCAGAAGGCGGAGTTTTTCCGTTAGGGTGGTGTGCCAAAAAAGGTCCTTTCCTCTTCCATGTCCCCATGTGGTACCTAGAATCTGTGTGTGTGTGTGTTTGTTTGTTTGCTTGTTTGTTTGTAGTTCATTAAACCTGATAAATATTGCCATCTACTCTGTGCTTTAATGAAATACTGTACATTTGTACTGTTATTAGTTTAGTCTAGGTCAAAGACAACTGGATATGTCCGGTGTCCACGTCCTTGTGTTTCTGAGGTGAGTCTGAGGTGAGTGCTCTCTAGTTTGTTGAAAGCTTTACCAAAGCCAGGTACCTGAAAACCAGGATAGTGAGAGAGAGACAGAGAGAGAGAGAGAGATGGAGAGGAAGCGAAACCTAGTGTGTATTGCAAGTAAACAAATAATTATTTTGTGTAAACAAGACCAAAGATAAGCAAAATAGAACACCACTAACTATGAAGCTCCATTTTTAAACCCAGTGGCCTTACAGACGACTCATTATGGGATCAATAAAGTATCTATCTATCTATCTATCTATCTATCTATCTTATTACATTATTCACATTTTCTAACATGTCTTTGTCTCGCTTTATTATCTGACCCACTGCCCATCTCTGCCTGTGACTCTCTCTCTCTCTTTCTCTCTCTCAATTACATGTCACACTTCATTCAATGCCTAACTGTCAGAGAAGTTGTAGTTTACATATTTAAGTAATCTAAGTTGAATGCTTTAGGAAACATTCATTTCCCAACTCACATGGCGTCAGCTACAGTGGCTTGAACACCAGATACTTCTGATTTATGCACTGCTCTGAGATAAATCCTTTCTCCTATTTTTAATTTGCTTTTTGTACTTTGGCAAAAAATGTAATGGTATGACATAAGCTGTTTGAAATTTCATAAAAGTTGAACTTGAAAGCAAAGATGCGTCTGGGCTAGCATGCGCTAACTCAGTTGGCACCATCTGTTAGTCTGGCTGCAGACTTCACCACAGAGCGTTTATGCTAATTTCTCTTCAGCGGCTCTCAGATGATGCCTCTCCAGGCGGCTGTGATCACATTAGCCCCTGGAGACCAGGGACACTAACACATGGCCTACCACCTCCTGTGTCAGATTACGTTTAATATGTGACGTCAGAACTGAACATCTGTATTCTTTCCTGCATGTTCCAAAAATTGGCAGCAAAAAAACATTTCTTCAGGTTTTAGAACAAGAATATGTGTACATATATGTAATGATATTGTGTATGAATTAAAATATTTAATCAAAAAATCAACTGAATTGAGTTTTGCTTCTACGATTTAATGACAACATCTTGAAGTTGTAATGAAGTCAGTCAATGTATCAGACACACCACGCACACGATTCTGTATATTTGGCATCGTGTGTGATTCCTCACCAGCACTAGAGATGGCGAACGTCAGATCTCTACATTGGGGTCTGTGAATCCCTTTTTGCCCTCGTTAACGAGCACAGGCTTTTCAGTCCTGGTGTGCCAAACAAGAATCTGCAAGAACACAAGAATAGGACAATTAATTGCTGTAACATTACGATTGTCACAGTGGATGTGTAGAATATGCAGAGAAGACACAATACTAATGTGTAAAATGAATTTACATACATAATACAAAATGTTAAATTAAAAAGAACAAGCTGTAGTGAAGACTTATTGAGATTCTGTATGAAACACTGAGAGCTTCTCGAAACTAAAACACTTTTTCTTAGTTTGTTTAGCATTGGGTTCAGGTATACACTGTAATACTGCCGTAATGCTGTCTCTCCACACACACACACACACACACACACACACACACACCTCACACCTCCTAACCTACACAAGTATGTTGATTTTCTCGCTGATGACTCTTTTCCTCCCATTTCTTTCTTCCTCTTTGAAGGTGTGTTTGCTCCATATTTAGAGGCGAGAATGAGTTATTGAGTTACTGAGTCAATGAGTTACTGAGTCACTGAGTTATTGACTTACTAAGTTACTGAGTCAATGGGTTACTGAGTTACTGAGTGGATGGTCCAAAAGGGCATCTTTCTGCACACAGCACAACACTGCGGTGAAAGCACTAATTCTGAGGTTGCATTTGACGCAAGAGTTGGTATTTTTGTAGCCTGGATAGATACCAGACTCTCTGTACAGTAGGGAAATGTAATTGAGCGTAAGTACATAGACAGGCGGAGCCAGGCTAGTATTTTTGTGTACCTCATATCCATCTAGTGTGGGAGATAAAACTAGAAGAAAGTTGAAATATACGGTAGATCATTTCTCCTCTGCATTTTGAAGTATTGATATAGCCTAGGTGTTCTATAAATGGACATGTGCACTGAAATGTGTCTTTGACGTGTGACAGATTTGAAATGAAGAGATAAAAAGAAATAAAGTTGAACCTTTGAGTGAGTGTGAGCTCCCAGAACGACCCAGCAGCATAAAACAGCACACACTCAAAATACACAGACAAAATACAGACCAACATGTGTCTATGTTCATCTTCATCCATCTTTACCATAACCATCACCACTATCATCATCTTTATTATCTTTATGATCATCACCATCATGATGCTAGATACCTAGTAGCTAGTAGCTTGTAGCTTGAATGTTATTCCTCATCGTTGTAAGTTGCTATGGATAAAAGTGTCTGCAAAATTACTAAATGTAAATGTAAACCATCACCATCATGATTATGCTCAAGATCATCATCATCATCATCATCATCATCATAAGCATGATCATAATCTTCATCATCCTCCTCTTCCTCTTGTCCCACTTTCCCTGTCCCCTTGTCCCTCCCCTCCCACGCCTTGCCCGGCGTTCCCTTTTCTGTGGGTCTGAGGTTTGAATAATGCATGGGCACATTTAAGACCTGGCAGCGGCCCATTGCCACTAAGACGGGTGAGAGGAAGGTTAACAGTCTCCGCTTGTCATCCAGACTGGCTCCATGATGACGGCAGGGGGAAGGGCAGCGGCCGAAGCCCAGCCCGGACGGCCCCGCGGGGGACCTCTGTGACCCAGTTTCCCCCTCCCGCTCGTCCCTCTGCGCCTCCTCACCACCGCCCCTCCGCCACAGAGAACACTGCGCTCCGCTCCGCTCGGCCTCACTGCGTACAGTAGTGGTCGGTCACTTTAGATTCAGTGTCCGTAAGTACTGTAAAAATGAACGGTAACACTTTACTTGACAGTATCGACATAAGAGTGACATGACACTGTCATGACACATGAAACCTAACCTTAACCCTAATCCTAACTCTAAACCTAACCCGAACTCTAAACCCAATCCTAACCCTAATCCTAACCCTAATTTGTTATGACAAAAACCAAATGTCACTTAATAACAAAAGCGTTGTCATAAACGTTTATGACTTGTTTATGACACGTTCATGACAGTGTCATGTCACTCTTATGTCGACACTGTCAAGTAAAGTGTAACCCAATGAACTAATGTTTTAATGAATAATGATAAATAACAAAGACTTTAAAGGTAGGGTTTGTAGTTGATAGTGTTGTAAATTGACAGGGGCCAGATTAGGATATGATTCAGGTACAGTACTTTGAACTTTCATAATACATTACAGCTGTAATAAGCTGGTAATCACAATGTAGTCTTTAGTGGTGAACATTAGTATTTTGGTGAGATGGTTTGAAGTTAAAATTTTGTATAACAAACACTTACAAGTATAGAGAATTTAGTAAGTGTGCCACAACAAAGATTCATATTGTATTATCAACGATTGTGAGTGCGTATGTAGCCTAGCCTAGCGTACATCAGAACCATACACGTTACTGGTGATAAAACTGGGCATAAAACTGGGCATCTGTGCCACCCTAATGCCCACTGAGTGAGTCATCAGAATGGGCAGGCAGGGAGAGAAATGGGCAGTGATGCAGAATAGCCCACAAGTGCCCTTTCGTCGGGTAAGATATGCCAGCATGTGGGTGGTGCCTGGTTTTGTACTTCACTGTGCTGAGCTGAGCAGTGTGCTATTGATCTTTTGAAAACTAAGCTGTTTGGAAAATAGTTTGGGGAAAGTGAATATATATAACACTCTGCCAAGTTTGTAAAAGTTTTCAGGGAGTTGTGTTTAAGTTTCTTTCACAAGCTATTCCAGTTGAATAAAAAAGTGGTTTATGAGACCTCGATTGATTTTTATAGTCTCTGGTACAGGGTCTACAGCACTGTTTTAGCTTAAGATGTCCAGGATATATATCTATATATATATACACAGATACAGATACAGAGATATACGTATATTTATATTTATATCTGGTCTGTATCTGTGCAATGTTTTATCTTTGTCACTGCTATTTTTTCCTCTCACTGTCAACCCTTCCAGTGTTTTCAAATAAAATGTTTTTTTTTTTTTTTTTTATCTCAAACGGAGATAACCAAAAGTAGTAATACCATTATGAAAATGCTATTTGACACAAGAATTCCGTGTTAATCCCTCTCCCGGCATCCGTAAATAAGACACCGATATCCGTCACCTGACTACCAAACTCTCAGGTCCACAGGAGTCACACTTCTAAACGGAGTCCTGTTTCTATTCTAGTCAGTCCTCTCTCCCTCTGCCCGCCTTCGGTGGTGGTCAGGTCTCATAAAGTCTCCGGTACACAGGAGTCACACTTTCAGCCGGAGCCTAGTTTCTATTCCAGCCCTCTCTCTCTCTCTCTCTCTCTGTCTCTCTCTCTCTCTTTCTCTCTCTCTCTCTCTCTCTCTCTCTCTCTCTCTCTCTGTCTCTCTCTCTCTGCCTCATTCACATTAGTGCAACTGACCGCCTTGGGCTCCACACCGTCGAGGGCGGTCAGGTCTACAGGTACACAGCAACACACTTTCTGCAGTAGAGTCCTGGTTCCTATTCCGGTCCATTCCCCCTCCCTGCGTCCCACTCACCTTAGTGCAATTGGCTGCCTTGGGCTCTAGGTCGTTGAGGGTGACCAGGTCTCGGAGCAGGCTGCTCTCCTGGTACCCCCCCTTGACCCCCCGCAGCTTGAAGTAGGCCTGGGGCTTGAAGAGGATGAGGCGCAGGTTGATGGCGAAGCCGGCCATGTCGATGGCGAACGGGCGGTGTGGGTCGAACACGGTCTTCCATCCGTAGACCTTGCCAGCAGCATTGACCTTAGGCGACTCGTAGCGTAGGCCGCCCACAAACGCCACGGGCCAGACCGAGACCTTCCGCGTGGAGCGCATCTGAGAGAGAGAGGGAGAGAGAGGGAGAGAGAGAGAGGGAGGGAGGGAGAGAGAGACAGAGAGAGGGGGAGAGAGAGAGGGAGAGAGAGAGAAGGGGAAAGAGAGAGAGAGAGAATGTACAAAGGTTAGTCCACAGGGGATTGCTGGTCTTTTCACCTTTTGACCATTCTGTAACAGAATGTAACATTTCCACTCACCTTTAGACACACATAAAAACCTGTGTTTTCCACAGCTCAACTTTCACTACAATATATGCACAGCCCTCCAAAACAATTTTTCTCACAGTAGTTTAGTAAACAGCTCTGTGTGAGTGTGTGAGAGCCGGTGTGTAGTTCATTATCCCGGAGAAGAGCATGAGAAATGTTACAATAATGTAAGCACTGGCAGTGCCTCCAAAGCTCTGTGTATGTGTGTGTGTGTGTGTGTTTGCGTACATGCATGCGTGCGTGTGTACATGTGTATGTAAATGTTAATGTAAGCACTGGCAGTGCCTCCAAAGCTCTGTGTGTGTGTGTGTGTGTACATGTTAATGTAAGCACTGACAGTGCCTCCAAAGCTCTGTGTGTGTGTGTGTGTGTGTGTGTGTGTGTACATGTCAAGGTAAGCACTGGCAGTGCCTCCAAAGCTCTCTGTGTGTGTGTGTGTGTGTGTGTGTGTGTGTGTGTGTGTGTGTGTGTGTGCGCGTGTGTGTGTGTGTGTGTGTATGTCTTCACTCCTCTCCTATTGATCAGGGCCTGCTAGGTTGCTGCAGTAAGGGATCTGAAGATCTGAGCGTGTGCAGAGCTGCATTTCCTCTGCTCGTTACAACCTGCTGAGCCAAGCGCTCTCTGGGCTTCATTAGGACACGGCCTGCCATGCCTACCACACACACACACACACATGCCAGCAGGCCAGGAAACCACTGTGTGTGTGTGTGTGTGTGTGTTTGTCTTGTGGAGAGAAGTGGGGCTTGTTGTATGTATCCCTTTCTGTGCGTGTGTGTGTGTGTGTGTGTGTGTGTGACCCTGGGCAGGTTGGCTCCAGAGAGCAGAGAGCCGGTGACTCATATGGGAGAGAGCAGCACAGCACAGGCCATTTTTATCCGCACATATTAAACACACCCACCACAACCAGCTACTAGAGAGAGAAGAGAGAGGGAGAGAGAGGGAGAGAGGGAGAGAGAGAAGGAGAGAGAGAGAGGGGGAGGGAGAGAGAGAGAGAGAGAGAGAGAGAGAGAGGAGACAGAGCGAGAGAAGATTGTAGAGACAAAACAAACTGTAATGAGTGTGAAAAACAGCAAAACGAAGAAACATTTATGCAAACATACACAGAAAAGATAATGTGAATGTGTATGAGAGAAAGGGAAGGAAAGAGGGTGAGAGAGAACAAGAGAGAGAGAGGGATGGAGAGGGTGAGAGAAAGATGAAGGGAGAGAGAAAGAAAGAAAATCGTTCCTGTTAAATGAAGCCACTGGGAGTGCAGGAATTCGGCAGACAGGCAGGCAGGCGGGTGGAAGCAGTCTGTATGAGAGGGGGAGGTCTATCATTGCAACGTGTGCAACAGCTGCCCTCTCTCGTTACCGGCCACTGGATGGACAGCGCTGAGGACAGGGGAGCAATGAGGACAGGGGAGCGCTGAGGACAGGGACAGGGCAGCGCTGAGGACAGGGATGGACAGCGCTGAGGACAGGGATGGACAGCGCTGAGGACAGGGGAGCGCTGAGGACAGGGATGGACAGCGCTGAGGACAGGGGAGCGCTGAGGACAGGGATGGACAGCGCTGAGGACAGGGGAGCGCTGAGGACAAGGGAGCGCTGAGGACAGGACAGTGCTGAGGACAGGGGAGTGCTGAGGACAGGGATGGACAGCGCTGAGGACAGGGGAGTGCTGAGGACAGGACAGCGCTGAGGACAAGGGAGCGCTGAGGACAGGACAGCGCTGAGGACAGGGGAGCGCTGAGGACAGAGATGGACAGCGCTGAGGACAGGGGAGCGCTGAGGACAGGGATGGACAGACTGGAGATGGGACGCGGTTCATAATGCGGACATACAGCACACCTCGGGCAGACAGCGGGTGAACGTGCTATCGAGGAAAGTTATCAACAGAGACCAGACCTGTCCAGAACAACTGGACATCTATATAGACCAGTCTACCTTCACTGAAAATTAGGACTACCCTCAATGAACTTCTGAGAATAAATAAACAAACAAATAAACAGATAAATAAACAAACAAACAAATAAATAAATAAACAATGAATGAATGAATGAATGAATAACCATCACATATTGTAGAAGGCAAGAAACACAACTGCATCTCGCATAATACTAATGATTAGGACTTTGGTCATAGTGATGGTTTCTAGTTTACATCCATTAGCAAAAGGATATGATGCTTACAGTAATAAGCATGTACAAGCTCTCTCTTCACAATGATCACTCAGCTATCAGACCTATTGTAAGTTGCTATTGTGCAGAAATATAGGTACAGTATATAGCTTTCAGAAAGTATTTGCAAGATATTTACTATCTAAGAAGAGGGTAAAAGACTTGTCTTTCATTCCAAGTTTCTTTCATTTCAGGGCACAATTGTTTATCTTGACAATACAGTCAATAAAGACAAAACAGTCTTTCTTAATAATTGGATGTTTGAACTTTGCTGTCTGTGTTTGACTTATTTCATCCACCAGGCAGTGTTCTAACATGCTCTGTTGTCCATTTGGAACGACTAACCTCAGAATCCATTTTTTTCCTAAAGCAGCTTCTCTAATAAGTTATTAAATAGAGCCCACTGCACTGAGTGTATTTCGAAATGTGTGTACTTTAACGCTTTACTGTGAAATGAGGGTCGGAGCGCTACTGGATAAATATTTATGTTTTTATTTATCTATGCTACTCAGAACGCCTCATATAGTGATTCAGGGCTGGAGCACGTTTCCCGGCCTCTCTCCAGCCTCCTGTCAATCAAACTGCTCTTCAATTACCACCTGGAAAGCTATTTCTGAAACTCATTTGCCACCATGCTTATCTGGATTTTCACGCTGTTGAACGGAAACTCAGTTTGTGAAGACGTCCAGGGCACACTGACCCATGATTATTTGAACAGACTTCTGTGTCCACACTGGTTCATTTCTAGTCTAAACTGAATAATTTAATATTTTAAAAATGTACCGCAGCAACTCCAGGTGCAAGGGCGACCACCAGGTGGCGCTCTGCTAAGACTGTTCCCTAGAGGGACTGTGTTTGCCGACACCTCTGGACCATTCACCTTCACACCATAGGGGTGTTCAATGTTAGCAAACAAAAACCTTTCGCGAATGTTTGCAAAACGTTTTTTGATTTGCTTTCAGTTTGTCATGAACCTTTGCAAATACTTGCACTCTGAGGAGGTGGCTCTCAGTGAACATGACGCATACAATGACGCTAGGTGAAGGGCTACTGTGAAAATGTATGAAAAATGTTTCACTTTTAACAGGGCAAAGACAACGTGTTTGCCTTTAACATTAAACCTCTGTTCAAAGAACCAGAACCTACCACAGGAAGAGCCTCTTTCCCTACACTCTGAAAACGAATGTGTTGAAAACAACACAACTTGTGTTTTTAACACATCTCTGTGTCCAGATAGGGACAACACAGTTTGTGTTGTTTCCTTTTTTTATTTGTTAAACAATATCTGTTAAAAATAACAAAGCTTGCATTGAACACAACTAAACTTGCACTGTTTTTTAACACATCTTTGTGTCCAGGGAGAACACATTGGTTTTAAGAGTGTAGCATGCCTTATCCACCACCCCCAGACACTGAGATTTTGAAGTCCTCTTTCATTTCATCTTTATTAGTTATTGTGGCTCCCTGTGCCCAAGTTAGTCAATAGCTAGTGTGTCCTGTGTTGGACTACATTATGTGCATCTTTATCTCTCTCCCGCCTTTGTGTGTAGGTGCATGATTAAATGTGTATGTGCCTGTCTATTTGTTTGTTTGTATGTGCAGGTATGTGTGAGTGTGTACAGTATATGTGAATACTTGCATATGCCAGTGTAGAGTGTGTGTATGTGTTAGTGTATGTGTGTGTATAGCAAGAGAGAGAAAGAAAGAGAGACAGAGAGAGAGTGTGTGTGTGTGTTTGTGTGTGTGCGCTCCATTTACTGTGATGCAAGTGGCCCTGGGAGACATGTCTGCTCCTGTGAAGTCTGCACAATAAGAATGGAAACAAATGTAGAGAAACTCTAAAGAAGGAACACATTAATCATTCCTGAGCCGACACACACACACACACACACACACACACACACAGAAGTGCATTCATTATGACTGCATTCTGACTGCATGAAAGGTTTATTTGTTGGTGGGGGTGACCTCTGATGTGGGCTGTCATCATAAGCCTAGGATGAAGCCATTCAGATCTCAGTAGTCTCAGTAGTGTGGTGCTAGTGGACCAGTGTTCAGATCAGTCTCGGTAGTGTGATGCTAGTGGACCAGTAGTGTGATGCTAGTGGACCAGCGTTCAAAACAAAGATTGTTAAGGCGGAGCATGATTCTTCGTCGTAGTTCATGTCTATGGGCGCAAAATCCTGTCTGCATAAAGAGGCGTGTCGATGACGTATTGATGAGCGTACATTGCAACCGGCCAACAGCAGCGGCATAAATAACCGGCGCACACCTGATATAAAGTCGATTTTCTCCAGACTGGAATGCTCAAAAATGCTAAAAATGTACCTGAAATGTTCAGAAGGGTTTGAGGATCATGAAAACGTGCCCACAATTCACATTCCTAATTCTATAGAACCAAGATCTTAGCATATGTGGTGAAATTCTGAGCTATGGCCATAGACTTCAATGCAGCAGTCTGCTCTGCATAAAGGGGGATTTTGACCCCCCCCCCTCGTGCGATCCAGGTTCCCGGAAGTGGCTCCTGATGAAATATCTTGCTCCGCCTTAACAATCTTTTTTCAAAAGGCTGTTTTTATGCTGCATTCATTGCCTTCCAATCTCTTTCACCCAAAAAGGAATAATGAAGATAAACAACCCTGTTTACGTCTACAAGCCTTTACGGTTCTTTCCGTGGGTTTGATTTAAAGCTACTCAATGCAGTTCTTTTCCCTTAAAATAACAGCTTCAAACTCACTCTGAAGCTACACTGACTTAACCTGACTCTCGCCAGATGAATTCCGTTCTGCTTAGCTCCGCCTAGCTTCAGATCCATCTGGGACCTCTTCCATTTAGAGTGATTTCTGCACCCGATTTTATGGTACAGCCAATCAGGACGCAGGGCGAGAGTTTCATAGATGTGACATAGCGTAGAAGCGACTGTGAGACTGTTATCAGCGTCACGGGTTGGCTTCGATGTGAGTGGTTGAAGTAGCACGTCAATAGATGACGGACAAGTGGCTTATTCAATCATATGCAAGCATTTTTTGATTAGGCCCAGCCTTCTGAAGCAACACTCCAATGGATTGGTCCCAGATGGATGAGTGGAGTTAGGCGGAACGAAATTCATCTGGCGAGAGTCAGGTTAATACTGACTTATATTACGGAGAATGAAGTCTCTGACACTGCTAGTGTGCACCTGACTATGACGTAAAATATTGATGCCAAGGAGCATACAGTAGGTATCATTTCTTCTATTGTGTTGCTCAATTCAACTCAACTGAATTTCCAACAATAGTCCACATAGGCCATTGATATTATACAATTATTTTAAGCTATGTAATGTGGGAATCGAGGTGTGTCTATAGTACAAAATGGTAAAAAAAGAAACAAAACATTATCAATGAGGAGAATAACATTTTATACTAAAGATGTAAGATGGAGATGACAGCCTTTTATAAACCAGTTTATATAAGATGCTTATCTGACATTAGCATCTTTAGACATTATGAATTCGGTCCAACCTATATAACATGTGTTAGAGCCACGGCCCGGGTTCCATTTCCAGTTAGGATTCCATCATGTCATTTGCGTCTAAATACCTCTCAAAAGTCAAAATCAACCTGAATCTATACAGTTTCAACACTGATGTGTACTTCTACTATACTCTGACTATAGGCCATCCTCATACAGACTGAAATAAGCAATAGTCTGGCTACACTGTTTATCATAGCTGTGTCCAGCAAACAAAACCTATTGACTTAATCCCAAGCAGTTGAGTCAAGTCCTTGACATTTCAGTGTCTTAGAAGAGTGAGAGGTAAAAATAGAGTCCCGTCTGTAAATAGCTCCCTGTGTTTGCTCAGCCAACATAAGCATTTTTAATAAAAGCCTGAATAATTGATGCTCATCCCTCTATGGTGTTGTTTTTTAACAAGGGCAAATTAATTTTTAATGAGTCGCTCTCAGATTCACAATGTAAAAGCAAAAGCTCTCTCTCTTTTCTCTCTCTCTCTCTCTCTTTTCTCTCTCTCTCTCTCTCTCTCTCGCTCTCTATCTCTCCTATCTGTCTCTTCTATCCGTTACTGCTCTCTCTCCTCCTATGCATCTCAAAAAACGCTATCTCCATTTTGTTGGAATCTAATGTGGGCTCTTTTTTGAGCTTTTTTAAGAATTCAAGAGGATTTGAAGGAGAACCGTGACTAAAAGATGAGGCGCTTCCACTTCCAGATGGAGAACCACGGACAGCTGGCTCGGACCCGGCACCGATCTGGGCCGGAACCGTTCTCCAGTCAGCCACAGTCTCAGGCCAAGAACAAAGTGGTACCACATTTGGAGGATCAGATGGGCATAATAATCCAATTGTGTGAACGGTTTAAAGAGTTCTTTAGTTTTGATGGAGACTTTTAAAGACTGTTATGTTTTTTTATAAGCTCATGAATGCCTGTTCATGAGATTCCCCCAGGGTCTGGAAACATTATGTTTCAATATCTGTGTGCCATTTCTCCCCAGTGATAGCTGCAGAGACTCACTGCCATGAATGGCAGACAGCTTTAGAACAGCATTGTGGTCATAGCCACACATGGGGCCATTATTCTCATGTGTTTCTAGGAAGTTAAGGGGTTTGGTGCAGCTGTCTTGTGTTGTGTTTTAAAATGACTTTGCAGGCGATACAAGCACACACAGAGACACACAGACACACACACAGGCATACACACACATGGTTAACAAAAGATCACTTGAGCAATAATATTCATGTCTGAGACAGACCCCAGGGCTCCAATAAAAACGGAACACCTGCGCACATAGAGGACACACTCAGCGCTCTATGCCTATGAGATGTCGTGCACATTTGCACATGGACGACACACTCAGCGCTCTATGCCTATGAGATGTCGTGCACATTTGCACATGGACGACACACTCAGCGCTCTATGCCTATGAGATGTCGTGCACATTTGCACATGGACGACACACTCAGCGCTCTATGCCTGTGAGATGTCGTGCACATTTGCACATAGAGGACACACTCTGTGCTCTATGCCTGTGAGATGTCGTGCACATTTGCACATAGAGGACACACTCTGTGCTCTATGCCTGTGTGATGTCGTGCCACCAGTGTGGTGAACGGGACCGTGTGAACAGGAAGTTCTTGTGCAGAGGGAAACCGAACCCCCCTTCTCCCTTCCACCGCAGCGGTCTGTCAGCACAGAGACAGATCCTGTATCCCCTGGCAACCCTTCCTGGTCACCGCGGCGCTGAGCGGTGTGATGGAGGGGTTGTCTGTGAGCTTATTATGGCTGATCCCCGCGGCACAGGTAATGACAGGACCATCAATACACCACAGGGCTCATATTTACAGCCCTGCGTCGCTCCACAATCCCCCTCTCCTGCCCTCTCTCTCTCTATCACTCTCTTTTACCACCTTCTTTTATTGTGTTTTATTGTCTCTTAGCCTCACTGTCTTTTCTTCCTCCATGTAGTGTTGTGCTCTCTGCCATGGGAAGACACAGATACAGACACAGACACAGACACAGACACACACACACACACACACACACACACACACACACACACACACACACAGACACACACACACACGCACACAGACACACACACACACACACACACACATGCATAAAGACACAAGCACACACATCTCTCTATGAGGTCTGTGGTTTGAGGCGCAGCAGGTCAGTCCTATACCTATACTGATCAGGTTATATGGGGCGAGAGTGCTCTTGTGGTCATTTTAGACAGCATTATGAACTGTTGCCGGTCTTGTTGGCTCCCAAACTCAATCAGAAGCTGCCCAGATTGCCTTCCTGGGGAGCGGCCTCTGAAATGAACACTTTTAACAGGGACAGCATGGCGAAGTGCAGAGCAAGTCACCGTGGACAGAGAGCAAGGGCAGGGATCGCTAATGCCCAGGAGGAACGATGGGTGGATGGGGGGATGGATTGATAGTTAGATAGACAGGCAGGCAGATAGATAGATAGGTAGACTGACAGACAGATAGATAGATATTCCCTGTATCCTTGGGAAAACCGAAACACTTCTTTGAATTCTCCTTTTTTGAAATTCTTTTTGACTTTGTTTAAGCTTTCACGCATTGCTCAAATATCAACAGCATGACTCACCTAACTGTACACAAAGCTAATCCATAGAGCTGCGTCTCCTGTCTACTGACTCACCTAAATGTACACATACTGTAGCTAATCCATAGAGCTGCGTTAACTGACTGAAGACAGCAACGACAGACCAAGCAATCAATAATCTTTCATCCTCTGTTTTCACACCCCTGCAGTCCAGTGGTTGATTATTGATCAGAAACAAATCATAAACAAACACAGAAACACACACACACACACACACACACACACACACACACTCACACACACACACACACACACACACACACACACACAAACCATTTGAAAAATATATAGCGGAGTATGTAAAGCCAAGCTCAAGGTCAATCCTGGTGCTACAGTGAATTCTGGTGCTTCAGTTTCTATCATTCATTGTTATCTAATGTTACTAATTTATTTTTATTTATTACTAATTCAATACTAGTAAAACCAACGTTTTCAATCCAATCCAACGATCCAATGTTTTCATCCAATGCGCAGTAAGACATTTCAGTGCAGATAAGGCGTTTATTCAATCAATTAGCGAGTTCACTGAGAATCAGACCCATGACCTTAGACCTCAACCTGCGGACCCATTAGTGGAACTGCTCCGCCTAGCCGACACGAGTCTTGATCAGATAAACTGACACCCTAATGAGCCTAGTGGAGCTACTCTCCAGCTTTTCAGTACACAGACCGCCTAATGGAGCTTAGCAATCCTCCATGCCCTACTGCTGTGTACTCATAAGAGAACACCACCATCTACACCAAAATAAACCTTCAGATCATGAAGAAACATCAAATGGGCGTAGATTTTTATGTGTTATTGTTGTCTATCAAACATCATAGACATTTAAAACAAGAAATAAAAAAACAACTTCAAAAACCCTTCTTTTGAATATTCTTGTTTTGAATGTTCAGTGTTTCCCATCCAAAGAGCACCTCTTGAGTCGAGGAATCACTCCTTTTCAAAAATTTTTTTTTATGAGAAACAGACATGATTCGAAAAGCCTCATCATCCTATGTCCACAAATAAACAATTTCCTTCCGATGCTACAGTTTGCCTTACCTCCTACAGAAATAAACACTTTCTTTCTGATGTTATAGTTTGCCTTACCTCCTACAGAAATAAACACTTTCTTTCTGATGTTATAGTTTGCCTTACCTCCTACAGAAATAAACACTTTCTTTCTGATGTTATAGTTTGCCTTACCTCCTATAGAAATAAATGCTTTCTTTCTGATGTTATAGTTTGCCTTACCTCCAGAAATAAACACTTTCTTTCCGATGTTCTAGTTTGCCTTACCTCCTAAAAAAATAAAAACACTTTCTTTCCGATGTTATAGTTTGCCTTACCTCCAATAGAAATAAACGCTTTCTTTCCGATGTTATAGTTTGCCTTACCTCCTATAGAAATAAACGCTTTCTTTCCGATGTTATAGTTTGCCTTACCTCCTCGAACAGCTCCAGGCTGTAGGTGTTGTCGTCATCAGCGAAGTAGACGATGCCCGGTTGGCTGCTGTTGGGGCTAAAGGTCTCCCGTAGCCAGCGTAGTGCCAGGTTCCGCTGCATGGTTCCGCGAGGGATGCGCGGGTCCCGCGTGTCGCCCCGCAGCTTGTAGTTGCGCGGCGTCTCCACGTTGAGGTGCGTGTAGTTGAGGCCCGTCTCTCGGAGCAGGTGTGCCACCAGCGGCGTCCGGCGCTGCGAGTCCTCCACCAGGATCCAGTGCAGGTTGGCCACGTGCAGGAAGGTGTTGGCCAGCCGCGTCAACTCCGCCTTCTGCACCGGCCGGCTGTAGGTGGGCGTGATCACGTGGATGGTGGGCAGCACGTCGGACCAGGGCGGCGGCCGCGTGTACACGTACTCGGTGCGCACCACCTCCACGATGTCCTTGTCCGGCGAGCAGTACTCCTTGGAATCGCCCACCGCGCCCGCCTCGCGGCGTCCGTCTGCACCGTCATCTGAACACCGGAAGAGGAAGAGGAGATGGAGGAGGAAGAGGAGGAGGGAAGAAAAAAGAGGATGAATGGGAGGAGTAGGAGGGAGATATGGAGGAGTAGGAATGGGTGGAGGGGGAGGGGAGGATGAAGAGGAGGAGGAAGAGAAAGATGATAAATAGGAGGAAGAGAAGGTGAGTGGAGAGGGGACGAGGTGGATGGAGGAAGAGGGGAGGAAGAGGAGGAGAATTAAAGCGTTAGCACGCCCTCCTCTGGGGCTGCTCAGGTTTGTATTAATGTTCAGAAAGGACGCGTGAGAGCAAGAGAGAGAGAGGAGAGAGAGAGAGAGAGAGAGAGAGAGAGAGAGAGAGAGCAGAGACGGGAGAGGGGAGAGGAGTAGCTACCTGCGAGGCGGTGGCGGTGGATGGCTAGCCGCTCGGGAATGATAAAGAAGTCTCTGACTAGGTGGTGACAAGCTGAAAGAGGTGAGAGCAGCACGGTAAGACTGAGGCCGCGGGGGGGGGGGGAGGGAGGGATTAGGCTGAACAGGCATGGGGGGGGGGGGGGCTCAGTAGGAACCACACAAGGCTGCTCCAAGGGGCTCAATTGGAAGATCATGTAATAAGATTCCAGTTTGTTCCGTTTGTATATCAGGCCAGTATTGCCCCTGGAAACAGCCCGCATGCATCTGCTGTTAAGACTGCCAAGGCCACTGTCAGCATGCTGGAATCTGGAAGATGTGTTAAGACTGGGTCTCAGAGAGAAGCTCTTGGATGTGCTTGGACTTCTTGAAATGTGACCCTGAAAGGCGAAACCAGTCGCTTTGCGCACAGTGCTATTTTGAGAAAATCCACGATAAACAAGCGTACGGGTTAAAATGTTGAATTTCACGTTTCACGCATAATTCAACAGTATACAGTATAAATTAAATAAATTTCACGGAAAAACATACGTTTTGACTGTTTAACCCTCTCTGTAATAACAGTGCACTCACACTATTGCACATGACAATTTGGTGATTTTCTTTTTTTTTTCTTGATTTTTGGTGATTGATCTTCTGGAGTATGGCGTATTGTGACAGGAGATCCATGCCAATTTTGGATACGGTTATCTTAGCGATACTTTTTGCAATACCCTCGATGTACATATCGTTGGAAAGCTTAGTTTATGGCCGTTCATGTGAGCACAATATCTTAATTTTGTAAATTTTACCGAAGCGACTGGTTTCGGTGGTCTTGTGGTCTTGCGGGTATCCTTAGAGACAGAAGTGGTGTTAAACTTCTGATTTGTGACTTGCTCACTCACACCTGTCCCTGTTTGCATACAGTACTACAGCCACATTAAAACACCTGGCACTGATTTGCATACTACAGTCACAGTAAAACACCTGGCACTCATTAGCATACTACAATCACGGTAAAAAACCTGACACTTGTTTGCAGACATTACCTCAGTATGTCAGTATATAAACAGCAGGCAGCGTATTTTCAAGAAAGCCAATCTACTGGCTGACACGCATGGGCAATCTACTTGGAGGAATACAAAAGTGAACTCTTTTGTTTAGTAGCCAGAAATTTCACTGAAAACAATGTAATGTGTCTAAAAGCTGCTAATTGACCAATCTCCTGTATCAGTACAGTGGCTTCTTCACTCTGGAGGCACTAAGAAGGTGAGAGTTGCAGTCTCTCCACCCCAGATGGAAACAGCCTCCTGACAAACGTAATCTTACTTGTTTCCTATCAGTCATGCCTGCCTGTTTGCCATCTGACTTCTGAACAGGCACTGCGAGAAAGCTACAGGAGAAGCAAACAAAAGCCAGCTGACAGATTTGATTTGTGTAAAACAGCACCATTCACGATTCTTGGTTCACAGTGGTAGCCACGCTGACAGGGTAAGAAAAGACCCTGACTTAGCAGTGTTACCCCAACAAATCGCAGGACTGTATCAGTTTGATAGCTGACGCTCTGGCACCTCTGCCATCAGAACAACAGACAAGCCTCCAGTGTCACCAGGACCACACCTGATTGACCCGGTCGGGTCCGAGCCAGAATCCGCTATCTGGGTCGGTTTTGTCAGAGACTTTCTAATGAGACACAGCACTCAAAAAATCCTCCATAGAAATGCATGGGGCTAGTTTGTAACGCCAATATGGCCGTTGTCTACACATATCACACCCCTTCCTCGGCAAAACGTCGACATGTGAATACATTGAGCCAATCATGTGGTGTGATGTGAATACACTGAGCCAATCATATGGTGTGTTGTGAAGACATTGTGCCAATCATGTGTTGTGAACTCGCCGCTGGAGCAAGATTGGTGTTGTTAAGCCTTACGCACGCGCATTTCTGCCGAATAGGATGCCCGATGAGTGCCCAAAAAGCGTTGCAATATGGCCGCCGAGTGGAGGGACTTGCCTAAAAAGGACTTTGTTTTTGTCCAGTGTGAGAACGTTGCGCTCAGCGTCTGAGGTAGCCCCCTCCGGGCCCGTCTGCAGCTTGTTTGCAATCCTCTTGTTACTCTGTCTATCTGATTAAAAGGCAGCAGAGATGGATCTCATCCTTTCTCTCTGTCTCTCTCTCATCCCTCCCTCCCTCTCTCTCTCTCTCTCTCTCTTTCTCGGAGAATGCTAAACACATCAACACAAACAGGACCCTCACAGGCAGACGAAAGACCATCTCAATTATGGTCGTCTGAGTTTCTCGCCCTGTGAGTGTGCGGGCTGGAAACAGATTGGCTGACCCCATTTAGCCTGAGTTGTTTCAGGCGTTAGCCACATCCGCGCACCAGAGTAGAAAACAATCCTGTTTATTAGGATGCATCCGTGGAGCCTACTGGGGTAGCTCTTAACAGGAACAGTGACTCATGCAACACCTCTGCTCTCTGGCTGTGCAGAGTGGCAAGTGTGTCGTATAAAGGTCACCTGCCTGTGTTTTTCACAGAGACCCAGCATGTTAGATTTAATGTGAAAGAAGAGGAGTTAAAAGGACTGATCAGGAAGTGTCTCTCTGTGCTATTAGTCATGTCAGCTAGATCTCAACAAAAACAACACTATTCACCACTTGTCTCATTGTTGCATGTTGTCATCTGAAGACCTCTACGTGTACCTGCTTTACAGTAGCTGCTTGACTCTGCCCACACTGCTGTGGTAAGTGAATGAAATTATGCCCCCCCCCCCCAAAAAAAAAAAAAAACGACCTGTTTTTGAGGTTCTGGTTAAAAACGATGTTGATTTTAGGACAGGGATAGGACAAAGGATAGGACAAGTTCTTAGTGTGTGTGAGTGTGGGTGTGCGTGCATGTGTGTGTGCGCACGTGTGCGTGTGTGCGCGCGTGTGCGTGCGCGTGTGTGTGTGTGTGTGTGTGTGTGTGTGTGCGTGCGCGCGTATGTGTGTGTGTGTGTGTGTATGTATGTATGTGTATTTGGTTGTGTGTGTGTGTGTGCATGCGTGTGTGAGTGTGTGCATGTTTGTATGTGTGTGTGTGTGTGTGTGTGTGTACGTGTGTGTGTGTACGTGTGTGTGTGTGCGTGCGTGTGTGCGTGCGCGTTTGTACATGTGTGTGTGTGTTTCTGTGTAAGAGAGGAGAGCAGAGGGCATTGTGTTTATGTACCCTTGTGTGTGTGTGTGTGTGTGTGTGTGTACATGTGTGTGTGTGTTTCTGTGTAAGAGAGGAGAGCAGAGGGCATTGTGTTTATGTACCCTTGTGTGTGTGTGTGTGTGTGTGTGTGTACGTGTGTGTGAGTGTTTCTGTGTAAGAGAGGAGAGCAGAGGGCATTGTGTTTATGTACCCTTGTGTGTGTGTGTGTGTGTGTGTGTGTACGTGTGTGTGAGTGTTTCTGTGTAAGAGAGGAGACTAGAGGGCATTGTGTGTATGTACCCTTGCGAATGGCCAGCAGGGGTGCAATGGCGTTCTGGTGCCAGACGGTGATGAGCAGTGTCCACGGCAACACGATCAACACGATGGCAAGAATGTCTCTTCTCTTCGGCATCTCCAGGGTTAGGGTGGTGCCTCGTCATTACCTGCCACACACACACACACACCCCGAGAGAGAGAGAGAGAGAGAGAGAGAGAGAGAGAGAGAGAGAGAGAGAGAGAGAGAGAGAGAGATGTTTTACTTCAATATTCCATTTATTGGAACATGTGTATTGGTTACATTTAAATGTTGCATTAAAAACATTTACTGTTATTGGTTTATAAAACAGGACAGAGAGAGAGAGAGAGAGTAAGAGTTGGAAGGACATAGTGTACACAAGAAAGAGAGGGAGGGAGAGAGCGAGCAGACATTAAGAAAAAGAGGAAGGAGAGATAACAGAGAGAGGGACGGAGAGAGAGAAAGAGAGAGAGAGCGAGCTAGGGGACCATGCGTGTGCCTGTCTGCCCGCCCTCCAAAGCACTCTAAAGTGGGTCATCAGTGAATGATTTTAACCTGGCTTAGTAAAACATGACGCCAGAGACACAAAAAGTGGGAGAGAAGTGGGCTTTGAACAGGAAGAAAGAAAATGATCTGAGGAAATTATTAGGGTAAAATGGAGGACAGAAAAAGGATGTTAGAGAGCAAGGAGAATGTGTGTGTGTGTGTGTGTGTGTGCGCGCGCGTATCTTTTTTTTATGTGTGTGTGTGAGTGAGAGACAACTGCTTCTAAAAAAATAGTATTGTTCAAATGTGTGTGTGTGCGTGTGTGTGTGTGTGTGAGGGAGAGAAAGATTGGTTGAAAGAGCGAGAAAGGAGGAAGAAACTGCTGCCAAAAAAGCAGCAGTGCTTTAGGTTTCTTCTGGACTTGTTGTTCAGAATAATAGCACACGTCAATTCAGTTTATTGGTCTCCACACAGAAACGCTTCATTTAGAAAGCCTGTGAACAGCCAAAAAGCTCCTTCCTCCAGAATGTCAGGGTGTCCCAGGCAACAGGAAACAACCAACAAACATCCCCTTATTGAAAAAAGATTACTCTGACTCTGACAAACTGCAGACTATATATAAGGGCCAGTTCACACAGATCTAATGACAGGAGACACTATGGCTTTAAGAGCGTTTACATGGGCAGTTTTTTGTGATTCCAATTAAACTATTCGGCAACACTTTATAATAAGGTGCCATAATAAGTAGCAAACTAGTCATTACCCTTTGTTAATATTTGTTAATTGTTACTAAAATATCTATTTGGCACAAATTAATATTTTTTTCGTCATTAATTAAATATTAGTTGTTTGCATAAAAATCTGTACGTTAATGTTTTAACAAATAGAAAACAATATATTAACTAATATTGTATTACAGTAATATTTGTTAGTTTTTTTCAATTGCTAACAAGCGCTTACCCATACTTCAGATACTTTTTCTAAACTCTTAACACAGACTCACACTTACAAAACACAATTGGCCAAATTAATCATTTTCTTCGCAAAAACACATTTTGTTAAATATATACTAATACATCTTTCTCTGCACACACTAACTTGAACCAAAACACTGGAAATCTGACTCAAAATTAAATTATTCTGTCAAAGAATAACAAAGAATAACACTTGTTTTCACTTCACAAGGTACATGCAGTCAATCAAAGTACACCAGGTTTCAAAATACTGGCTATTGTTGAGATTACAAAAACTGCATAGACTTTTATGTTTCAGTTTTATAGGTAGTTGCATGCAAAACATGCAATCCACCATTTTTACACTAAATTTCTTGGTTGGAAACTGTATCTCCACATGTGATTCACATTCAAAAGCATTCCAGTAAATTCCCTCTAAGTCACTTGATATCACTTAGAAACACAACTGAGCCCTAGCACCAGGTCTTATGAAGCAAAAGTAGATCAATATACAATGAAAATATGAGTGCTTTAGACCATTATTTGCCAAGGTATGCTCATGCATTTTGTAAAACGAGGGCATTTTGGATCAAATTTAATTGAGACGTAGTAAAAATTAATCTGAGAATGTAAAGCACTATACAGATTGTACATGAAAAAAGTTGTCATTTTTGGATTCCCAAAAGCTTTCAAATGGTGTATAACATTACTATGCTACATAGCAATATGATGCATACAATGGTGCATACAATTGATTTAGTTGGGGGTAGGTGGGGGAGGGGGGTAACCTCCCACCGGCGGGACACTGAAGATTTATAACTATTAGTCAGAGGATGAAGGGACTGAGACCAAAACTGGCTTATCACATGTATACCTTTAGGCTGGCGTACATAAAACACCATCTGCACAAGCAAAATAAAAATAAGTACATAAGCTATTGTGTCAACATTGTTCATGTCATTAGCTTTGTCTGTCTGTGTATATTACTAATCTGTGTAGATATAATATTACAATCTGTCTGTGTATATTACTATATTACTAATATATTAATTAAGCTTAACCAACTTTATTATAAGGGGCCCCACACTGATAGCTATATATTACTTATATATGAATTACTGTAATCTTAACCAACTTTATTGTAATGGTCCTATGAGGAGTGGTTTATATTGGGATAGGCAGAAGCACAGTTTAATAACAAATAGTTAAATAATAATATATCATTCACTTTTATATTAATATATAATTTGTAAATAAACATTTAACATTTAAATGATGTAAGATAAAACTGTTAATTAGTGCCAAAAAGACATTTAGACAATATTAGTTAATTGATTGTTTTCTATTACAGTAGTTAAAACATTAACATACAGATTTTATGCAAACAACTAATATTTAATTAATGATGAAAAAAACTAGCCTAGAAATCAAGACGCGCCCCTAGCGGCAGCAAATTACATTTGCTGCCAAGCCTAGTCTAGCAACTCTCCGTTGGCTTGTGAGCTCCAGAAATCGAAACTTAATCAGGACATTGAAATCGTGTATAGAGTCGTTTGGTGGGCTTAACATAATGATTGATGGCAGAGTTGCAACGGTTTGGCTTGAATTTCCTGCTACTTGAAAACAAATATCCTATTGCGTCCTATTGCGTGCAGAGGGAGTTTGAAACACAACTGATTATCCCGCCCCTCGGACTGAGCACTGCGAACGGTGAGTGCCCAGACCCTACATTTTAATGTGGGTCCGGCTCGCCAGGCTAGAAAAAAACTATTAACTTGTGCCAAATAGATATTTTAGTAACAATTAACAAATATTAACAACGGATTAGGTAATGACTAGTTTGCTATTTATTATGGAACCTTTATATATAGCGTTACCAACTGTTCAGATTGAAATGGGACATATTGTGCAGTTGTAAAACTGTCTTTACAGTAAATGATGTGAAAGCACAAGACAAAAAGAGCGGAGAGCAAACAGAGTTTGAGTTGAAAGTGAATTTAAACACACTTGATTGGTGTGTGCGTGGTGTGCATCTGAAGATTACCTATGGTTATAAACACTTCATGTTCTCAGACACTTCAGACGTGGTCAGTCGGAGAAGAGGCCTGGCCGGGAACGGGCTGGGCAGTGCGGGCGTCCTGCACATCTCAACACAGGGACAGCAGCAACCTGCAACACAGAGAGGCGGTGACCACCCACGTCAGCGCCGCTACACACATCTCAACACAGGGACAGCAGCAACCTGCACATCTCAACACAGGGACAGCAGCAACCTGCACATCTCAACACAGGGAGGAGTTGACCACCCACGTCAGCGCCGCTACACACATCTCAACACAGGGACAGCAGCAACCTGCACATCTCAACACAGGGACAGCAGCAACCTGCACATCTCAACACAGGGACAGCAGCAACCTGCAACACAGAGAGGATATGACCACTCACGTCAGCTATGTACGCAGTTAACACAGAGAGGATATGACCACTCACGTCAGCGCCGCTACACACATCTCAACACAGAGAGGAGATGACCACTCACGTCAGTTACACATTAGTCTCACAGAGAGGTCCAATCACATCAGCTAGGTACTGGTGCCACAGAGAGGTCCAATCACATCAGCTAGGTACTGGTGCCACAGAGAGGCTCAAACAGGTCAGCTATGCACTAGTCTCACAAAGATGCTCAAACAGGTCAGCTAAGCACTAGTCTCACAGAGACGCTCAAACAGGTCAGCTATGCACTAGTCTCACAATACGCTCAAACAGGTCAGCTATGCACTATTCTCACAGAGACGCTCAAACAGGTCAGCTATGCACTAGTCTCACAATACGCTCAAACAGGTCAGCTATGCACTAGTCTCACAGATACGCTCAAACAGGTCAGCTATGCACTAGTTTCACAATACGCTGAAACAGGTCAGCCACGCGCTAGTCTCACTGGTCTACTGGTGCCACAGAGAAGGAAGAGAAGAGCGCTGACATCACTCGGCTCCCAGGGGCCGGCGTGTCTTTGGAGAAGTCACAGTGTGGAGAGAGCATGATACGTCAGCACACCAGCATGCACACTGAGAGTTGGCTGAAAGTCTTAAATGCACTTAGATAACCAAATAACCACCATTATTTAAAGCAACACCAACGTGTTTTGGTAACACTCCATAATAAGGTGCCATAATAAATAGCAAACTAGTAATTACCTAACCCTTTGTTAATATTTGTTAATTGTTACTAAAATATCTATTTGGCACAAGTCAATAGTTTTTTCATCATTAATCAAATATTAGTTGTTTGCATAAAATCTGTATGTTAATGTTTTAACAAATCTATTAACTAATATTGTATTAATATTTGTTAATAGTTAACTAAATGTCTTTTTGGCACTAATTAACAGTTATGTCTTACATCATTTAAATGTTAAATGTTTATTTACAAACTATATGTTAATAGAAAAGTTAATGACATATTATTATTTGTCTGCTAGTTCTGCTTGTTTCTGAACACAATGATTTGAAGGAATTGTATTTACTTAACTGTCCCGTGTATGCCAACAACCTAATTCACCCTCGATTGCCCAATGTTGATGACAAATTTCTCTGGAAGCTATATTTGATGGTACAGTAGCGTCATTAGGTTGCTAACTAACTATCTTTATATTGTCAGTGTAACATATCCAACTGGTACACATTACTTGTTAAAACTATTCCCACGGACATTGTAGGGAATGTACATTCTTGTGAGAATAAATTAAGATGTAACTTATGAGTATGTGGTGTTATGGCAATAGGCTTAGCTTGCTAAATCGAGCTACACAGTCCGGCCATTGAAAGCAGTTCTACAATGAGTAACTTGAGAGAATTCTGGCAGTTTAACTGGAATTAGCAAAATGAGGGAACTTAATGTTACCCTTAACCTCGTTGGTGCACAGATAACTCTCAGTTCAAACGTGTTTGTGCCGTTTATTGATATATGCTAAAAGATTTAATCTTTTTAAAGGTGTTTTCTGTACTCATGCCGGTGCACCTCCATTAGATTATTTTCCCCCTTGGGGGCGTTTCAGCCACGGTAACCACGGTAACTGGGGGCGGTAACCACGATTATGACTAGATGCCGACTGTATGTATTAGTCAGACAGTGAAGGGACTGAGACCAAAACTGGCTTATCACATGTATTCCTTTATAGGAAAAGTTAAAACAAAACATGCCTTCAGGCACTGGCATACATAAAACAGCATCTGCACAAGCAAAATAAAAAGAAGTAGTTGAATGGTCTATATTACATGCATCATTCCTATACCATCACTGTCAGGGGACATGCGACATGGAATGTACAGGTGCACAAAACGACAGTTAATTAATATTCTGAGACTCACTAAATATTCACAGACGTAGACCATACGGACATAAACATAATGCTAAACTAAATGTACATTCATTTCCTGCTAGACTGAATTGCACTTTCCATGCACTGGCGGCCGGTGGTTAAAAAAATAACGGAGGAAGGAATGTCTGCTTGATTGGTGTTAGTGGCAGATATGAGGTTGTGATGGTGTTGGTGGCATATGTGAACAATAGAGTATGTAGGCCGCCTACCCAGACACATTTATAGCACCAGTATGTACTATGTAGCATTTTAATTGGCAATGTTCTGCAATAAATGCTGTTCTGACATTCTCAGGGGGGGTCTGACCTAAGGAGCTAGGCTAGCAAGCAGCAGCCAGAAAAGTTGTGGGTTCAATTTTTGGCTTCCACCATTGTGCATTTGAGCAAGGCACTTAACCCCAAATTCCTCCAGGGACAATGCACTTAATATAATTTAAATATATAAGTCACTTTGGATAATAGTGCTAAATTAATACATGTACATTTAAATAAATGTAAATTTAGGTCTGGGAAGTCAGGGAAGATATGTAGGTCTAGTTATGAAATACTGTTTTCCAGGTGCAAAATTATGGAAAGTCTGGAGGTTTTGCTCAATGTAATACATTGGCAGAAAAGTCTATAATACTAAAATTAGACACTTGTTTTATAAAACCATGTAACTATTTACCATTAAAAATAGACCTTAAATGTGGTTATTTGTAACATGCTATTGTTTTTAAAGCCAAATCGCTATAATTTAAAGACAGGTTGTAATAGCTAAGTGGGAATTTATGAAAGCATACTCGAACGGCAAATGTTATTGAAGACATCATTAAAGGAATGCATCATGGTCTGAAACATTCATTAACAATGTTATCATCCAAAGATACAGTTAGAACGGTGAAAACAAGAGCATATCAACAACAAGAACATTATTTAACAATGTTTAGTTAAGGCATAACTTGGATGATTATAACAACGCATAACTATCCAAAAATGTTTTATCACCAAATGAACTGTCCACGTATGTGACAGGCCAGCAGTAGGCTATAGCTGATTGTTTTCTGTGCTAACGTCACCAGTTAGCCATGAGTA
>NW_027468598.1:33971834-33976834 GCF_046254945.1 Alosa pseudoharengus
AACAAAGTCTACACACACACATACACACAATAAAAGCACCATCCCCTTGTGCTCCTCATCCTCACAGCCTGGAATTTACAGTTTTATTTATTTCCACAGTCACCCACACACACACACCCACACACACACGCACAAACACACACACACACACAGGCTCACACACACACCACACATACACCCACACACACACACCCACACACACATGCACACAACCACACACACCACACTCACCAATGCGCCAATAAAAGTAAAATGACAGGCCAGGTCTTTGAGGCCAATTTACGAGACCCTCTGGTGGCGTGGCATAAAACCCAACACGGCCCGGTCAGTAGGGACGGAAAACAGCCTTAACTCAGCGGTGGACACCGGCTCGTACACATCCCTCTGTTTACGACTGACCCGCGGGCCGATCAGCCTACCTCGCCTGACGCAACTCGACCGATGGCAGCAGATTGTGGGCAGAGGCTTGGCCGATATGCACTGTGGATTGGGTGTTTACGTTACGTTAAACTCTTCTGACTCGCATAGGCTGTTGCCACGGGCAGATATAGAAGCACTCAACACAAAGAGAACATGTGCATCAATAGCCATTCGGCTGTTCCCCAAAGTCCCCTGTCATGATCCATATTCCAGTGCACACACACACACCCACACACAGACACACACACCCCCCCCCCCCCACACACACACACACACACACACAAACACACACACACACACACACAAAGTCCCTGTCATGATCCATATTCCAGCGCCTTTAGTCTTCAGTGCCGGCATGCAGCCGAATTAGACACGTGAGGGGAAAGGATATGGTTCATATTTAAGAAATATGGCCGCTTGTGGAAAGACTGTTGGTGATGAAACAATTAATGAAAGATTAGGGGAGCATTAAAATAATGTTTGTGATTACTCTAACTATGGGCTGTGCAGACAGTTAAGCAGCTCCATCTCCAAATCTAGGCACGTACATATCATGTTCTTGTTCAATTAATTGATTGACAAACAATCCATGTTTATTTAGTGGTATTTGTTAAAGTGAATCAACCGTAAGTCACCTTGTCCATGGCATGCAACGTTAAATCTGATATTCAGGAATGAGAGCACATCTCTTCAGGATATCTCTGCACCAGTCCACTGATGCACTCTGTCCGCCATTAATACAAACATCCCCCCCTCGGTTCCAAACACAGTGTGATGGTGATTGACCAGAAAGGACAATAAGAGTGTCAAAAGCTACCAGTGTGTCAGTCACACACACACACACACACACACACACACACACACACACACACACACACACACATGCAGGTAGTGTACTTCGGTTCCGGCGAGTCAAGTCACTTTTGCGGAAGGTGAAAATCACTTTAGCACCAGCATAGCTGCTGTTAGTCTTGGCCACTGACTCTAAAGTGTCTAAAGTGTCTTATTATCTGAGCAAAAACAAATAGCCATTTCCCCTACCCTCCCCCTCCCCTCTACACACACACATACACACACACACACACACTCTCTCTCTCTCTCTCTATTCCGAATAACACTCCCTCCCTTTCCCTCCACACTCTCTCTCTCTCTATCTCTTCTGAATAACATCCCCCCCTCCCTGCAGGCTGACGAGTTCCTGGAAGAACAGGTGAAAGGACTCCTGCTCTCATTAAGGCTTTTATTTCATCGGCGGTTAATGAGGGGCCGGGAAACTGAAATGCGGCCATTACCCACAAACAAACACGCAAGGCTGCACAGATGCATTAGCCTGGAAGACTCCAGCATTCTCTCTCTCTCTCTCTCTCTCTCTCTCTCTCTCTGTCTCTCTCTTTCTCTCTGTCACACACACACACACAAACACACACACACACACACACACACACACATTCACATAGACACACGCAGAAAAACAGACGGAACACAGACTGTTTCTCTCTTCTGAAGAACAGAGGAACCTTTCCCTCTAAGAAAGTGTGTTGTGTTCAGTGCTTTAATTAATCTACAGTAAGTAAGTTATACAGGATGTTTACAAATGATGTAGGTATGCTTCCGTGTGTGCTGTCATGTTGGACTCATGCCATGCTTAGTGAGTAAAGTACTGTTCCATATACCTTGACTACACCGCCATTCTTTGCATAAAACCAAAGATCCTTGATTACTAGCAAAACCCCTCGCTTAAACCGCTTTAACCCGCTTTAACCCTCTCTGATAAAACACTACAAAGGGGTAGAGAGGGGCACGTGGCTCACATGTCGACAGTCAGACACAGAGACATTCTAATTTACGGTGACTGATGCGGATGCTACACTGGCTGTGTCTAAAGAGCGGGATGCTGCCAACGCCGCCGTCGTTGCCGTGGCTGCCGTGGCGGTCGCCTCTTGAGATGGAGCCTCCACACTGCAGCCCCAGAGTCGCTCTCATCAGAAGACTGGAGAGTGTGTTGTGAGACCACACGTGCTGTAATTACTGTACGGATACAGAACGGATAACGCCTTTCCTGTTTTTCATCAATTACATCAAACTGGCAGAGTAGCAGCTGAGCCAGAACAGAGCCGGATGTGGGCCGGAACAGAGCCGTATGTGGGCCGGAACAGAGCCTGATGTGGGCCAGAACAGAATCAGGTGTGGGCCTGAACAGAACCGGATGTGGGCCAGAACAGAATCAGGTGTGGGGCAAAATGGAGCCGGATGTGGGCCGGAATAGAGCCGGATGTGGGCCGGAACAGAGCTGGGTGTGGGCCAGAACATAGGTGGATGTGGGCCAGAACAGAGCCGGATGTGGGCCGGAACAGGGCTGGATGAAGGGCACTCTGGGGAAGCTATTTGTGTCCAAGTAGCTCTAATGAATTGCTCAATGTCTTCAGTAACACACGTCTTAACACTAATCATTATGTTGCTCTCTACATACCTTTTTGTATTTCTCACTTTGGATAAAGTGCCTTCTAAATAATTCAATTTAACATGTGGTCATCTAATCCAAAAGGATTGGGGCTCTGCTGCTACATATAAACAGTAGGCTAACGTATATACTGTATATACTTATGGAAAAGGGTTGTAAAACACACACACGTATCAACACAACTCAACATGTACAACACAAATCAAATCTGTGATAAAGAACTTGCATATGTATTTAATAAGGAAATGCTTAATGCCCTTCAACATGCAGGGAAGGTCAAATGAAGCATAAACTTTTCTATGATACTAAATATATTACGGTGGGGCAGCTGTGGCCCACTGGTTAGCACTCTGGACTTGTAACCGGAGGGTTGCCGGTTCGACCCCCGACCAGTGGGCCTCGGCTGAAGTGCCCTTGAGCAAGGCACCTAACCCCTCACTGCTCCCCGAGCGCCGCCGTTGAAGCAGGCAGCTCACTGCGCCGGGATTAGTGTGTGCTTCACCTCACTGTGTGTTCACTGTGTGCTGTTTGTGTTTCACTAATTCACCGATTGGGTTAAAATGCAGAGACCGAATTTCCCTCACGGGATCAAAAAAGTATATATACTTATACTTATACTTACTTATACTTATACTTATACTTATATATATGAAAGGAGCCATCATAGATATAAAATGGTACATATATTAATTTTACAGACGTTTCCCATAGGAGCCCATGGGAGTACACATTTCAGCAGCGGCCTGTCTGTGTCCGAATGGGCCCTCTGATCCTGTGGGGGTGACCTCTGACCCTGTGGGGGTGACCTCTGACCCTGTGGGGGTGTACTGCAGTAAACAATGTCCGCGTCGGTGTATCACTCGGTCACCTCACCCAGAAGGGGACAGAAAAACGGCCTGAGTCATTCAGCTTTGCTGCAGCACATGTGCATTTCCCTGTGCTTGTCTCAGCACATTTGGCTAATCCTACAGTAGGCACCTTCACACACACACACACACACACACACACAATCCTAGGCACCTTCACCCACTCTTGTTCATGCTCCTGCTGATTCACCCAATACCTTCAGTCTCCTCTCTCCACTCTCCCATCACAGCAGAAACAGCTTTTCCGAGTGTATGTGTGTGTGTGTGTGTGTGTGTGTGTGTGTGTTTACTGTATGTGTGTGTGTGTGTGTATGTGTGTGTGTGTGTGTGTGTGTGTGATTTGCATATACTTTATATGGATTACTTTTTGAGCATTAGGTGAAGAATATTAACATCATCGATTTTGTGCTGCCAACACCCTGAATATGACCCTTATTGATTCAGTGATGCATGATACACACACACGCGCGCAGAAACACACAGTTTCAGTTCAAAAGAATCTCTCTCTTTCTCTCCCTCTCTCTCTTTTGCTCCCTCTCTCTCTCTTTCTCTCCCTCTCTCTCTTTCGCTCCATCTCTCTCTCTTTCTCTCCTCCTCCTCTCTCCAGTCTCCACACACAGCATTTCCCTCAGTCTCAGATCCATAAATAATCAGTGTGGTGCGTTTGCTGCACGTCTCTAATATCAAGTCATTTATTTATATATTTATTTATATAGCACATTTAAAATGTGGTGCTAACGAGTGTGAGCCCAGAGTGCACCTGAAGCCAGTGAGGGCCATACACTCTCTCCTCCCTAATTAGGTACACGGAATCTGAACTGGACACTGAGGTCAGGACACTTACAGTAGTCTGGTATTTGTCTATTTATATACCGCAGAATATGTCAGATGAAGGATCTACTCGGCCAATCACGTCCCGCCTGGCCCTGGTTGCAGGACAGCACGCTGGGTAATGAGGAAGAATCTAATAGAATCTTCGATAAAAGGAATTCTTCTGAGTCACACAAGCCCCCAATTATGAGTTTGTGTGGGGAGGAAAAATAGTTAATTATGAATTTGATCATGGCTAATTAAACCTTGGGGAATCCTCTGAAGAGAGAAGATGATTTTTGTTGTTTTTTTAATGTTTGATTGTGGAGGAGGTGTGAATGTTATAAAAAATAATTGGTTATAAAAAAAAAGGGTCATCATTGATAAATAATCCACACACACTAAGGATACTGAACTAAATTAGGCCTACATAACCTAATGTA
>NW_027468598.1:33986834-33991834 GCF_046254945.1 Alosa pseudoharengus
GAGTCAGATGATACTCTTGAGATTGTGTAAGAGACCATTTCATGTCTCAGTTGAGTCAGATGATACTCTTGAGATTGTGTAAGAGACCATTTCATGTCTCAGTTGAGTCAGATGATACTCTTGAGATTGTGTAAGAGACCATCTCATGTCTCAGTTGAGTCAGATGATACTCTTGAGATTGTGTAAGAGACCATCTCATGTCTCAGTTGAGTCAGATGATACTCTTGAGATTGTGTAAGAGACCATCTCATGTCTCAGTTGAGTCAGATGATACTCTTGAGATTGTGTAAGAGACCATTTCATGTCTCAGTTGAGTCAGATGATACTCTTGAGATTGTGTAAGAGACCATCTCATGTCTCCTCATACTTAGACCTCGGTTTTGAGATCCACTGGGTAAATAAGTACATTGCTTTGTGAACTTGATAAAACAGAAATGTGCTCAAGACTGTTGTAAATTTTATCCTTTTTCTACTCATCCAGTTATCATCATCATTACCATCATCACCATCTTCATCATCACCATGTTCGTGAAGATGACTAAACACTGAGTATACTACTTCCTCTCACACTTCCTGAAACAAACACACTCTTCAGTTAATTAAATAAGATGTGTGTGTGGCCGTGCTGTGGTGCAACTGGCTACAGAGCCTGTACCATAGTCCAGCCCAAGTGCTGCCAGGGACCCGGGGTCCAGTCCAAGTCTGCGTCATTTCTCTATCCCACCCCATCTGTCTCCTCCTCTCACTTCCTGTCTCTTCCATGTCTCTCCCACTCACTTCCTGTCTCTCCCACTCACTTCCTGTCACCTCCACTCACATCCGGTCACTCTCCTCACTGTCCTATCATTACAGCCCAAAAAATACACTTAAAATCAGATTTGTGATAGATAGATAGATAGATAGATAGATAGATTCAATGTGCCTTCCTTAAAGCGTTAAGTCTGGCACTGGTTGGCAACTGGCTGCAGTTGGCAAAGTGGGAATGGCATAAAGACTGGGTTCCAGTGAGCTGTGTGAGCAATATTTTACACTCTGTTCATTCATCTTCATTACTTTGCTTAACTGATACAGAGGTGCACTACAAATTGTCAGCAAATTTGATGTGAAACAATAATTACCTGAAAGCATGTTTCTCAAGGAGAAAATGTTTCTCTCCATCAAGTCAGTTAAACTTGTTTACTCCCGCAGGTAGAGGGGCGTATGACTGGAATGAAAAACTACTCGTATTGTTCTTTGAGGGGGAAATGCAATGCATTTAGTTTACAAACACCTCTTAGTGCTTTATGAGAAACGAGGAACCTCATGCGTAGCTTTGGTACACTCACCCACGATAGGGTGTTGAGGATGCTATAATGGGGTCCGTCTGTGTGTGTATGTGTGTGTGTGTGTGTGAGTGTGAGTGTGAGTGTGTGTGTGTGTGTGTGTGTGTGTGTGTGTGTGTGTGTGTGTGGGTACACTCGCCCACGATAGGGAGTTGAGGATGCTGTAATCGGGTCCATCTGTGCGTGTGTGTGTGTGTGTGTGTGTGTGTGTGTGTGTGTGTGTGTGTGTGTGCGCGCGCGTGTGTGTGTGTGTGTTGGTACACTCGCCCACGATAGGGAGTTGAGGATGCTGTAATCGGGTCTGTCTCGGGTGTGCATCCTCTCATAATTTCAAAAACTGCAAATGTTGGGAGCCACCATATTTTGGATCTGGATGCTGGAATATTCTGTCACTGTAAGATGATGGGGTGAGGATCTGCAGTTGCCTGCAGGGATTAGAAACGGTTCAAAGAACGAAAACGAAAACCGGAAAAGAACACAGTTTTTGGATGAACGTAACTGAAAATGGGTACAAAACCAATTGCACTTGTTCCGGAGTGAAAACTTTATTTTCAATTTTAGATAACCGGTTAATGATGGTATTTATCGTTCCAATTAACCTTTGTTTGAATATTATTCAAAAGTCCATAGGGCCCACACAGTGTTCCCCAGACCCCTTATAGGGTGAATTCAGTCAGATGTTATGAATCAGTGTCTCCCCTGTATAATAGACTAAAACTACTAGTTGATTAAAAGGACTATCATATCCAACACTATCTAACTTCCTTTAATATTATATAGGCCTACGTTCCTACTTTCAAATCTCACCTCACGGCTGAATTCAAGCACAGTGATTTTAACAGTTAGCCTTGATATTGAATGTGCTTTGAAAAGCTTAGGCTGTTGGGCAAAAAAAAGTCTATAGTATTGTGCCACCGGCCATAAATCAATTTGTAAAGACAATGTCATTTTCAAAGGAACGTTATTAACCGTTCTTCGTTCTTCTTCATGTTCTAACCGGTTACCATTTAGAGGAGAGGCCTTAGAACACTGGAACAATGTGTGTGTGTGTGTGTGTGTGTGTGTGTGTGTGTGTGTGTGTGTGTGTGTGTGTGAGCAGGGGGTGGGTGGTAGGGGTAAAAATGTGCAAGCATTTCCTCTTTGAAAAATTTATCAGCCTGTGTGCTGGGGATTAAGAATACCCCCTACACACACACACACACACACACACACACACACACACAAATACACAGACATCTTGCCATGACCATCCCAACTCCCCCCCCGTATGAGGGGTTTCGAGGCAGAGCATGCCTGAACATTCGAGGGGGAGCTCATGGCTTTGTGGTGTCTTGGCACGAATCCAAAGATGAATAATTAAATCAATAATTGTGGAGAAGGAAGAACAGGGAAAATTAAAGTCTCTTGCGAGGAAGGCAGTGTGAATTATTTAGTATTAGTATTTATTTTAAATACTAAAGAGAGAAGGTCAGACTGAAAGATTGAAGCTCTGGATTTATGAGAGGATGTATCATGTTGAAATTCAGAGGAAAGTTGAAGTTGATCAGTTATGCTTGGCTGCTGTTTGAAAATATGTCATGAATGAATATGAGTGAATCAGTTGCTATAAACTTAGAATCAATTGCTATAACTTTAGTTTTACTTAGGAGTAATAATTCATGGTCATACTAGGATCACTTAAATTGACATTCATTTCCTTAGTGGACAAGACATAACATTGGTATGTCTCTACAATATTAAAGCAATGTATTGAAATACTACAATAATTTGAGACGTTTTGATAATGGAAGCTAGCTGGTAGGCCTCCATCTTAACACATACACAAATGCCAACCCTTTTCCTTTGGTTTAAAATAAATGATTATTTGGCCCCAGCCGTGGCGCGGCTGGCTGGGGCACCTGCACCGTACGCCGGCGACCCGGGTTCGATTCCCGCCCCGTGGTCCTTTCCAGATCCCACCCGACTCTCTCTCCCATTCACTTCCTGTCATGTCGTTCTCCACTATCCTGTCGCATTAAAAGCCCAAAAAAATATATAAATAAAATAAAATATAAGATTATTAAAATAAAAGATTATTTCAGTGCTCCGCCAACCTCACCTGCTCATGGTGCTCAAGCATGTGTGACAAATAAATCACGAATTTAGCTTCAGGGCTTCGGATTTTATGTGCGTCCTTTCTAATTGGAGTATGTAAAACAGCGGAAAGAACTGCACTGTTTGTGATCGCAATAATGCCCAAAGCTTTTAGGCGCTGCTGGATCAATAGGATTTCAGATCTGAAGGCTGTTCAAAGAGCAGGCAGCCCCCGAAGAGGAAATTATGGCAGCGATCAAAAAGATTCCGGCGTTCAATACTTGTTGACGCACAAGCTGGTACGGAGAAATCAAAAAAAATTTCTCATCACACAAGAGATACGTAATCCCTCAGAGCAACCAAATTAATTTCTCACACTCAATGAAAATTCCACAATAACAATTTTCTACACACAACGGCAAACAAAACCACTTTTTTAAACAATAATTACTTTGTAATTACAGTGTAATAAACAGTGTTGGGCAAGTTACTTCAAAAGCGTAATGCATTATTTATTACTTGTTACTGTCATCTCAAAGTAATTTGTTACATTACAATATTACTGTCTTTGGATTGTAAGGCATTACACTATGTTTACATTACTTTCACCAAAATAACAGGAAATATGGATTTGTTGTTCTCAATAGATATTCATGTGTTCAATGCAGCTTATTACACGGCAGGAGGTGATGTGGTATGATATAATGACTGAGCTTGGCTTAAGGCTAACAAAAGAACAATATAATGGTTGCAGTTATGGCTCATGGGACAATGTAGGCCCCAAAAGCCAAAGGTCACTCACAACTTAATATACGTAGTAAAATATAGCCATAGTGAAATTGTATGTTGACTTTAAATGGTTCTCATCATTGCTGGTTGCCTATCATTCCACTTACAGTGGTGTAAACTTAATGCAAATAGTTTGAGAATAATGGCTACGATCTTTGTCTATAAAAGCAACATTTTAGTTATTCTCACTGATTGAAATGAGAAGTATAGCCTAACCATGTTATATCTGTTGCATGAATGGCAGAGATGACTCAAATTCCCTTTCTACAGTCAACTAAACAAGGCAATCAAATTCCAGGACCAGCCTAGATGACTTTTTTTAATTCTTGGATGATCTTCTCTGGTGCCAATTGAGCATTTCTCAATTTTGGATTAAAAAGCAAAGTAACTTCAGTTACTGAGAATTGTACCGAGTAAAATATTACTGAAATTGTATTGGTAATGCCTTACATTACTGCATTACAGCAAAAACCAATGCATTACTGTAATTACATTACTTTTTTAATGCATTACTCCCAACACTGGTAATAAAGGCTTGGTGAGCCTGTGCTCGTTATCAGTTTTTTATAAGACGAGAGAAGCCAAAACCGGTTCAGTGAGCAGGATGGTAAAACACTGATACCGTTTCCACAGAATTAGCTTGATGGTGGGCTCTAACAACAGTCCCTGCCAAGAGGGGCTTTAACGTTTGTTTAACGTCTTTCAGGTGTTTGCTGTGTATGTGTGTATGTGTGTGTGTGTGTGTGTGTGTGTATGTGTATGTGTATGTGTGTGTGTGTGTGTGTGTGTGTATGTGTGTGTGTGTGTGTGTGTGTG
>NW_027468598.1:33995664-34023164 GCF_046254945.1 Alosa pseudoharengus
TACTGTCAGTAAGTGTTTGAGTGTGTATGTGTGATGATAAAGTATAGTATGATCCTGATAGTACAGTATGCCATTATACTGAAGACCCTTACTGCATTTATGACAGTAAGTGTTTGAGTGTGCATGTGCGATGATAAAGTATAGTATGATCCTGATAGTATGCCATTATCCTGAAGACCCTTACTGCATTTATGTCAGTAAGTGTTTGAGTGTGCATGTGTGATGATAAAGTATAGTATGATCCTGATAGTATGCCATTATCCTGAAGACCCTTACTGCATTTATGTCAGTAAGTGTTTGAGTGTGCATGTGCGATGATAAAGTATAGTATGATCCTGATAGTATGCCATTATCCTGAAGACCCTTACTGCATTTATGTCAGTAAGTGTTTGAGTGTGTATGTGCGATGATAAAGTATAATATTATCCTGATAGTATGCCATTATCCTGAAGACCCTTACTGCATTTATGTCAGTAAGTGTTTGAGTGTGTATGTGCGATGATAAAGTATAATATTATCCTGATAGTATGCCATTATCCTGACGACCCTTATGCAGATATGGTGGCTTCTTTGCTCATGTTTTCTTGCGCTGTGAATTGTGCTGTGGTACAGCAGCAGTAGTAGCCGCAGCAGGGGACTGGCGTGTTTAGTGAAGTGGACTCAATCTGACAAGGTTCACATGAATCATCTACAGGATGCGATCCATCAGGGAAATATACATTTTTACTCAGCATATCACAGTTTTAACTCACACGCTCACAAATGTAATGTGTAAAAGCATTTAGACTGTGTCAAACTGGGCAAGGCTGACACCACTGTCATGAAGAGATATTCACTTCCTGGAAGTGGCAAGTAGCAATATCTATGTCACTTGAATGCTCTCCATAGTAGCCAGTAAAACAAATACAGCTCTCCCTTCTCACAACACAGTCACACATTCCACAGCTGAGACTGTGCCTTTGTTTAACTGCAACAAACTACAGCATGGGATGGTGGACACCAGGCAACATTGCAGAAAGAGGCGATCGTGGAGGTTGAAGACCCATGAGAGGACACAGTACTCACAGGCAAAGGCTCTTCTCTTTTTCCCCCGAAGTTGATGCAGAGAGGTCAGTTTAATTATGTCGTTTCTCACAGCACAGCGGATGTCGAGTTAGCGAGGTGAAGTCGGAGAAGGCAGTGGAGAAAGCACTCGGTGGGTCCGGGGTTCCGAGTCCCGACCAGCAGCCAGTGACACCCAGACCTCGTGGCGGGTCACGTCGTCCGGAAAACTGCGGAGCAACTACGGAGACAAGGGTGACGGTCCGTCAGTAAGAATGGCGCATTCTCAGGGGAACACAAAGTGAGAATGGCGCATTCTCAGGGGAACACAAAGTAAGAATGGCGCATTCTCAGGGGAACACAAAGGGATGCATTCACTGGCTCATCGACATGCGATGGAGCTGTGGGTGGGTGGGGGGGGGGGTGGGGGACTAGTACTGAACGCGATGGAGAAACGCCTGTGTGTGGGTGTGTGTGTGTGTGTCTGTGTGTGTGTGTTTGTGTGTGCATGTTTGTGTCAGGCTTGTGCAAAATTCCAGAATAGAATTGAAACTGGTCTTAAATTCCAATTCAATTCTTGAATGTCACTTGCATTTCAATTGAGGTAGCAAACAGGAAGCAGAATTGCAATTCGAATTGTGCACAACCCTGGTTTGTGTGTGTGCATGTGTGTGTGTGCATGTGAATGTGTGTGTTTGTGTGGTTGTGTGTATTTGTGTGTGTATGTGTGTGTGTGTGTGTGTGTGCATGTGTTTGTTCTCCCTCCCACTGAGTTTGCATTGAGAGGATTCAAATTGAATGTCCCCAGGTTTCAATCAATGAAAATGTGAAGGTAAAATTCCAACAGTCGACCCCCCCCCCCCCCCCAACGGTGGGACGGCTCCACTGGTGAGTTGTGGCAACAGGTGGTAAACAAGACTGCTGATCATTTACATGTGAAGATTGGATCCCTCTTCATCTACAATCACAATCTACCTGACAGCTGACGACTAAATGAGCTGACTGAGGGCACTATCGCTGAGACTGAACAGCAAATCACTTCTGACAGGAACACTTGTACCATTTTATGAACCAAATCTGATTGTGTTCAATAGCTTTTGGCTACATGACGTCCCTGTTTGCAAGTGAAACTAACTTGTTTCTGTAGAGTTACTGGTAGAGAAAGTCATAATCTTCATCATCCCAAGATTTTTTACAGGGCACCCACTAACTGACCAAGGTGTTTGTCCACACCTAGCTGGGGATTTTGTATGGCCTTTCATCCGTACAAAAAACTCTCATTCACTGTTCAAGTTCTCATTCACTGAAAATGATTGTGATGGCTTTACAGTGACTTAAGGAAGTCTCACATGTCAATACTTGTGTGACATCCTCAGCTGTGTGCACAAACATCTCTTATACTTCAGTACACGTTATCAGTGCTGAAAACATAAAAACATCTATTTGAAAATATCCACCACTTGATACTATTAGAAAAACTTCTCCAGTGACAACAAACATAAACGTTTCTCGTGAAGGACTAGATGTGGGTCCAATCCAGAAGTGTTACCCTTGCAGACGGAGGCTGACGCGGGAACACACACACACACACACACACACACACACACACAGAGGCTGACGCTGGAGCGATGTGTGGCCTCTCCCGCCGAGCCCCAGCGCACGTCTCCGAATCACTGTCTCCTCAGGGAACGTTGTGTGAAGACATCCACTTAGAGAGTGGAAACACACACACTCACTCACACCCCCGCGCACACCAGATACACATAGTCACATCTCCACAGACACAGAGACACACACTCACACCCTCCACACACAGATACACACACCATCCTCACGTAAACACACGCACACACACACACACACACACACACACACACACACACACATACAGTAACATACAGTATAGCATGAAACTTACACAGATATGTGTATATATTGTAAGTTCGTCTTTTGGTCAACTCTTTTGCATTTCTAAAGAATGCCTTTTGCAGTTGCAAAGCTAATATTTCAGAACAAAGCTGCATGTCTGCCTCCACATAGCTAGCCCCACAAAGGAAATTCCTAGCCCCCCAGGGTGCCAGGCCAAGCTAATTATCATACAGTAACGGTTACCTCTGAAATCACTGTATCTCTGTAAATGTGTGTTGTGACAATAATACATTCATGTTTGCTCTTGAATTAATACTTGTAATGAGGGCAACCGTTTGATCATGATTTCATCACAATGTAATGTATCTGTACATAGTTGTAGACTAATAACTACACTGTAGTCTAAAGGTATGATAATACCTGGGCCACACACACTCACACACACACACTGCACACACACACACACACACACACACACACACACACACACACAGACACACTACACATACACATACACAGACACACACACACACTCACACACACACACAGACACACTGCACACACACACACACACACACACACACAGACACACTACACACACGCACACACACACACTACACATACACACACACACACACACACACCCACACACACACACACACACAGAGACATGCACACACACTCACACAAACCCAGCCACACGCAAACACACACACACACAAAGTGTTCAGATGGCAGGGGGAGCAGCTGCATTCACCTCAAATGGCACCACCACTCCTCCATCACGATGTCCACACCAAATAATTGGGGCTAGCCGGCCTGATGAGAACTACACTGAGTGCAGACTAGCAGCCTTAACTGGCTATTGACCATGCCGGCAGGTGGGTCATGTGATCCGTTACCAGCTGGACGGCAAAGCCGATACACTGGGCCCTGAGATGAATATGTGACCCTGCAAGGCGAAACCAGTTGTCTTGCGCACAGTGCTATTTTGAGAAAATCCACGATAAACAAACATACGGGTTAAAATGTTGAATTTCACGTTTTCGCATAACTCGACAGTATACGGTCTACACTTTCATATTGTGAACAAATTATACGGATAAACATACGTTTTGACTGTTAAACCCTGACTTTATTTAGGTGAAGATTAAACACATTAGCAGTCATTCCATTTGTCCACGCTGCTATAAGGTTTTACGGTAGAGCTATAATGTACTCATTAAGCTACTCGTTATTCAATGTGTAAGCTCTCTATCGTTCTTGGCAGATGTAACCGAATATGAATGTGAAAGACTTGCCTTTCAGGGCACGAACGGTCAAAAGCAAGAACTTTTAGAAATATCCTGGCGTCATTTTACGGACCAGGAGAAGTATTCCATTGACGTAGCACATTTTAAAAGTGTGCCTATAGCCTACACAATCTGTGTACACAGAACTTCTTCTCCCCTTACTTCCCCCGAAATACATTAATTATATGCTATAGTGACACCTTATGACCGTCCCAGGTATTAACTAGGGGGCAGAAAAATACACACACTCGGTTGATAAAACTGGACATAGTCATCCGCTTCAAAGTCACGCTACCGTAAGGCTAATAATAGCTGTGTCCTCACACTATCGCACGTGACAATTTACTTAACTCATTGAATGCCAAGCTGTTTTCGGAAGCTTTGTCCTAGAGTGCCAGCAATCTAGACCATTGTTGATGATTTTTGTACAGCCACAGCATATTCTGTGTTATAGCTATGAACACATACAATGGCTGTTTGAAAGGTGAGACTTCTCCCAGTGGGTGCAAACCATGTATTTCTGCACACTCTGCACTCTGTTCCTGAGAAATCCCAAGCTAAACAATGGCTAGTTTTTATCAAAATCACTGTTTTTTTTTTCTAGAAATGGAGATATAACGTCTTTCATGAAATATGAAGTGTTGCCTGTAAAGTTTCCGGGAAGTGACCGGGCAAGACTGCCACCTAGGGATAGACCCACGAAAATGGCCTGGTTTTGAGCTGACGTGCATGCGTCACTGATTCGACCCAAAGCGGCAACCGAGTTATGATAAAATGTCCAGATAAAATGTCCAGATTGTGCGTTTTCATGAGTTTTCGATCGTCATATATTTCATTTCCATTCATCACAGTGTTCCCAAAATCACATATAAGGTGTGTTAGAGTGTCTAGTTTCGTAATTAAAAAAAAAAAACTAAAAACGTAATATTACGTTTTTGCCACTCAACGCATTGGCACTCAATGAGTTAAAAAGGTGATTTTTCTCCTCTTCTGGAGTATCGTGACAGGAGAACCATGCCAACTTTGGATGCGGTTATCTTAGCGATACTTTTTGCAATACCCTTGATATACATATCATTGAAAAGCTTAGTCAATGGCCGTTCATGTGAGCACATTAACTTAATTTTGTAAATTTTACCAAAACGACTGGTTTCGCCTTGCAGGGTCACATATAAATGGCTGGGGTGTTTGTCTAAGAGAACTTATTTCCCACTGATAGCATCATCAGAGGTTTCCTAGCCTGAGTAATTTACATTACCTCACTGCTATGGAGAAATGAACTGATGTTAGAGTAGTATAGTAAGTGCTAGCTTTAGCCTAATGTTAGAGTAGCATAGTAAGTGCTAGCTTTAGCCGGATGTTAGAGTACCATAGTAAGTGCTAGCTTTAGCCGGATGTTAGAGTACCATAGTAAGTCCTAGCTTTAGCCTGATATTAGAGTAGCATAGTAAGTGCTAGCTTTAGCCTTATGTTAGAGTAGCATAGTAAGCGCTAGCTTTAGCCTGATTTTAGAGTAGCAGCTTGTTGTTCCAGTGCTGCATGCTATGGATCGTTAGGCTCAGTTCTCAGGTGTGCCCCCAAGACTGCGCAGGTCATTGGCCAACCACACCCGAGTGGTCCGCCGTGCTGACGGACATTGACTAATGATTGGCCTGCTAGGCTGTTAGGACCCGCTGGATTAGTATTGATCGACGGCTTCAAGCAACAGACAGGGGGGATGAATCAACGGACCCGTGGTATCCTCCCCAACCAAGCCCATAACACACACACATAGAGACATACACACACACATATGCACTCGCACACACACACTTTCTCGGCGCTTGTCTGTGTGACCCCTCTACCCTAAACAACGGCTCAGAACAGGCTGTTTACTTCGCCATAAATTCAGACACGGAGGAGCTTGAGGAGCGGAAAAGACAAGCGGGAACATCGTCTCATGAGCAAACACCTGCCTCAGAAAAGCAGAGAGTGGGAATGTCAAAGGCTGTCATAGCTTAAAGTGTCTAATCCTCAGTTACAGTTTCAGATTACTTTCAACAGGAATATAATTAAATGTGGGCATGAAAAGATAATAATTACTGGATTTGCAAGAGAACTAGTTTCACAGTGTTTGTTATCCAAATGACACACTGAAAGAAACACACACACACACATGCACACACGCACACACACACACACACAAACACACACACACACACACACACTCACACCACCTCTTATCCTTTCCCTTTGAGAACAAAAAGCCTCTCTTTATCCACATGGCTCCCAGCATGCACAGCACATACTAATGTGCTCCATACAGTGGAGTCAGTGAGAGTCTCATCTCGTCAGGAGTCCGCGAGTGTCTTCAGACCTCGTCACGTAGCCTTGGCAAACAGAGGCTTGTAAAAGCTTTTGTTCCAATTAACAACGCAGTGGGGAATCTCTGCGGGACCAGGTCTCAGGGAGCCCCAGTGTGTGGGGGACGTTCAGCGGCATCTCCCCTGCACTCGAGCGACTCGTTTAAGAAAGTGATTGGCTTAAAAGTGCACTCGACAGGTTTTTCCCAGGTTTAATGGTGAACTCAATGGGGAATTGCCTCCAAAAAAAAAAAAAACATTTGCCCTGGCTCTGCAGGTAGGCCAATCCGGATAACAGTAATTTAATTACATTGTGAATGTGTTATTTTGAGATCCACTAGGGCTACTTGTGATTACAGTAAACGCCTATAAAATCCCATCCAGTCACTAACTTACAGCCCAGACATACGCACTCCAGACATACAGTACATTACGTACGCTTACTTACAAAGATAATTTGACAAATTCTGAGTTATAATCAGTACTATCACATGACACTCCCCTCCCCCTGAGCAAGTGCTCAAACTCCTAGAAACAGGCCAGGAGATCCTTGGATCGTAACCATGGTAACCACACTTACAGTTCCCGTTCTTGGACGTGGTGTGCAAGGCTCTTTTGGGGCGTGAGTGTGCACCAGTGGCTTGATTCAAATGTGTATGTTTATGTGTGTGTGTGTGTGTGTGTGAGAGAGAGAGATAGCATGCATCTGTGCGTGCGCATGTGCGTGAGTGTGTGTGTGCATGTGTGTGTGTTTGTGTGAAAGAGAGAGAGAGACTGTGTATGGTGTGGGTGTGTGCATGTGTGTGTTTCCTACTGTAAAAAGTAATTCTATTTGACTTGCTACAGTAAAATGGCTCTCTGCACAGCAAATGGTCTCCACAGCCACGCGAGGACATCCACACACACACACACACACACACACTCACTCAGACCCACTCACACGCCAAATCCGCCTCTTGGTGGGGGGGCTTTTATTTCAGCGAGCGGAATAAAAGAACGTGCTGATGTAGGATGACGAAGCCTCCCGCGCAGGCGGTGAATCTTTGATGCAGAGTAACCCGACGCCCAAGATAATGACGGAGCAGCGGAGGTCACTGAAGACATCTGTCATTTCAGTGAAAATTGGAGCGTTCGCCATGAGAGACTATGAATTGCACCTCGGAGTTGGGCTGCATGATTAATTTAAGACACCTTCCACTCTGAGTAAAATGAGCCATTATTTTCTGGCATTAATAACACTCCTGGTATTAGGTTTAGGAAAATGTCTCAGCAAAGCTTTGTTGCCTGTTGCAAAGACTTTTTGGTGTGTGTATTGTTAGTTTTTGTGTGTATGTGTTTGTGTGTGTGTGTGTGTGTGTGTGTGTGTGTGTGTGTGTGTGTGTGTGTGTGTGTGTGTGTGTGTGTGTGTGTGTGTGTGTGTGAGGGTGTGTGTGTGAGGGTGTGTGTGTGTGTGTGTGTGTGAGGGTGTGTGTGAGGGTGTGTATGTTTGTGTGAGCTCCTTATTGCAGACGTGTATGTCAATGTTTTATTGACCTTTGTAACAATTGAGTTTAACTATACACCACTGACACACACACACACACATCGACACACACACACATTCACCCCTACACCAACAGACTACAAAACACTATTAGTGTTTCTTTTACTGTTTGAAAAAAATCCAACTGTGGAATAATGAGCTATTATACGCGATGATTAGCTGAAGACCAGATAATGACCTTGCAGGAGGGTTTATCAGCAATATAATGAAATTATACACACACACACACACACACACACACACACACACACACACACACACACACACACACACACAGTTATAGCAGAGATATGACTTGCTGTAGGTCAACCTTTGCCTCACTGAGTATTAGGGAACTCATTGGCCATGTAGTGAGGAATGTTCATCAATGATACCGTTGAAAAGGGTAACCGATCCATTCCCTCCGTACAGCGCTGTGCCAGAAGCGTAAGGGCTTCTGGGTAATAAAGCTACGGCGCTGAGACACGGCGGAGAATACAAAGCCGTTAAGTGGGCCTCAATGCTCATTGCCACAGCTATCAGCCACATCAATGAGGAATTAATTACGCTTTCTTCTCTGGGGGCTTTGAAAGAACAATGCAAGAGCTTTCTTTCCATTTAAAGAAAAAAAACCCCTTTTTTCCATTCTTTGATGACTAGTGTGGCAGAGATACATTACCCTCACATCTCAACTCAGCCCAACCCATCCTTCCTTTCTCTAGTCACTGTGTGCATTTACGTACAAAGAGAAGGGAAAGAAGAACTTTTATTTCTGGAGGGAGGGAGAGAAGAAAACAGTATGGAGCTTCTGTTGCCATGGTGATAGGGTACCTCTTCCTCCCTTCCCTTTGGGGCTGTAATCGGGAGAGAGGGGTTTCAAGCAGATCTGCTTAAGGGGAACAGGATGATGAATGGTGTCGCTCACCACTCGGTCACGGGTTTAACCCATTATTTGGCTCTTTTGACTATTTCCTATCCAAGTTCAATAGTCTGACTGTATAATCAGTAAGCGTTGGCTTATACAGCTTTTGAGAATGTGAATGTAATCGCTTATCTCTTGAAAAATAAATGTCTCTTTCCTTTCTCGTTAAAAGTAGCATTCCTATGTGGACAGTTTGGGGCTGTTGAGAGTAGCCTTCACTGCACTGAGCTACATGTAGATCACTGGCAAAGGGGTAGGCTATAAAGAACCAAAACAAACGAAACATAACATGACAGACTTTACAGCAAGTTATACGGAGCTGCGGCTAGCGTTGCTATCTGGTGGGCGCTTGGCCTGGGTTTGTTTCCTGAATGTAATGAATCCTAGTCGCTTTGGATGAAGGCACCTGCTAAATATCCTCTACTCTGTTGCATGCAGCTGCTCACGGTGGAGAAAATAAAAATGGTTTACTAAATATGTTGGGTGCATTGTACAATCACACATTTCGTCTCAACAGACGCTGCCAAGGACAGGGATATTGAATTGTATGTACATTAGACATGAAAATATGAGTTTTCAAAAGTAAAATAAAATAGTTAATGTGAACATGTTCAGATTTGCAACACTAGAAAAGGATTATTTATTCAGCAAACTAAATACATTTTCAACAGGATATTTCACTGTATAAATGTTTAAGTGAGTTCTGCTTTCCACAAAAACATAAAGCTACCCAGAAACAGAACCAGCAAATGAAACTGAAGTGGGTTTGGTGTCGCGCTGAAAACTTAAACACTTCCCGGGTTGAATACAATTTCAATGCAATTTAATCTAGATGAGATCATATTTGACCTTGCTGTGGTACTGTCTCTCCTGAGCACAATGTGAAGTCTTACCTTTGTATGTAAAACAATTTTACAATGAGGCACCATCCTCAAATGCAGTTAGAAGACTGCCTTACTTTTGAATTCCAAACCATAGTATGGCAATGTGTGTCCACCACTGGGACCGCCATAAGGCAGGCCATATGCAAAGCTGACACTAACCGCACACGACAGCCCCATGAGGAGTGTTTTTTTTTTCCAGAGCTCGGCAGAAATGATCCTTAGTGTGTGACCTTGGCCTCAGCACCTCATAATAAGCGCTGGGCATTTGGAAACGCGTTTCCGAGGCACCTTACTGTGCAGCTTACCACCTGTCCTCTCAGACATCCCCTTCCCCCATCATCAGCTGGGCGAGTAGACCCGTCTCAATGCAGCAGAGTGTTACGTGACCGTTTACAGCCCCGGTGCAATCAATACATCCTGCCGACTACGCCAAACACCCCGCAAAGCCCTTGGATTAGACGTGGAGCTGCTACTAAACTCTGCCAGCTGCGACCACAGCGATAGCAGGCTATACCAGGCATTAGCAGTACCAACACTCTCCTCCGTGGGCTTTGGAACAGGGCCTTAGCCCCTCCTGGGGGCTCGGCTATCTATCGGCCCAACTCCTCAGGGAGGATCTTATGCTCCGCCTCTGGTAGAGGACGGGGAAAGGTTGAGCTGCTATTGCACCCCACTGGAGCCGGCCGGTTGACCTCCACCTCCACCTCCACCTCCTCCTCCACCTCCACCTCCTCCTCCTCTTCCCTTCCCCTCACCCCTCCTTCTCCTCTTCCTCCTCCTCCTCTTCCCTTCTCCTCACCCCTCCTTCCTGCTCATGTAAATAGATCAGCAGAGGAGCTGAACAGGGATGAAAGATGGAAAAAAACCCTCAAGGTTGCTGCAGGGAGAGACAGACTACAACTGCACCAGAGTTTTCCCAAGGATAGGACTGTGCCTGGGGCATCTCAGTGCTGCCTCATCCCTGTGACAAGCCACAGTGAGGCTGCTTTGTTCAGCCCCAATTGGAAACTATGGATGGGTAATAATTGGCATGCTGTGATGTGATGATTACTGAACTGGATCACATATACATTTTGCAAACACTGTCATTCAAAGCAATTTAGTGTACAAGTACACAAGATCTATACTGTAATATAATGCAGTTGCTAGGTAACAAACCCACATATCAGTGTTGATAACACCTTTCTCTACGGGCTCTACACATGCAGGATAAGTCAGGAGTGAGTCAAACCGCTAATAAAAACCTCCACCAAAGCTGGCCATTCAGGATTGTGTCAAACCGCTAATAAAAATCCACTAAAAGCTGTGCATTCATTATTGTGTCACATCTCTTCACTTCTGTTCTCCTTCTCCTCTCACTTGTAATTTGAATCTTGTTCAAATCTCTCATCAATTTTAACTGCAATAGAGAGGGGCAGCTATGGCGTGTGTAAGGTGACAGAAGAGTAATTGCTTTCACAATCCCTGAGCACACTCCACCAATCTCCCACTTTAACCTAGCTTTAAAGGCAGGCACTGCGCTGCGGAAGCGTTGAGACCAGTATTGCTCTCTTCACCTTCACTACTCTTCACTTTATTCCTCCTCTCTCTCTCTCTCTCTCCATCCTTCTCTCACTCACTTGCTTTTTTGCTCTCTCTCCCTGTTGATCTCTCCCTTTTTAAATCCCCAATGTCTGAGCTGTCATTCACTCTGCACAGTCACTCTAACCGCTGCAAGGATTCAATTAGTGGTAGCCAGAGAGAGAGAGAGAGAGAGGGAGAGAGAGAGAGAGAGAGAGAGAGAGAGAGAGAGAGAGAGGGAGAGAGAGAGAGAGAGAGAAAGGAGGCGGCGAGGCCAGTGCTCACTCCTGGCCAGTTGGGCCCCGCCAGCCTGTTTACGCCACCGCTCTCTCCTCTCCCTCCTTGTGTCCTGCATGGACGCTTGACGCGAACGGAATAGTAAGAAACAGCAGTGCTCCTGCAATCAGCCTGTGCCCTCTGCCTGTGTGTGTGTGTGAGTGTGTGTGTGTGTCCTCTCTGTGTGACGGGGAAATAATAATAAAAAAAAAAACATCCTGTCTGGGGACTGTGCGATGAGAAAATGTAGCCCCTGCCTGAGTCGAACTGAACTGAACTGAACTGAACTGAACTGAACTGATCTGATCTGAACTGAACTAAACTGAACTGAACTAAACTGATCTGAACTGAACTGAACTGAACTGAACTAAACTGAACTGAACTGATCTGATCTGATCTGAACTGAACTAAACTGAACTGAACTAAACTGATCTGAACTGAACTGAACTGAACTGAACTAAACTGAACTGAACTGATCTGATCTGAACTGAACTAAACTGAACTGAACTAAACTGATCTGAACTGATCTGAACTGAACTGAACTGAACTAAACTGAACTGATCTGAACTGAACTGAACTGATCTGAACTGAACTGAACTGAACTGAACTGATCTGAACTGATCTGATCTGAACTGAACTGAACTGAACTGATCTGAACTGAACTGAACTGATCTGATCTGAACTGAACTGATCTGAACTGAACTGAACTGATCTGAACTGAACTGATCTGATCTGAACTGAACTAAACTGAACTGAACTAAACTGATCTGAACTGATCTGAACTGAACTGAACTGAACTAAACTGAACTGATCTGAACTGAACTGAACTGATCTGAACTGAACTGAACTGAACTGAACTGATCTGAACTGATCTGATCTGAACTGAACTGAACTGAACTGATCTGAACTGAACTGAACTGATCTGATCTGAACTGAACTGATCTGAACTGAACTGAACTGATCTGAACTAAACTGAACTGAACTGAACTGAACTGATCTGAACTGAACTGATCTGAACTGAACTGATCTGAACTGAACTGATCTGAACTGAACTGAACTGATCTGAACTGAACTGAACTGATCTGAACTAAACTGAACTGAACTGAACTGAACTGATCTGAACTGAACTGATCTGAACTGAACTGATCTGAACTGAACTGATCTGAACTGAACTGATCTGATCTGAACTGATCTGAACTGAACTGATCTGAACTGATCTGAACTGAACTGAACTGAACTGAACTGATCTGAACTGATCTGAACTGATCTGAACTGATCTGATCTGATCTGAACTGAACTGAACTGAACTGAACTGATCTGATCTGAACTGAACTGAACTGAACTGAACTGATCTGAACTGATCTGATCTGAACTGATCTGAACTGAACTGATCTGAACTGAACTGATCTGATCTGAACTGATCTGAACTGAACTGATCTGAACTGATCTGAACTGAACTGAACTGAACTGAACTGATCTGAACTGATCTGAACTGATCTGAACTGATCTGATCTGATCTGAACTGATCTGAACTGATCTGAACTGAACTGAACTGAACTGAACTGAACTGATCTGATCTGAACTGAACTGAACTGAACTGAACTGATCTGATCTGAACTGATCTGAACTGAACTGATCTGAACTGAACTGATCTGAACTGAACTGATCTGAACTGAACTGAACTGAACTGATCTGAACTGAACTGAACTGAACTGAACTGAACTGAACTGAACTCTGCTTCACTTCCAGGTGAAGATATAAAGAAGAAGGAAGACGTGGAATATATGAGATACTAAAATATGCACAGAGAGAGAGAGAGAGAGAGAGAGAGAGAGAGAGAGAGAGAGAGAGAGAGAGAGAGAGAGAGAGAGAGAGAGAGAGAGAGAGAGAGAGAGAGAGAGAGAGAGATGAGAAGGTAACCCAAGGAAGAGTAAAGACAGGGAGGCTTGGGGATGAGATGACATTAACATGTTGAATGGGCCAAGTGCGTTAATCTGGCAGCTTTAGCCGGAAGTTCCCCCATTGCTATTCCAGGCAGTGCGGCCCACTCCAGGGGGTTTGGCTTCATCAGCCGTGCTTATTGTTTGCTCTTTACTCGCTGACTTCCTCGTCTGGGATGCACGGCCATTCCCCTGCTCTGCGAGAGCCACCGCGCAGCCAGCCGAGCGAGAGCAGGGAGGGGAAGGAGAGAGAGAGAGAGCCCACATCATAATGTGATTACACTTGTTTAGAGCTTTCTTCCCTTTCCTCTCTTTCTCTTTCTCGGTGTAGCATCTGACCCTTTGGGACTAGAATAACTCGGCGCTGGCGGAGCTGAGGCTTCTGTTATTATCTGAGACGGAGCCAGGATTCTTGACAGCTCCTCCTCCTCCGCAGGGCTCACACCTCCTACACCTGTTCTAGAACTCGCTCATGGGAGAGAACGTGTCCGCCTACAGAAAGACAACATTCTATAAAGCTCAAATTCCGCTAAATGCCTGGTGATAAAGCAGGGAATTGTCATGGAGCCAGATCTTAGCAAAACTATTAATTGGACACCAACTGCAAATATTCAGAAACTAAAGAATTATTTATCATGGCAGCAAGTTGGAAGCGAGTTCTGTATGTGTCTGTTGAGTAGGTTAGGAGAGGATTTGAGGCATTGGTTGGCGGTATTGGTTGTGTCCTTACTGTAATCAAGCACCATGCAGTCTGCATTCATAATCTAGGTGCTTGATTTTATACACCTGTGGAAAGGGACCTGATGAAACCCATGAATACCTTTTTTCCTCACTATGAGACATAAGATATCAATGCTTTATGAACTAACTAATCACTGCATGTGCATTACTATCCTTTATTCTAAGGTTGGGGAGAGGTGTGTGTGTGTGTGTGTGTGTGTGTGTGTTTGTGTGTGTGTGTTTGTGTGTGTTTGTGTGTGTGTGTTTGTGTGTGTATGCTTTCCGGAAGCAGAGGAGAGCTTGACACAGTCCACTGTGCATGTGTGTGCGCGTGTGTGTATGTGTCTGTGTGTGTGTGTGTATATAGTTTCGGGCAGCAGAGAAGGGCTCGACACACACCACAAGCCTGCGTAATTGCGGCTGCTGTGAGAAATGCAGAGGGCTGGGCCACACCATTAAACTGCAGTTTAAATAATCAGGCCAGAGATGAGACCTCGCTGGTGGCACAGCGCCAGACACAACATGGGGCTAGTGGGGCTCTCCGCTACCTAGCGCATCCTCATCAGCCACATCACACACAACGTGTGGCTCTCCGCTGCCCAGTGCATCCTCATCAGCCACCTCACACACAACGTGTGGCTAGTGGGGCTCTCCGCCACCTAACGCATCCTCATCAGCTACCTCACACACAACGTGTGGCTCTCCGGCGCCCAGTGCATCGTTATCGGCCACCTCACACACAACGTGGGGGCTCCCAACGCCAGACGCCCTTCATGTTCAACAACACAGCGACCCAATCAAAAGTTGTTTTTTTTTGACACCAAGAATGTACTGCTAATAGATAGGAATGTGGGCGATGATGGTCCTTTTGTTCCTCTGTCGTCATCTGGAAGGTAAAGTGCAGAACGATGTACTGTCTGTGCTTGGTCTGATTGCTTGTGTCAGGGTAAATGTTCGCAAAGTGTTCATTGACGTCAGCAGCACTAGGGGGCTACAGGGAAAGTGCAACTCAGACCCTGAAAAAAAAGCCTACATGCACAGTTTCAACGTTTCAAGGCTATCGGAATATGGACAGAAAAAAAAGTGTTCTTGTTCTGGTGAAAAAAAATCCTACAAAACACTAATTCCTCAGGAGTGAAATGTGAAATTACAGTAAGTCACCTTGCCATACCCACAGATCAGAGGGTGTGGAAAGGAGAATTTGAATATTTAAAAAAAAATAAAAAAATACTGCAGTCAGTAAAGGGACGATTTTTTTAAAATATACTCAGTAAAGGGATGATTAAAAAAAAAAAAAAAAAAAAACCCAGTCAGTAAAGGGATGATTTTAAAAAAAGAATTACTCCAGTCAGTAAAGGGATGATTTAAAAAAAAAAATTACTCCAGTCAGTAAAGGGATGATTTTTTTAGTACACAGAGGACACAGAGGTTCATTGTGGATAAAAAGCCAGAAGCACTGCAGTCTCCTGCCATGCTCAATCAAAATAATGGGAAATGCACTATCTTCTATTCCGTCCTTCGTCAGAGTTTCTGTCTGACAGCTTTTGAGTTTAATTTGCCCTGAATTCAGTTATATTTAGATATGGCGCCTCACTCCTTTTGGGGGCTCTGACCTTTCTCGTGTTCTTTGCTCCGTTTCTTTATTTTGATGATCCTGCAGTGATCCAGCCCAGTCATAAAAAAGTCACACCATAACGGAGAGCACATAACTCCCTAAAATGATATGCACTCGCCGGAGGCATTTATACAACCAGGCACTTTAAAAAAGACCAGAAATGAAACGAAATTTAAAAAAAGAAAAGAAGCAAAACAAGGGAAATGATTTACAGGGATGGGAGTGAGAGAGTGGCCTGTGTGAGCATGGATATGCATGCAGGAGCTGAGTCAACTCTGTAGAAGAGGAGTGGTTCGATTGTTGACCACTGCTAAAACGATTATTTAGATCTCTCTCTCTCTCTCTCTCTCTCTCTCTCTGTCCTTCTCATCACAACCTTATTTCTCTCACAGATTGCTATTGAGGACGAGGAAGAGCTCAAGGGTGGATATGCACCAGAAACAGCCATGGGATGGCATGGCAACCCAGGACACCAGAAACAGCCATGGGATGGCTTGGCATCGGGCAGAGGAGCGCTCACACCTTCTGCCTTCCTGTCCACACACACACACAGGAGTCCTGGACAACTGCAAACAGTTATAAACTGATAACACCCCCCCCCCACACACACACACACACACACACCATTTTCATACACACTAGGCACTAGGCACTGGGTATGATAGTGGTATTACATGATGCCTTCCAAGTATTTATATTTATAAGAGAAACCTCTCAACATGAACCATCTCATTGTCAAGTGGCTCCTTAACACCGATATACAGATTACAGGGCGTGAGTGGGGATGGGGTAGGGTTTCAGCTCTTGACTCATCCGATATACAGATTACAGGGCGTGAATGGGGATGGGGAAGGGTTATAGCAAAGATTGTTAAGGCGGAGCAAGATACTTTGTCGTAGTTCATGTCTATGGGCGCGAAATGGGGATCGAATCCTGTCTGCATAAAGAGGCGTGTCGATGACGTATTGATGAGCGTACGTTGCAAACCGCCAAGAGCAGCGGCATAAATAACCGGCGCACACCTGATATAAAGTCGATTTTCTACAGACTGGAATGCTCAAAAATGCTACAAATGTACCTGAAATGTTCACAAGGGTTTGAGGATCATGAAAACGTGCCCGAATTTCACATTCCTAACTCTATAGAACTAAGATCTTAGCATATGTGGTAAAATTCTGAGCTATGCCTATAGACTTCAATGGAGCAGTCACTGCCTCTGCTCTGCATAAAGGGGGATTTTGAGCCCCCCCTCGTGCGATCCGGGTTCCCGGAAGTGGCTCCTGATGAAGTATCTTGCTCCGCCTTAACAATCTTTGGTTATAGCTCTCTTGACTCATCCGATATACAGATTACAGGGCGTGAGTGTGGATGGGGAGTATACAGATTACAGGGCGTGAGTGTGGATGGGGAGTATACAGATTACAGGGCATGAGTGGGGATGGGGAGTATACAGATTACAGGGCGTGAGTGGGGATAGGGAAGGGTTATAGCTCTTGACTCATCCTTGATGCTCAATCATTATGATGAAATACCAGAGAGAGATAATGAGAGAGAGGGATAGAGAGAGATGAAGAGAGAGAGAAAGAGAGAGAATACCAGTGTAATTATGAGAGAGAGGGATAGAGAGAGATGTAGAGAGAGAGAGAATACTAGTGTGATAATGAGAGAGAGGGATCGAGAGATATAAAATGGAATAAAGATAGAAAGATAAAGAGGGATAAAGAAAGATGCAGAGAGAGAGAGAGAGAATACCAGTGTGATAATGAGAGAAAGGGATAGAGAGAGATGCAGGGAGAGATGGAATACCAGAGAGATAAATAGAGAGAGGTGTAGAGGAAGACATAGAGGCAGAGAGGCTGTAAGAGACAGCAGAAGAGACAGGGTGTTCAAAGAAATCCACGAGAGAGAAACCTCAAGAAATGAGATTCCCTCTGTCGCTTCCCCCGAGGATCTTGGGAAATGAGCGTGTCTCTGCCGCGCTGCTCCTGCACCGACTGCCCCGCGTCTGCCGCCGCATCTGCCAGCGCAGCGCCACTGCCACGGCTCCTGAGCGCGCTGATGTGAGGAGAGAAGTCTTCTGACAGGCCGCTCTGCTGCGGTCTACCGACCTCGAGCCCTCTTCCACTTTCATTCACAGACGCCACCACCACCACCACCACCACCACCACCACCACCACTGCCACCTCCACCCTCTCCACCACCACCACCACCACCACCACTGCCACCTCCACCCTCTCCACCACCACCACCACCACTGCCACCTCCACCCTCCCCACCCTCCACACTGCTGCAGCAGCTGCTGTTTAATTGCAGACGTTCCTGAAGGAGACATACGTGGCAGTGGGTGGGTGGGTGGGATGAGGTGAGGGAGTGCGAGGAACAACGGACAGGGAACAATTCCTGCAATTACAGTCAGCTCCCCTTTCTCCCTCCTGAGGCGCGAGGCACTAGATGTCACGGTGGGGTTTTGAATTAGATCTCTCCCCACCGACCAAACCTCCCTTGAGAGAGAGAGAGAGAGAGAGAGTCAGAGGGAGCGAGAGAGAGTAAACTTTGAATTAGATCTCTCCCCACCGACCAAACCTCCCTCAGAGAGACAGAGAGAGAGTCAGAGGGAGGGAGGGAGGGAGAGAGAGAGTAAGCTTTGAATTAGATATCTCTCCACCGACCAGTCTCCCTCAGAGCGAGGGAAAGAGAGAGAGAAGAAAGAAAAGACAAAGGAAGACAACAGAGATATTAAGGGGGAAATCCTTCCCTAAATGTTGGGGAGAGATATTGCTGCCTAACTTCCACACCGTGGCTAAGAGAGCACTACACATAGGAGCATAATATCGTTATCAGAGATGGACATCCAACAGCCATTAGTGCTCCATCTCACTGGTGCATTGTGCACAGCTGAGGCTGGACTTGGCTGGACTTGACTCATCTGTGCAGTTGCAAAGTGCACATGTTCCTACGCAACTTTGCGGAACACGGCAGATCGCTGGTTTTATTTGAAGCACCAGAACACAGAGCACAACGGAACAGAGAACAGGGCGTCCATGTTTCATGTTTATCCACGCGGAAGGAGACCATACTCACCAAAGGACAGAAATCAGCCGTGGAGCAACACACTAACAAACAAAGGACGTAATGGAGCTTGAGACATAACAAAGCCCATCTGGGCGAATTCATGTTTTATATATATGGAATCATGTTATGCTCTTTCCCTGCACAAAGGCTGCCCTCTGCCCTCATGGAAAACAAGTCATGCATAATTCTGATCATAACTATAGCTGTGTGCGGCTCAATATAAACGTTCATGACAGCTATTCAGGCAACTCAAACTGATGGGTCATCTGACACCTAGATAGGCTATCATTACTTAAAGGCACAGTATGTGGTAGTGTGTTGATATTTGAATTCAACAGCCAATAAAGTTAACAGCCAATCATGAACCTCACCTTTAAATGAAAGTGTGCACGGACATTCTCTCTGTGAGAGTTGACAGTGTCCACTTGATCATTTGAGCTCCCTATATCTCATTCTGGTTCAGCAGAGACAGCGCACAGCTCAGTCATGGTGAATACATCCCATTTGACTTGATTAGCAGAGCACAGAACAGGCAGTGAAATCAAAACCCACAATCAATGAGATTGATTGGTTTTGTCTGATGGAATATTTATGTAGTAAAGTGATTCTATAGAGCCTTGTAGATGAAGTGGGGGGTGGATAAAGACTGTCAAAAGACACCCCATATCTGAATTGCTTTCTAATCCTTTACAAATCCACTTGACAAATCAACAGAATCACAATCAATTTTTTTCTCGTCTTTTGCCTTCTACTGTGTGCATACTCATGAGAAAGGTGCCACACAAAGTTAGCCCGTAAGTTGAGAGATATTTTATTCACTTTTGACTGAGTGTATGTGATTTTTCACAGTCATTGCTTTGGGTAACGGCATCTGCTAAATGAATAAATGCCTTTGCTAGGCAGATGTAATGCAACATATGCAGTGTGTTTGGGGTATGTCATTTATTGGCAATGCCACCTGTATCTTCAGGGTGAGTTTAGCTGCGTGGTCTGTCATCATTACACATTCAATATCATTATTATTATTATATGATTTCGTTATATAATCCTATTTCCCTCAGGATGAACTATATTAGCCGTGTGATGTGTGCTGTCAGATGCAGAAGCTTGATGAGAGTATCTTAGCTAGTGAAAATAGCTTTTGGCCACTGACACTGACAACCCGTGATGTGCCATCCAATAATATCTGTGTCGGCCGATCACACATCACAATAATTACCAAACCGTGATCACGAAATGCCGTCGGGGTGCCCCTGCCACTGCTAAACAAAGCTGAACCTGCCTTTGAACCATTAAATCCACAATGATTATGTATTTTGCCTGTTAGCTCCCTCAGCACTCCCGCAGCAGAAATCAATAACACATGCAAACATCTATCCAAACATGAATTGCAAATCACTCCTCATACATGTAACACATGCTAATGACGAGGAAAAAGAGTCACAGGACAACACACAGCTGGAAATAGCTTTGGCGCTCGATGCATATTATATCTCTGCATTAGCACTGGGGAGCTGGCTTAAAAGCCCCGGTGACACTTCACTCAGATGTGTACAGACGGCAAAAAGGGAGTCTGTAAAATTGTTGTTGAACAACTACTGAACACCTTAACCTAATCCAACCTCTCACCTTAACCATAAACATAAATTGTAGTTAACAGAATATCAACAGATAGTGTGATGACAATGTGAGCATCTGGAGATGGTCTGTGGGGGCGCACTGTCCAAGTGAAGAGTGACCCATCTGAGAGTGAGACAAACCTGCATCAGCTCGAGTACCAGAGGCTAAGAAACGCTCTGCTCTGCTCTGCTCTGCTCTGCTCTGCTCTGCTCTGGCATGCCATGTCTGTCCCAGGCTACATCCGTTCCTCTAGCAGACCTCTCTGAATGGGGAGCTGATGAAGAGGGAATCGGAGGCGTTTAGCCATTTCCAAAGGAAGTTGCAAATGAGCTGTCACACTACAAAAGCAGCACTGCTGTCTCTCACAGGAAATGGGACAGGGGACAAAAAAGAGCCTGCTACTTGAGATGTGACGATGGAGAGAGAGAGGGAGAGAGAGAGAGAGAGGGAGAGAGAGGGAGAGAGAGGAGGGAGAGAGAGAGAGAGGGAGAGAGAGAGGGAGAGAGAGAGAGCAGATAATGGTGCGGCGGCTTGCAAACTTCAACCTTATTATTCGTCCGCAGCAGGGGGATCTGATGAGCTGCTTTCTGCACACCGCACAGAACATTAATTAATGCATTTCTGAGAAAAAAGGAGTCATTTCCTATAATATTTTCTAGTCCAATGATATAAAAAGGCCAAAGAGGAGGTCAAAAAGGGCTGTGAATAATGATAACAAATCCAATCAGTAGTATCATGCATCTGAAATGGGACAGTAGCCACGTTTACACTTCAATTCCGCATAACTGCATAAACGGCTCAACCGGAATAAAAATTGTCATATAAACACCTCAATCGGAATGAAATTCCTGATCCCAGCAGAATTTTAACGGAATGAAAAAGGTGGTGTAGTCCACTTCTATTCCGAATGAACACGTATACGGTCATTCAGATTCGACTGCTGTATCTTCTCAAGGAAAAGTAGGCAACAACGGCTATATCAAGGATTCTAAAGCGCCTGAAAGCACCTGATCGGAATAGAACGTACCCCATATAAACAGATGGCACACATTTTTCAATCAGAATGACAAGACAACTATCCATGTAAATGTGGCTAGTGCTGACAGACATGGCATGGAGGAAGGGACAGTGCCCAGTGAGTGGACAGCAGTGAGAAGGAGAGAGAGAGAGAGGGAAGGAGAGACAATGGGAGGAAGGAGAGGAGGGAGAGAAAGAGAGAGATATGTGGAGAGGGTTAGATAGACCAGGGAAGGAAGGAGAGAGAGACAGAGAGAGAGAGAGACAGAGAGAGAAGATGTGGCCTGGTTAGACCAAGGGATGATGGAGAGAGGAGGGAGAGAGAGAGAGAAGATGTGGAGAGGATTAGATAGACCAGGGGAGGAAGGAGAGAGAGACAGAGAGAGAGAGAGAGAGAGAGAGAGAGAGAGAGAGAAGATGTGGAGAGAGGAGGGAGCGCTCCCACATACGGAGCTCTCAGAGGACATAAGCTCCTGTTTTATATCCGATGAGACAGATGATCTGTGTGTGCACCCGGTGTGTGGGAAGCATTACAGCTTTGTGCTTGTTGCATGATAGTCCCAGGCCTATAACGTTCCCTCTGTGTGTGTGTGTATGTGTGTGTGTGTGTGTGTTTCACAATTTGCTGCAGAGCACAGTCGAAGCTTAATACCCACTTGTACTGCATATAGACTATGCTGAGCTTGAAAGTTTGGTCACACTGAGTGATGTTAAATAAACTTTTAATGTATTTTATTTATTAATATACAGTATCTCTGATGCATAAATTTGAATATGAAGGCCTTTGTGAGCCATGGAAGCTTTTTGTACTAAGGACACCATTCTAAGAGGAAGGGGAAGAGAAAGGAAGCTTTTTGTACTAAGGACACCATTCTAAGAGGAAGGGGAAGAGAAAGGAAGCTTTTTGTACTAAGGACACCATTCTAAGAGGAAGGGGAAGAGAAAGGAAGCTTTTTGTACTAAGGACACCATTCTAAGAGGAAGGGGAAGAGAAAGGAAGCTTTTTGTACTAAGGACACCATTCTAAGAGGAAGGGGAAGAGAAAGGAAGCTTTTTGTACTAAGGACACCATTCTAAGAGGAAGGGGAAGAGAAAGGAAGCTTTTTGTACTAAGGACACCATTCTAAGAGGAAAGGGAAGAGAAAGGAAGCTTTTTGTACTAAGGACACCATTCTAAGAGGAAGGGGAAGAGAAAGGAAGCTTTTTGTACTAAGGACACCATTCTAAGAGGAAGGGGAAGAGAAAGGAAGCTTTTTGTACTAAGGACACCATTCTAAGAGGAAGGGGAAGAGAAAGGAAGCTTTTTGTACTAAGGACACCATTCTAAGAGGAAGGGGAAGAGAAAGGAAGCTTTTTGTACTAAGGACACCATTCTAAGAGGAAGGGGAAGAGAAACGGCGTTCCTGCAGTGTTGAGTTTGACTCAACTCGTGTTTGGGGTCGATAGAATGGAGATGAAAGCGAGACGGCCTATTTTAATCTGCCACGTTCTTTTGAGTCGGTCATTTTTTGAGACTTCTGAGGACATTTGATCGGCTGATTTCATTCTGTCTGAGCTGACGGTCGGTGACTCATCTGAGTAAATGTCTGTGGCTGTGTGTCCGCTTAACAGCTTCTCACGTTCAAATGATCTGTGTGTTGTTGATCCATCATGTGACACCACCTCCACTTCAAAAACCACCCCATCACCTAACCCCAAACGGCTTCTTTGTGCTTGAGAGATTCTTTAAAATCATAGAGAAAGAGAGGGGGGGGGGAGAGGGAGAAAGAGAGAGAGAGAGAGAGAAGGAGAAAGAGAGGGAGGTAGAGAGAGAAAGGGAGAGAGAGGGGGAGGGAGAAAGATAGAGAAGAAGAGAGAGAGAGGGGGGGAGAAAGAGGGAGAAAAAGAGAGAGATTTGTATCAACCCAGTTCACGTGTATTTTCAGCAGTTCCCTCTCTTCTAAGCTATCTAATGACATACAAGCACTTACTTGGGGGAGAAAACTTAATAAAGGCGGCAACTGTCCCCACCATTTAATATGGTAGGCTCTCTGCACAGTGCGTTTGAATGCGGCATTTGCGGTTTTTGAAAGGCTAGAAAGTGGATCACTGGCGGTATGAAATACCCCCGTCCCCAGACTCCGCCGCACCTGTCAGCCTCTCAACCCAGCCATTTAAGAGGCAATTTAGGTCTAATTTAACTCCGCTAAAAGCTCAGGGAGACATCTCTCATGCATTACTATGCCCAAGACAGCCGCACAGAGAGGGAATATGGAGACCATTTATGGAGACAGGGATGGTCTTAGGGGATGTAGCGGAGGGGGAGAGAGAGAGAGAGAGAGAGAGAGAGAGAGCGAGAGAGAGACGTCCACCCCACCCAGCCTCAAACCCAGACCCTCTGGGTAATGAACCTCCCGCAACCTGACTGCAATGCCAAAGAGCTCGGCTCGTTGGTGTGACAGTGTGCATAATCAACCATAGAAAGGGCCCTTCGTCACACTGCAGCTTCAGACGGCATCTCACAGGCGGCCTAAGGAGAGAGTCTGTGGAGAGGGTCTGTGGAGAGGGCGATCGTGGGTCTAAGGAGAGGGTGTATGGAGAGAGCGATCGTGGTCTGTGGAGAGGGCGATCGTGGGTCTGTGGAGAGGGCGATCGTGGGTCTAAGAGAGGGTGTATGGAGAGAGCGATCGTGGTCTGTGGAGAGGGTGATTGTGGGTCTGTGGAGAGGGCGATCGTGGGTCTGTGGAGAGGGCGATCGTGGGTCTGTGGAGAGGGCGATCGTGGGTCTAAGAGAGGGTGTATGGAGAGAGCGATCGTGGTCTGTGGAGAGGGTGATTGTGGGTCTGTGGAGAGGGCGATCGTGGGTCTTTGGAGAGGGCGATCGTGGGTCTGTGGAGAGGGCGATCGTGGGTCTGTGGAGAGGGCGATCGTGGGTCTGTGGAGAGGGCGATCGTGGGTCTAAGAGAGGGTGTATGGAGAGAGCGATCGTGGTCTGTGGAGAGGGTGATTGTGGGTCTGTGGAGAGGGCGATCGTGGGTCTGTGGAGAGGGCGATCGTGGGTCTGTGGAGAGGGCGATCGTGGGTCTAAGAGAGGGTGTATGGAGAGGGCGATCGTGGTCTGTGGAGAGAGCGATCGTGGGTCTGTGGAGAGGGCGATCGTGGGTCTAAGGAGAGGGTCTGTGGAGACAGGCATTGGTGTTGGTGGAGGGAGATGGGGAGGGTTGGAGAGAGGGCGATCGTGGGTCTAAGAGAGGGTGTTGGAGGGGGCGATCGTGGGTCTAAGAGAGGGTGTTGGAGGGGGTGATCGTGGGTCTAAGAAGAGGGTGTTGGAGGGGGTGGGGTAGAGGGCAATCATGAGTCTCTATGGGGGCAGGTCCCCTGCAATTGGCTCCTCACTCCCCCTCCAGCCTCTGAGGAAGACTCCAGTGCTCGCTCCATTAATCGGGGACTCCAGTGCTCGGGCTGGCTGTGTCGGCAGGGGTTTGTCTGGCTTTGATGAATATCCAACAGGGTTTCTTCATCCCCTTAGAGATCCCCTTCAGGCTTTAGATCCCCCCCACTACTGTGGTAATCATGACCACAGGCTCTGTCATCAGGTCTCTGGACAGACCATCTGGCCCACCCTGCGGGGGGGAACAGTCATGCTAAGCACAGGTTACAGGGCTGTAAGAGCCTCTCCAGAGTCTCACAGGTTAACCACCCATGGTCAAAGCAGTCTGCTTGTCTGTGTGTGTGTCCTATCCCACTAAGGATAGAAGCTTACAGTCCTTAGCGAATACTAGCGAATAGCTAGGTTGGTTTGTGCCTGATACCTATGCTAGACTACTAGCCTGTCACTTTTAGAAAAATAAGCTTTTAGATTACTCTCTGAGAAAATGCTGGACTTTTGGTATTTAACCTTTACTCATAGAGCTGGCAAGAAAGCCTATATTGACTAAGGTTCTGGCATGAATTTCTAGTGTGATTTTCCCAATTGGAATAGTAAAAGTGATCTGGATGAATTCCAAATCATCAAAGATAAACACATTATTTAAAAACAGCTCTTGCAACAATTACAGTTAGTTCCCTTCAATCGTCTTCTCTCGTTCCTCATCAGAGAGGAAAGCTGGAGAGATAAAGGATTAACGATAGAGAGCTCTTGTTTTCAAGTCCAAATTGAGCTCTACAGCTCAAAATGTGCCTCCTAATCGAACAAGCTGTCAAACAGATTGCTCCCTCTCTCAGCCAGAGATAACATATTCCCCCTCTTTCACCCAATTGGACCACAGATAGTGTATAGTGTGTGTGTGTGTGTGTGTGCGTGTGTGTGTGTGTGTGTGTGTCCTTAAGGTTAGCCTGCACGATCATTCTAGCACCTAACACGGCAGTGGCAGAAAGTTCGTCCATCTTCTTCGAGCGAGACGACTGCAGCCGCGGCCGAGGCAGGAAGGGCTCTCCATCCTCATTACCCCTGTCCAGTGGTGTCCACACAGACTGCAGCCGCCGTAGCGGCAGACGCGGCAGCAGCAGCAACCAATCTCTGCCTCGTCTATCTGTCTCACCCCCCACTCCCCAACCACCAGCACCACCTCCTCCTCCTCCTCCTCTCCACCCTCTCCTCTTTCGTCTCTCCTGCCCTCCCTCCACCCCTCCGCCTCCCGTGCAATCTGCAGTCTGTGCGACGACTGCAAGGTCATTTCAATTCTGGCGCGGGGAGCCTCCTCGACCCTGTCGGCGCTGGGTGCCAGAACACAGACCTGCCACGTTGTAATTGCTTGACGCCGCAGTGATCTCGGGTGCCTTTCATTGCTGGATTACTTGTGCCATTTGACTCACGAACAAGAAAATCAAAAGGAAGAGACAGATGAAGTCCAAGAAAGAAAGAGAGACAGAGGGAAAGAGACAGAGAGAGAGAGAGAGAGGCTTCGTGGACACAAAAATAGAAACAAACTATTTGAAGAAGAGATGATTGGAGGATAACGGAGCTTCATGCTTTTGACTTCTGCTTTTTAAGACAGCTTACTCAAAGTGTCAGCCAGTTGGCCAGAGTTGAAAGTCAAATATAGAAAAGTATACACATAGTCTGATGACTGATGACAGCTGTGCTCACATTGACATTACTGTTATTACGCCAAGAAAGCCACCTTCATATATTAAAATAATTGTTAGACTGAGCTGTATCTATTATTACACAGAGTTCTACGTCCTGTAATACTGGGAAGCCTTTCTTACCAGGAACAATAACACTGAAATAATAACACTGAAAATTCCCCCTCAAAATTGGCCAGTGCCTTTGTTTTCATCAATTTAATTCAAATAGTGTTTTATAGGAGAACTTATCGGAGGAGCTCAGTACTGCACATCAGGGCTAGATCAGGGCCACATCAGAGCCAGATCAGAGCCAGACCAGGGCCACATCAGAGCCAGATCAGAGCCAGACCAGGGCCAGATCTGTGCCAGGTTTGTCCCAGTGACGGCAGTGGTGTGGGATCATAATTATGCATTACAGAAAGCGCTGTTAGAATCTGCACTGACAGCTCTGACAGGGTTTGACACAACAACAGGGCATCAATGTCAGTGAGGACATCAGGCTCTGAGGAACAGGCCATCTGCCCGGGGCTAACTAGCTGTGTATACATAACACGCACACACACACACACACACAAACACACACACACACACACAGACACACACTCACACACACACATACACTGATTTGCCTGGGCAAACAAATACACACACACACACACACATACACACACATACACAAACACACACACACACATACACACACACATCTGTCTTGACACAGGACTTCATGCTTAAAGGAACACACCATGACTTGGATCT